>NC_134469.1:38056544-38314044 GCF_964194025.1 Convolutriloba macropyga
GAATTTAGTAGAAAAAGTCAGCAAGGAAGCGAGGCTCAGGTGGTTGATTACACCGTAAAACAATTTATATTACCCTTTTTAATGAAGTACCAATTTCATACCCCTCATTTAGTAGAAACACATATGTGCAATTTATTAAAAAGTAATTTACTTGAAATATTGGTATGTGATTCTGAATGAAATTTGTATGCATGAATAAAGTAGGAAAGGATGCTGAGGAGAGGGTTGGTATTTCCAAGTTCATGCTCCATGCGGTACGTATTACCAAAACAAAAGAAGCAGAGTTCTGACGTCAATACTTTTGATTGGCTAAACTTAAGGCATATGGAAAAGTAGGATAAAAGGAGGACTCTGAAAAATTCAAAATCAGTGTTACGGACTTTTTAGAGCTTCAACAACGGACTTGGCCCTCTCTCCAGCTACCCTCTCCAGAAGACTTCAATTCAATTTTCTAGCTGCAACTCTTTTCTTCTTCCTGGTCCAGTAGCCAACAGCAGAAGAGAGGTTGCCCCCTTGCAGAGGAGAAGCACAGGAACCCGGGAGAATACCAGAAGAGCGCGAGGCTCAGCAGAAGTACTTGCTCCCGAGAACGTGTTTGAGCACGCGATAGGCAATCTTACACAACCTTTGCTTATAATATAATTGATTTGTTGCAATTATATTTTTGGCTAAAATTTATTTGTATAAATAACTAAACTGTGGCTAGCATAAATATTAAAGTTTTTGAATTTAAAGAGTTGTAAAAAAGTGCATTCGCAAGCAAATGTAAATTTCAATAACCTGCGGATATGATAACGCGTTTATGATATAATAAGTGTCAGGGTTCAATTTCCTTGTCAGAACATTAATCAGGTCTTTAGACCTGTCTTTGATTATCGATTGAAAAGACCTAAGAGTAGTGGCATTTTCGGACGAGACGGATTTGAAAAAATCGCTGCTGCTTCTTCCTCGTTGTTGTTGTTATTGGCGTATTGACCCGAGAGAGTCCACACTAACATTTGTTTCAATGGTACTTTTTGCTCTGTTGTGTCGATGTAAAACGTGACACTTTCGTAGACAAGATCAACATTCTTGAGAAACAAGAATTGATGTCAAAAAGAGGGGTGAAGACACTGTAAAGTGCTGAAAAAAACTGAAAAAAATTGTAAACGATGCGCCAAAAGATGTGAAGACTCTCATTGGAATTCAACTGTGTAACCCGTAGCTTATTTTGTTGCCGTAATTAATTGTCCAAAACAGGAAGTCAAATTAGAGAAAAGCATAACATTTATCATAAGATGCGTGGGTCTGTAACCAACTAAAAAATTTTTTTGGCAATTTCAAAACAGTGTTTACGCAGGAAGTTTTCTTTAGGATAAATTGAGGAAAACGATCAAAAGATTGGAAAAAATGATCAAATCAACAACCAAAAACTGATTAGAAACTGCACAAGCTCACAAACTTTGCATTAGAGATTAAAAAATTAAAGGCATAATTACGCGTTACTGGATATCTATTGGAACTCAGGTTCAATTGTCTTCATTTGTTTTGTTCAATTGTCTTCATTTTAAAACTGCTTTTATTGCTGATACCTTAAGGTAAATCAACTCTATACAAAAGTTTTTTTTAATAGAAAAACGTTTTTTCGAAAGATAAATACTTTTCCATACGAAAACTGCTCTCTATTTGTTAATTATTCTCAAATGCATGAAAATCAAAAGTTGTCGCAAAAATAACTGGATATGTTCACTATGGCTGGATTTGTTCACAAGCTGAGTAGATGAGAGAAAAGCAATGTTATTGTTTTTCAGTAGCGTTCCCAAACATGAGCTCTCGGGTACGGAAAACAAAGTTTTGCTACAGTTCACAAAAAGTAGAAGCTTAAGTTTTCCAATGCAACAATTAAAATGGATTAATTGTTTATTAGCTCGATATTTGTCTATCATTAGTTGCACATCAGTATTGATGAGTTGTTTGTCTTATAAACAATAAGTTTTGAAAATAAATAAAACCTATGCCATAATAATAACCTCAATAATAAATTATTCTCAGGTATGTATATGAAGCAATTAGTTGATAGAACTAGTTTATATACACACTTGAGAGGACATCAAAAGGCTTTTGCGCCTAGCCGGGGATGCCTTTGGGAAGCATAGTGATTTTGTTCGAGAAATTAACAACAAAAAGTAAACTTTTAGATTTTTTTTAAAATCACAATATCCAAGTTAGGAACTGTTCTGGAAGATACCAAAATCGTACGCCACAACCATGCTATACCTAGCTTAGAAAAGACAATTAATGAGTTAATCAACAATTAACCCCTTTCTGTTTGTTTAACGTTTCAGTTAATGCTTTTTATTAATACGTGCAAAAGAAGAAACCAAAATATCTCCACCATGTGTTCATTTTGTTCAATTTACGGTATCTTTTTTGCCAAGTTTTTAAAAATTAGACAAAGAAGAAACAAGTTTTTTTTTGTTGAAGAACTTGTGCTTAAGTTGTTCACATTGCTCGGCAACTTGATGAAAAGCTTGAAATTTACTGATATTAACATTGTTATGAAAGGCTTCCATTTGATAATTTATTACCCTCCAACGGAGCTTAAATTAGCTATTGTGGTTTAGTTTGTCTTCATGTGATTATTTTTTGAAAAAGCTTACTTGACTGTTTTAAAGTTTTCACTTCATTTCCTTGTTTCGAGGTTGACAAGATCTAACCACTATAAACACATGGCTGTATCCATAACGAGAAGCCGATTCAGGACCGATGAATATTTTGCAGCAGTTTGTAGATTTTTGCAGAGAAGTGGTTAGCTTCCAAAATGTGACAGAAAAATGATAATCAGGCGCACGTTTGCTCCGGTTGAGCTGCATTTCAAGTGTTTGATAATATCTGAACGGTTCATTTCAGTTTTCAAAATAATTTGTAGTACAGTTGCTTTATTGATTGAATGAAGTAGAAAAAAAATTGAAAAACACAAAAAAATGCTTGATAACTGATAAGTGCAGTTTACGTGTTTATATAGCGCATAGATCACACTGCATGTTTTTCATTTTCGAAATTGTTTTCTGTTTATTTTTTAACCAACCACCTGCAGGCGATTTTATTCTGGCTGTTGAGAAACAAATTGTTAATGATCGCGCTTTTTTCCTTACTCCATCATGTGATTTAAATTTGAAGAGCTTTTTATTTATGCGAGTCTACAGTTGTGCAAAAGACTACCGGCCGACGCAGGTGAACACCACACCGAGAGATCAGACTAAAATAAAAAACAAGGTCAAAGCAAGAGAACTGTACGGAGAGAGTATACGGATAGGATTAAAAACAATGGAGTTCAAACTCTGAAAGCTATTGATGCAATTAGGGAAGGTATTAAACGAATCAATTTTAAAATTGAAATTCTAAAAATGACACAACCAGAAGACGAAACTGCGCTGAACAAGCATGACAATCGATAACAGATATCAACGCAACCAGAAAAACGCTACCATTATCCCAATTTGCATCATGCCAAACAAGTACACCAACGGTATTCAAGAAAAAACTGCCAGGAACATAGTCAACAACGTCAGTATATCCATTTTCGGGGCAATAGAAAGGAAGCCGAAAGGCTGTGAAACGCTGAAAACACCAGTTCGGTCAAAGAATTTAATCAATTTGTGAAAAAACCACAAGCTCAATTAGCGTTATGATGCAGTGCACTTAATTAATGGGATAAACGAATTACATAAAATTGCGTGGTAAATTTTTATCTTATAGGAATCTGACGGAGAAGTATTTATATTGTGGGAATCTGACTGATAAAATTTTACCTTGTTAGGAATCTAGCCAAAAAATGGTTATCTTATAGGGATCTGACATGAAAAGATTGGATGCCAGATTCTTGGTAGGACTCTGGGAGAAATTTCTGTCAGAAGATGCATCGTCTCCTAAGAATCTGCCAGAATCATCCAGATTTCTATAAGATAACAACCCACTCTCTATCAGGGAATTTATCAAACTCCGCGATGAAGCCAGTTGTTTAACATTTTCCAGTTGGTTATGTTGTCAATCAACTCATCTTTCGATTACTACTAACCATAATAATTTTCATTTCTTTAGATCACAGAAATGTGATCACAGAAATGTGAGTGCAGTGGCTTATCAACTCACATTGACTTGTTTACTGCTGTGTAGGAAAATTACCCAACTTTGAAGCTGTTTAGACCACTACATTTTCCGCCACTATTTTGTCGCCACTTGTCATTTAGCAACACTGGCGAGGATAAAGTGAGCGGAAAAATCTATCTTATCCCTAAGAAAGGTTTCTTTTGCCATTGTTTCGAGTTTTTGTATAATTTATATTGTGTTATTTGATGTAGCAGTACTAGATTTGGGTGGCAACAAATTTTATTACCGCATGTCGAATAGAAATTTTGCCAAAAAGTGTTTTTAGTGTAGTTTTCCTCTAGTGAGCTTAATGCCCACAATCAACTCAGACTACGACGACGACGGGTATAAAAAGTCATCAAAATTATTATGATTTGTAATGAACTCCTTTGGATTATGATTTTTGAATTTTCATATTGTTATACTGAATATTTTTAAAAAAAATTTCAATGATTTCTACTGAATCATAGAAACTATATTTAGGCATTAAACATGTTTTCAATCTTCTTTTTTCACTCGTTATGACTATGTCCGATCCACAATTGATGATATGATAGCGGTTGATTGGCTTTTCAGACGCCAATTCTTGTCTGGGTGACGGGGGATCCCCAGTGTACCAATTCGAGTGTATTGAGGAGAACGGGGTGCAAGTGAGGAGACCCAAGTGTCTCTATGGGATTGTAAAGCCAACTGCAGTTGCTCTTAAGGACCAATCAGGAGAATACTTGGGATGCAATGGGGAGGAAATATTCCTCAATGTGACGGATATGCTGCCTCAAATTATACAACTCATTACAACATATATTGCTGTCTGATTATTTGTAATATAGCAGTTTCCCGTATTACTCCCATATTTTTCAGCAAATTATTTCAACTGGTCAGGAATTTTAAATTGATCAGAATAGATGATCCAGCTTACCTTTTTCTCTCCTCCTGCATGGATCCCGAAAAACTAATTTCCAAAATGTGGTCCAAGATTCAATACAGACAAAATCGAAATCCATTCTCTTTTGGCTAGCCAAAAGCATTTCGGCAATCCTAGGCCAAAGCTCTTTTAATTTAGAGTACTTTGTGGCAGACTAAACAAATTTTGTCAACGTACCTTGGTCTAGACCGAATAGAAGTGAAGCAAGTAAAAAATACAACATTATCTTCTTATTTAACGTCATCAGGTTTATTTCATCTAACTTAAGCAAAATAAAAACTCAGTTTTTTAAGCGGCTGAGCACAAATGGAGGCAATTTACTACCAAAAAGGAAGAAAATTGAACGAACTTTCAAATTAAATCTCTCTAGTCAATTGTAAAAATCTTTGGTACCATCTTGAGAATAGCTTGAATAACCTTGATTGCCCTTGATGATATTATAGCAACCTACTGCTAAAGGAAACTACAAGTGAACCAGCTATCGCGCTCTTATCTTTAAAGCAATTCGTCCAATGTTAGGCGGTTATTTTCATGTTATATATCAGTGGTTTTCCCAATGCCATAATTTATATAACCATTCATGTACTGACTGAGAAACACTTCATTTTTAGACGCTTTTAAGTGAGAAACGGATTTGTTTGGGACAATTCCATATTGTTCTGGAGAATTTGTAAAGTATGATGTAATTTATGCATCATTGATCAAAGATTTTTCATAGAGTCAACCTTATATGAGTTTAATTATTTCAACTCTTCATCAAATTGGGTCGAGAAATTATAACCTGCCTGACATTTTGTAAGATCCATTTGCGGCAAATATAGGCCCGATGGCCTCCAATTTAGGCCTGATGACCCCGGTAAGGTCAGTCCCTGTATTTTTGCGATGTTTGAACTGAAACCAATGGCTCCATTGTTTTTTGAGCGGAAAAATTAGCTCGAAGAGTTTATTTAGCAGAAACAGTAAATATTCAATCTAAACTACTATTTTCTCATGTAATATTAAGGGTTCCAAATCATTATGCATCTCATAAATGCCAACCAATAAAAGCTCTATGTCGTGGTCGAAAACACGGGTCCAAAGAATTTAAAAAGTTAAATTTTAAATTAAATTTGGAACTAAAATTATACAAAAATTAGCTCGTATTTATAGTTGTTATCTATACGAAATTATACAGAGGAAACTTAGTTTAGCTAAAAATATTTTACTTGATTGACTTGTGAATAGATCTCAGTTCTGAATCCCGGAGGTGATTTTCTATTTTCATCAACATTTCATGAGAATCAAATATTGCCTAGGTGCAATCGAGTTCATTAGTTGGATGTCAGTCGATGATAGAATCAGTTTTCTGTTGGTGGGAAAATTTACTTCTGACACTTGATTGATAGGTCAAAAAGATAATGATAGCGCCAAAACAAAATTGGAATTGAGTTTAGTTTTGTGACCATTACTTATCGACATAACAAGAAAGTTCGTCAGGTTAGTTCTTCTTTTGTTCTTTGAAACTTTAATAAAGAAAACTTCTAAGTTTCTTGACGTTTCTTTGGAACCATCGCATCCTCCCTCCTTAAGTTTGTGGGTATAGGTTCTCCAAATCTGTCGGGTTGTTTTCTGTTTCTTGTTGATTTTCGTGAAGGCTCTGGTTGTTCGGGTTGTTGGTGCTCTGCAGCTGATGTGGCTACTGAAGCTTCATCCTGATGTGAAGGTCCCACATCTCTGTTGTGAAGTTGTGGTGGATTGAGAAATGGTCTCCTCCACTGCTGGTATGGTTTTCACATTGTCCTCTTCTAGAATCGCAGTTTGGTTGTCGCTCACTAGAATAGTCTGTGTCGAGTTTTTGGGCTGTATGAAAGATGTGTTCAAGCCCTTCCTGCTGATGAAGGTAGCATAAACTGTCTTTGTGTTTTCATTGGCATTAAAAAGAATGGGTTCGCACAAGTCGAAATCTGCTATTGCTGGTAGTCTCACTATACGTCCCAACAGGAGTTCAACTGGAGTTTTGCTCCTCGTCTTTGAAGTGTTGCGATGTGATATCAGTGCCCCTTGCAGGAATGCTCCAAATGACACATAAAGACGGAGACTCCATGCTTGAAGTGCCCGCTTCATTGTCTGAACTGCTCTTTCAGCTGGTCCATTAGCTCTTAGATGATAAGCGGGAGACTCCAGTTTGTAAACTCCCAGTGATTCACACTACTGTTTGAAGGCCACCACTATCAATTTCAGGACCATTATCTGATACTAAAGTTTTTGGTATTCCAAATCTTGCAAAGATTTGACTAAGATATACTTTAACTGTTTCTGATGTTCTATTTCCCGCGGGGAAGACTTCTATCCAGCCAGAACCCGCGTCAAGAATTACTAAGATATTGCCATTGTCCTTAATATTGCCCCAGTCCATGTGGAGACGTTCCCAAACGTCGGATTCTGGCCACGCAGAGACTGTTTTTCCCAGGCTAAGCCTGTTCATTTGACAATTCTTAACTTTACTAACAAAAGGTTGAACATCTTGGGTAATGCCAGGCCACCATGCTATCATTCTGACTGATGCCTCAGTTGCGTTCTGCCCAGGATGTATCTCATGCGCTTTGCCAAAACCAATGTCGTAGTTTGGGTGGAGTCAAATGAACAACACCTCTGAAGATGAATCCATTGTGTATGGTCAGTGCATCTTTGTGTTGTTCGAATCCTTTTTCCGCTTCTGAACATTGTTTCCAATTGACGCTTTTGATTCGTTTCATTATGTTTTGAAGAGTCTGTTTGTTCCAAATTCGGTTTTGATTTCTGCTTGGGTCATCAAATGATTCTGAGCGAAGTAGATGTTATCGAATGCCAAGCCCACTCGATCGTTTTCGGATTCGTCTTCGTCGAAATACAATCTGCTCAAAGCTTCTGCATGGGTATCTGCTCTCCTGGGATGTATTTCAACTCATAGTCGAAACCCACTAGAGCTATTGCCCATCTTGTGATTCTAGCTGATGCTGCCTTCGGGATTTCTTCATCTGGTGCAAAAGCAAAGAAATATTTGAGTGATTTGTTGTCCGTCTGTAGTGTAAATTGTCTTCCAAGAAGGAATTGCTTCAATCTTGTAACCACAAACACAATTGCCAGTACTTCCCGCTCCATGTTCAAGTAGTTTTGATCCACTGTAGTAAACTTTCTAGATATATATACGATTGGATGTCCTTTTTGCGAAAGAAACCCGTCAATGGTTTTTTCAGAGGCGTTAGTAGTAATAGTTGCTTCTTTTTTTAGATGATATGGCTGTACAAGTGGGTTAGCACATAATTCATTTTTTATGTTTTCAAAAGATTTGTTGCATTTTGGCCCATAAGAAACCATAATTTCTCATGTTATTTAAGGGTAGCAATTTGGTTGCAAAATCAGGAATCATTCTTCCGTAAAAATTTGCTAGCTCAACAAAGGATTTGAGTTGTTTGTTGTTAGTTGGTGCTTTTGCGTTTTTTATTTTTTCAACATGTTTGAGATCTGATACTATTTCCTACTTTGAAATGTAGTTTCCCAAAAAACTAACGCTATTGACTGGTTTTGAGTTAGATTTTCTCTCATTAAGAGTAAAATTTTTCTCACGTAGTCGGCTCCTGACTGCAAGAATTCTCTTGTCACTGTGCTCTTTGGTACTTCTATACATCAACACAACGTCTTGAAGACTCACAACACCTTTGATTCCTTTGAGTGTTGATTCGAAGCAACTCTGGAAGATTGAGGAAGAGTTTTTCAATCCCTGAGGTAGTCGGCACATCTTGAACAGTCCCTGAGATGTGTTGATTATACATATATCTTTTGCCTCTTCGTCATGTTCAATTTGAAAGTAGGCATCTGAAAGGTCAATTTTGCCAAGATATGAGGCCTCATGTAGGTTGTGGAAGATCATCCCCATATCTGGTATTGGGTAGTCCTAATCCATCACCTTGCCATTGTTATGCATCTTCTAGTCCACGCAAAGTCTCAGTTCTCCACTCTTCTTTCTCTGCCACACTACTGGATATGCATTAGTGAATCCTCCTGGCTGTACCGGTTTAAGGATGCCCTATCTGACCATCTGTTCCAGCTTCTCTGTGACCTTTTCTGGAAGAAGTAGAGGTATTTTTCTGGCTTTGCAGAACATTGGCTCTGATCCTGGTATCAGCTTCACATGAGCGTTGTAACTTTTGACAGCAGGCAGGTGCTCAGTTATGATGTTGTTCACACCGCGCTTGGGTTGAAAGTCTCTACCAGGTAGCCCAAATTCTTTATCAGACTGCACAACTGCTAGTTGTTTTTTTTGTGAGCCTGCTTCCGTTCTACTCAACGTCACAAGTAAGTGATCCCAGAAGCGTTAATTGATGACCATCATAAGCGTCGAGATGTCTTATTTTACCATCCAACTGAGGTTCACTTCTCCGTCTCCATCTCCGATGCTAGAGATGCCCTGCTCCGATGCTAGAGATGCCCTGCTCTGAAGTAATGTTTTCTTCGCAAAAGTTATTCTGTTTATTGTACTTACCTGAATTTGGTTGGGGTTTGCTTCTACAAATTTTTAAGATGTGTCCCACCTTTTCACAGGTGTTTCAGTTTTTACTTAACGCTGGACAGGGTCTATTAGAATGTGGCTCACCTCCACACCTAGTGCACATATTGTTGCTTTTATTAGCCGTAAGTTTTCCATTTGGATTTCGAAAGGTCTTTTTGAATTTGAACCCAACTTCTTCTTTCACAGTAAAGGGCTTATTACCTGATGAAAAACTTTCAAAAGCCGTTGATTGACTTCTGAACTGTAAGCTCTCGGTCATTTCAGTAATCGACATTGTTTGTTTTACTTTAATACCGTGTAGTTGTCTAAGTTTTGCTTCAGGGTCCCTAAAACCTGAGATAAACCATATTTTTACCAACTCCTAAAAAGAATTGTGGTCAAAAGAATTCAATAAGTTGAACTTTGAATTAAATTTGAAACTGAAATTATACAAAACTTAGCTCGTATTTATAGTAGTTATCTATGCGAAACCATGCAGAGAAAACTTAGTTTAGCTAAAACATATTTTACTCGATTGACATGTGAATAGATCTCAGTTCCGAATCCCGGAGGTGATGTTCTTTTTTCATCAACATTTCAAGAGAACCATATATGGCCATGGTACAATCGACTTCATTAGTTCAGTGAGAGATCAGTGGATGTTAGAATCAGGTTTCTGTTGGTGGGAGAATTTACTTTCGACACATGATTGATAGGTCAATAAGATAATAATAGCGCCAAAACAAAATTAGAATTGAGTTAAGTTTTGTGACCGTTACTTGTCGACATAACAACAAAGTTCGTCAGTTAAGTTCTTCCTTTGTTCTTTGAAATTTTATTAAAGAAAACTTCTAAGATTCTTGATGTTTGCTTGAAACCATCACACTCTGTACGCAGGGTTTTGACCTCGTTTAAAAACAACTACCACATCCTGCTAGAAAAAACGTGCTGGTGAAGCCCACAATGCCAACGATTGTTTAGGAAAATTCAAGGAAATTCGCAAAACCAGATGAAAACAAACAAAAAGTTCATGCCAATAATAAATGTGAAAAAGAGCTTTAAGATGGAAGAAACCCATACATCTTTAAAGCTTTAAAGAATAATAAATTTCTGATGTTTTTCTTCTGTTTTCATTTGGTGAATGCAGAGTTGCAGAATTGGTGCCGTTTAGAAGTTGCGACAATTTATTGTTATTGATTTTGAAGTTTTAAATATATGGTAAAAAGATTCCTGCAGGGGTTCTAAATGGGGGGTCTAAATGTGTGGCTCTTGGACGTTCCCGACGCTGAAACTGTGTTATCTAATTTTATTTTACCAAATCCGAAAGAAAATTGATTTTTGACCTCTGTGACAACTATTTCGCGAATGCGTTTGATTGGTAGTCGTTGAAATTTCTGCGGCAATTATAGAGATACTCTTTGACTGGTGTCAGTGAACCCTTAGTGGAAAACGCTTAGTGGAAATTATTTGGCCCTCTTCGGAATACCTCACTTTGCTTGAGCTTTGGTACCCTTTAAAGTTGTGCTTCCTTTCACCAAGATCTGTAGCGTGAGCGAATAGGTTTTTTTTTCTCTGTAGATTTTCTCACACTATGGTCGGGTCTGAGCCCGGCATAAGTTGCCTAATCATTTGATCTCTTTCTTTCCTCGTACTTTACGAGGTCACTGTTCCTGATGTGAACTTTGACTTGGCCGGGTTAACATTTTTCAGCAGTCGATTCCATTACTGTATTTGGCACGAAACCTTCAAATAGTACGCCAGGGGTGTCTTGGCCCTCTTTTTGGGTCTACTTTTTGAAGACCGGAATTTGTGCAAATTCTTCCGCCCTCTGGTTTGGTGGTCTCTTGTCATTAAGCTATGAACAGCGGTTTCCCATTGATTTTTCTCATTTTTACTGAGTGTCGCGTCTTTGCCTGTACGCAAATTTCATGTGAAGTGGCTAACAGTTTAAGAGCAGTTTTATGAGAACTTCCGAAGTACGCATGAAATGGAGATAAATGTCAATGAGCTGTGTTGACAAGATGCTTGTCTCATTGAGCGTCTTTAGTTAGTATTCACGTTTTTCATTACGTTTTCGTTTTTTATACAACAATGGCCTGGATCAAGCCTTCACCTAGATCTGTTTCCCGACTGTCCTTTACGTGTGCTTCAACTAGATTATCATTTTGAGTCTTACAAGAGTTTTGGAGCTTGTTGCTGATTAAACTACACTTGGTTGATCAATCTTTATAAATCTTGGTGCTCAGTGATCACTGATGTATGTCTCAATGAAACCGATAACTTAGGCACTGGTGATCCGCGTATAGACTTCTGCATTAAGAGGGAGGTCTACAGAACCTATTTAACGCAATCAATATTTACATTTCCTGATTTTAAATATCGAGAACCGGTCCAGTGAACTCCAATTTAATTTCATCCTTTGCTTGATGACATTTAAAGAGTAGTTTGAGATTGCATTTAGGGATAAACTTCTTTAAGTTCTTTTCCAAAGAACTTTAAGGACTACATTCAGCAGCTTTAGTAAGTACGTCCTTTTTCATCTAAAGACATCGTCCCTTTGCTTGGAAGTCCACCATCCCCAACTCCAGAGGTGAGCCAAGTGAAATAACTCAACTATCCAATTTTTGATCTGTCTTTAGAGTATCGCGATCCAAACGTCCACGCACATGCCTTCATGTCTATAGAATCTGAATATTTAGGGTGGAGGTCTTACCCTATTCACAATTCCACAATTGTTCCTATAATCTATCTTTAGAGAAAACTACTGGACTGGATAGTAACTTCACTAAAGGTTTATACCAGGCCCTCCGTTCAAGCCCTAAAGAAAGTATTTTCAGGCGCCATTGAACTGTAGTCAATTGCCAATAATAATGATGATATTAGAATATGTTTGTAATGCCTCTCTATGTTATATGATATTTTAGCTTCTAGGAAATGTTTTAACAAATGAAATAAAAAGCTGACTCTAAGATTGAGAACTATACCAGGTCCTCAATTCACTTTCTTATTAATCGATCAACCAATATACTTAAAACAAATAGTAGATAACGTGAAGAGCTCGTCGGTGTTCACTCCACAACCCAACCAGACGGGTATTAACCAACTTGATAGAACGTTAAGACATTGCCCGTCAGGTTCTTCAGGTTACTGCGGACTGTTTTAATTGTCTACTTGATTCACCATTCCATAATAAATGGGTTGACTTAACTTGCTAAGCCTTCTACGAGCAGGCAGGCCTACCCTCAGAGTCGATTCACTATGCGGTCTCCTGGAAGGAGCCTGGCCAATTAATACTCTCAGAAATCAATCGTCTTGATGTTGTCCTGGACTCGGTGCTGTCCTCCAGTTCGTTAACCTAACTTAACCTCATTATTGATTGGTTGATCACTACTTTACTATTCACCAAACTAATTTAAATCCAATTAATTGAAGCTAAAACTATGTATTTTGTTAAGCCATTATGTGATGTGAAAATACTAAATTTGTACAATGGCGCGCTTTCGATTTAGGAGAAACTGAAACTAATTAGCAATATCTTAGTCTTAAGGAATACTAGGTTCCCGTTCTTGTAGTCTAGAAAATGAAAATAGTGGAAAATTTACTAACTTAATTTTACGAAAACTATAGTTACCCGAATTTACTAATTTCAAACAATTACTACAATTTTCAATACCACGACAGAGATCTGTTGACTCACTCGTCGAATCAAGTTTACTCCGCAATTTCGATTATCACGACAAAATAATTATTTTCAGACATGTTTTGGTTACAAAATTTGGCTACAATTGAGCCGTATATATACTGCTTATCTATGTTTGTTTATTGAAGTTTAGTCCTATTTTTACCAAAAGTTCCGAAACGTTGTGTGAAAAATACGTTTTTGGGAAAAGTTTTCAGAAGGTCCTTCATGACTTTGATAACCTACGCCCCTAATGTGGGTTTCTCATTCTTCATTACGTGTATGAGAATTTGGTGGATTTATCATAGAATCTTTATCAGGCTCGAAATTTACCTATTCAACCGTTCTCATTAGTTTAAATTTCTTCGCCATTATTATCTTGGTACGGTTTCAAAATTAGAATTTGCTTTGGTGTCGGGAATAATTAAGATCAGTATTAATTTGGTTCTATTCCGAAAAACGCTTAAGTTCAACTTTCCATTCCTACATCCAACCCATCCATACTAAACTATTCTCCTGAACAGTACAACGCTATGCAATTAGAGTATAAAATAGCTCCATCACCAAAATTTGCGGTACAACAATTTCAATCGACTTGAGTGTTTTCGATGCGCATTCTTTCTACTAAATTAAGTCTTTCCTCAGTAGAAGTTACATTTCCGGCATTTCTAATTGGATCAGTTGACGAACTGTTCAGCGGTCTCCTTTTCCTGTTATTCACGTAAAATTTCCGTGCTATCCAAACAGCTGCAAGTAAGAGTCCCAGCATCCATAAAGTAAAAGCCAATAGGCCAGCCAATTCTTATAGGGTCTTCCGCCAGGAGGTCTGAAGAAGATGTTCTTTGCTGCTGTCCTTTTTGTACTGTGTCTGTATATTGCCAGCCATTTCTTTAATCAGTTTAGGGGTTACTTCCAGCGTTGGGACATCTTGGAGTTCTGACCTAACCTTTTGTAGCGTCAACGTCTGCTGCTCGTTCATTGGAAGATTTGTAGGAAGACTTGCTATAGTTATAAACTGCATCAAGCATATCTGGATTGCTGTTGGTGGTTATTGATCCACTTTGTTGCACACATTCGGCAGGGTCAGGTAACATCACTAATCCGTTAGTTGGATGAATTAATTTCCCGTTGCATGGAGGGTGTACCAAACAAATTTTGCAACCATTCACCCTACTGGAAAGGTTTTTTCCATCTTGGTACGTTATGTTATAGAGGAATTGCTGGTCATCTGCCGCACATAAAAGTTAGATAGAGTTACCCAGGTAGACTGCTGTTGGCAAAATTGGCAATTCGGTCACTTCTCGTACACAAGTCACTTCAATGCCGCTACCTCATGGTCGTAAAGTAGAGCTGTTAGGCAGAACTGATCGTGTGCGCTCACCAGCGCCACTGGTTTTGTGCACAGTTTTAAATGTGGTGTACTGGGGCATGACAGATACTCCTCACTGTTCTTTTCTTCGTAACTTTCTTCTCGTCTTGACAAAATTAAATAATTCGGGTCTACTTTCAGCGTTGCTGCCGTTGTAGAGTTTTTGATGGGTTGTGGTAGTGCGATTGCTTTGTAGGCGTCGTGAATAGGCTCTCCACTGTACACTGGAATCATCAGAGTGATCAGGAGCCCGTTGTGGTTGACATACACATTTCTGACTAGAGGTAAACTGTAATATAGACTGGAGTCTTCTGAAGGATTTGATAATTGTTTTCCACTGAGTTTCAACTTTGAGAGTATTTTTTGTAATTCCAAGTAAGGTATCAGTGCTGCGGGTAGGTTACCATTAGCTAGAACACCCATGCTTGTAGCGAACTGTGTCTTTTCTTCTCTCATGTACGGCGTTTGAATTCGCAGCTCGCTCTGTATTGCAATCAGTGTCTAAGTGACGTTGTTGATTGCACTCTGGGCCAAGAAATCAAACATAAATGTTTCCGTCCTCCGGTGATCGCATACTTGTGCTTGTTGTAAGGTTTCCATTGTTTGTTGCAGGTTGTTCAAGTTAGAATACAGTCTCCGAAAAATGTCCTCCGTGTAATTTAACACACTTTTTGCTTCTTGTTAATGCTTTAGGCTGCTGCTTGCTAGAATGTGAACTGATTCGTTTTCCTCGTCGTTAGGGTGAACTGTCCGTGATCCGAGATTGTGTAGTCTCCCTTCTAATTTTCCATCTTCTGTTTAGCACTGTGACAAAGACCAAGCAGAGAGAAGTCTGCAGCCGGCTTTTTCTAACCATGGCCTCAAAGTTATAGCAGTTGCTGCTCCCATCGCAAATTAGAGGGGAGATCGTCTTTGACGCTGTATTAGATCTGTTTGGCTAGTAAAGGCTTTCACCTCGTCGATGATTTGGTTTATTCTTTTTTCTGCTCTGCCATACTCTGTCTTAATGGATGATATCAAACCATCAACGTGGTGCTGTAGTAGTAAGCTGAGCTGTTGGTTGTTGCAAAATTTTGAGCCGACCCACGTCTTCTCTCCTTCTTGGAGGACTATTATAAACTGAAAGACGTTTTGAAGCTCCAAATCTAGCTGTCTTGGAAAAGGTATCACAATGTCAACTGTTTTATAGGAATCTGTCAAAGACACCTGAATCTGTCGTTGAAGTAGAACATGAGCGCTTGATTTTCCACTCAGAGTCGTCTGAAGTTGCACCGCAATTGCAAGTAATATAATTCGAAAAGTGAACATCTTATAAAGGGTTACTGCTCTAGATGCTTAGATAGTGTTATCCCTATAAATGCAGGAAAATGCTACAGTATTTAATCCCTTTTTTAAAAAAAAAATTTTGTCAAATAGGACAATCAATCATTTTATTGTCAAATGAATTCCAATCAACTGCCAAAATTCTTTCATCTCATTCCCATGTATCAAAGAAAATTTCATGTAATGTTTTACCCCGATTTTTTCTATCGTAAGTCCAGTAATTTAATTCCCAGAATTTAACTTAAATTCGGATATATATATATATATATATATATATATATGTATATACATATGTTTTTTTTGGTCATATTATGAGACTTAATCAAGTTTTCTTGTTTTTTTTAATAAAAGTTTTTATTATTCTTTTCTTTTTTTTTATTCGTCGTCGGTTCTTAATCACTTCGGATACTTGACTGCTCTTCTTTCTCTTGTTTTTGCAATGGAGAAGGTGCCATCATCTATTTTTGATCCTAGAAGTGTCGCAAAAGTTTTTGGTTTAAACATTTCTCTCGTCGCGCTAGCCGGTGTTGATTTTCCTTCATTGAGATCTCTCATCGCCACTTTGGGCTTGCGTGGTTGTTGAGGAAGGGGCGTGGAACTGAGCTCTTTGGTTGGCGTCACGAAGGGTGTCTGAATTTCTTTGAGTACATGCTGAGACATTTCGGGTGGTCCTTGCTCTTCACTGCTCGGTATAATTTTTTGTTGAGATTTTTTTGTAGTGTTCGTGCGTTCAGCGAATAAGTCATAGAAGAAGTCTTCGCCTTCGTCCATCCAATTGTTTGGGCTGTGCTGCCTTTGTGGTCTCGACAAATCTTCAGGTGTGATGGTTTGGATGTTTTTATCGTTAGCCATTTCCTTGTTATTGTCTTCATTCCGTTGGCTCTGCAAATTTTCGTAATGGGAAGATCTTGTTTCCATTGGCTTCTCATCATCTAGGTGGCTTCTCCCTAGGTGGCTTCTCATCATCTTTGACTGGCTTTGATTGGTTGTAGTCGACGATCTGCCATTTCATTGCTTTCGCATCCTTTGAAATTTTGTAATTGACTTCTCACGTTTTCCCAATGATGATGTACGGTCCGTCCCATGGAAGGAAGAATTTTTCTGATTTCGCTTTGTGGGGTGCAAAAAGCAAGACTATCTCTCCCGGCTTCAATTCTTCTCCAATAACGTTTTTCTGCTACGTATCTTTCTGTCTTTCTTGGTTGTAGCCAAGTGTCTCTCTGGCATTCATATGTGCTTCCCTGAATTGCTCGTTGAGCCATCTTGTTTATTCGTAGTTGGCAATTTTGTGACCAGGCGCTTTCGGGAGTAGCAAGTCAATCAAGTATTTGCGTTCTTGTTCAAACACAAGTGAGAATGGAGTCTGCCCTATTGTTTTGTGTACGGTCGTATCATTGACGAAGTTGAGATAGGGAATCATTTGATTCCAGTTACTTGGAATGTTTGCGCAATATTTGGAAATAACATCCGGAACAACTCTGTTGTGACGTTCTACCATACCTTTTCCCTGCGGATGATATGGAGATGTTCTCGACTTCTCTATTCCAAAAATTTTGCACACTTCTAGTAGTAGTTCGCTGCAGAAGTTTTGATCCTTGGTCGGTGTGAAGGCAATCAGGTGCTCCAAATGTCAAAACCCAGTTCTTCACAATTGCTCTAGCAAAATCTTCAGCCGTAGTTCTTTCTAAGGGAACGCAAACCACGTATTTATTGAAATAGTCTGTCAATACGAGTATGTATCTTGCACCGCTTGTCTTTGCTAGGGTAACAGGTCCCAGGATATCTGCTGCCACTTTGCTGAATCGAATCCCAACGTTGATTGTCTGGAGAGGAGCTATTATTTTTTTACAGCGGTACTTGTTGCTTGACACAGGGTGCAGTTCTCACATTTTCGTTCAATGTCTTTTCTCATTTTTGGCCACCAAAACATCTGTCTTGCCCTGTCCAAGGTCTTTTGAAAAGCAAAATGGCCTCCAATGAGTTTTGAATCGTGAAGTTGTTCCAAAACTGTCTTTCTGAGTCCCTGCGGTACTACAAGTTGTTTTTGTGTTGTATTGCTTCCTTCCACATGCCACTTCTTGTACAGCACGCCATCAGTCAGTTCCATCTGGTCTCAGAGGCCCCACATCGCTACAGCATCTTCTCCTTGTCCTATTACGTTTGACTTCTTGATTTTTAAGTCTTTGCAAGATGAGATGTAAGCAGGGATCGTTTCTTCGAGCCAGCCTAAGTGAGGTTACGTCTTCTTGAAATTGGATACTCATTGGTTCGTTCGCGTCCTCGGCTGTAATTAAGTTAAATCTTCGGAGGGCGTCTTCCAAAGAGTCACCTGAAGGGCATCTTCCAAACATATCCAGTCTCTCAGCTTCAGTTAGCTCAGGTGTGATGCTGCACTGTCTTGACAGTCAATCGGCATTCCGTGCCTGTCTCCTGGTCTATGTACTACTTGAAAATCGAATTCTTGCGGTCTTTGAAGCGTCCTGAACATCATCCCATCATTGTTTTGTCTAAATAACTACTGTAGCGTTGCATGATCTGTTCTGAGCACAAATTGAGTTCCCCAAATGTAAGGCTTGAACCATTTCATCGACTGAATGACTGCTAATGCTTTTCTTTTTGTTGTTGAGTAACGACATTCTGCTGGCGTCAAAACTCTGCTGGCGAAAGCCACTGGCTATTCTACTCCATCGACAATATTCGAGAGTACTGCCCCTAGACTGTTGTCACTTGCATCGGTGTCCACGATAAAAAGAGAGTTGAAGTCCGGATGCTTGAGTATTGAGCTATCAATCAAAGCCTCTTTCAGTTTTTCGAACGCATTATGGCATTCGGGGTTCCAAGTGAAACGGCTGTCTTTTTTGTTATCTGGGAAGAGGTTTTGCTATCCCAGCAGAGTCTCTGATGAAACGTCTGTAGTAACTGCAAAAGTTTGGTAACGTTTTCTGGTCGTTTCCAGTCCCGTACTGCAACGAGTTTGTTTTCATCTGGTGCAATTCCCTCTGGGCTCAGTTTGTATCCTAGATAGGTTACGATTCTTGAAAGAGGCGGAATTTCTTGGGTTTGAGTTTAAGATTGGCCTGTCGAAGAGCGTGAAAAAATAGGCGCATGTGTTTTTCGTTTTCCTCCACATTCTTACTAAACACCAGAACGTCGTCCAGGAAGATGAGGACAAACGAGAAAAGATATTCATTGGAGATGCTTGTCATAAGTCGCTGGAAGGTTGCTGGTGCATTGCAAAGTCCAAATGGAAGTCTGAGGTACTCGTAGTGTCCACCATCGGGAGTGACGAACGCAGTTTTCGGTATAGCACTCTCAGCTAATGGGGCTCTCAGCTAAAGCTCCGTGAAGATGATCCAGTATCTGGTGAATTCGCGGAAGGGGAAAAGCGTCTTTCTTTGTTAGTTCGTTTAGTCGCCTGAGGTCTGTGCACATTCGGTTGCTCCCATCCTTCTTGGTAACGAGAGCGATTGGTGCCCTATACGGGCTGTTTGATGGTCGGATAATGTTTCGTGCCAGCGTGTCCTCAATCTCCTTCTTAACCACAGTGATCTTTCCAGGTGCAAGTCTATGGGGTGCAAGCTTGATGGGCAGCGTATCACCTGTGTCAATTTCATGCTGAACGAAGTGTGTCTGCCCAATTTTTTTGTCGTTCAATGCAAACACATCTCTGCTATGAACTCTCGTAGCAGTGTTCTTCTGTCATCTTTTTTTTGGTTTCTGTCTGCAATTCCAAAAGAACAAATCTGTTCTAACTCTCCATCGCATGATAGGGTTTGGTTTGTTTCTGCAGTTAATCCCTGCTGTGTTTCCTCCGTTGTTTCAATTTGATTGAAACCGGTTTCTGCTTCCGTCTCACAAAGATGTACGTGCCTGGGGACTTCAAGTTTATAGGCAAAATGCAAAGTTACAACATTGCCTTCTTTCTCCATCATCAGCTGCTTAGAATGGAAGTCGATTGATACTTTATTCTCATCCATTACCTGGGTTCCAAGTGTCAAAGACGCGTCTCTGTTTGGGGTCACCAGGAGATCGGCTTTTACTTTAACCCCGGTGTCGAACGTTTTTTCGCCAGTAAAGACGCCAAGTATTTCGGAAGGATCATTGGAGGCCGAAGGAACTTGTTCTCGGAAATGTCTATGTTTGGAACGCTGTTCATACTGTGAGTAAGCTTTGTCTGATAGAATGATCACATTGCTCCCAGTATTCACTAACGCTTTGTGTTTTTGTCCGTCAAGATCGACCATCATGTAGACTGTAGGTCCAAAGACTGCTTCGGCTTGAAATTTGTTGATACTGTTCGCTTGTTCTGGGCTCGCTTTCTGTGAAATGATTTTTTACGATTGGTTGTCTATCGGTGTCCAAGTTTGCGGATATACCCGGTTGTATTGTTTCTTTCTGTGGACGCTGATTTGACAAGTGCCCAAACTCTCGGCAATTATAGCACTGCATCGCAGACGTTCTGGGACGAAATCCTTCCGGTCTTCCCGGACTTCTACTCTGAAATCTGAGTTGACTTGATTCGGATAGAAATCTTGTTTGGGTCTCAAGAATCTTCTCCATGATCTGTGTATGTTGCTTTTGCTGCTCTAGCATCTTATTGAAACTTCTGGTCTTAAACTCGGTCATTTGATTGAAATCCGATGACAGACTGGTGTTGAATGCTCTAAAGTCAGCTGTTGCTGACTCATCATGATCTTGTTCACTCTTTGTCCATCTGACATGTCCGTTTTGTCGTCCTCGCAGTTGACTGGATTCCGCTTTACCGATGGCGTCTAGAGCAATAGCCCGTTGTGTAGCCGCCTTGAATTTTTCCGGTTCTTGCTTCAGGAGTGAATATCTGATTTCGCTGTCCAACAGTCCGTCCATAAAGCTATCTTTGTTAGCTTCCTGTCGTCCCGCAACATCAAGATGAGCATTGGCTACCTCTCTTAAATTACGAACTCGCCTTCAGAATTCTTCGATTGACTCTGATTCCCATTGTTGAAGATTTTTGAATTCGGTGCGGGCACTCATTGCGTTGGGAAAGTCACCGATTCTGTTGTTAAGAGCGTTCAGAGCTCTCGCTATGGTCGGGGTTGGTTGTCCTTGCACTTGTTGAAAGTCATGATTGGGGAGATTGTAATACTCATCTGACGCATAACTGTTCAAACACGTGGGTAGGACCTCGCGTTGTCTCTGGTCATCCCAATTATTGGCATTTGACATGGATTCGAAATGTCAAACCCATCTTTCGAAACTCTCGAAGTCGCGGCTAGGGTATCGGAGGGGGTGAGAAGGGGTGGTGCTACGACTATTTGCTGCTGATTGTTCGCTTGGTTCTGTTGTTACTGTTGCTGGGTTTGGTGTGTTGTTCATTTTTGGTGATTGAAGTAATTTCCGATGCAAAACCAAATGACACGAAAAAAAATATATAGATGGATTTTAACTTTGGAACGTATTCCATAGATCTAATTCATCGGTTCTCTCAAATTCTAATTTTTTGTTTTCTTTTCGTAAAATGCAAAACCGCCTTCTAATCAAAAGAATCCCTCTGTGGTCGCAAATAGAGAATCTGAATAGTTAGGGTGGAGGTTTTACCCTATTCACAATTCCACAAATGTTACCAGAATCTGTCTTTAGAGAAAATTACTGGACTGGATAGTAACTTCACAAGCCTGCTACTCTTAATGAGATTAAGGGTTAAACCAGGCCCTCCGTTCAAACCCTAAAGAAAGTATTTTCAGGCGTTATTGAACTGTAGTCAATTGCCAATAATAAAGATGATATTAGAATATGTTTGTAATGCCTCTCTATGTTATATGATATTTTAGCTTCTAGGAAATGTTTCACAAAATGAAATAAAATGGTGACTCTAGGATTGAGAATTATACCAGATCCTCAATTCACTTTCTAATTAATTGATCAACCAATATACTTAAAATAAATAGTAGATGACGTGACGAGCTCGTCGGTGTTCACTACACAAACCAACCAGACGGGTATTAACCAACTTGATAGAACGTTAAGACATTGCTCATCAGGTACTTCAGGTTACTGCAGATCATTTTAATTGTCTACTTGATTCACCATTTCATAATACATTGGTTGACTTAACTTGCTAAGCCCTCTACGAGCAGGCAGGCCTACCCTCAGATTGTATTCACTATGCGGTCTCCTGGAAGAAGCTCGGCCGATTAATACTCTCAGAAAACAATCGTCTTGATGTTATCCTGGACTCGGTGCTGTCCTCCAGCTCGTTAACCTAACTTAACCTCATTGTTGATTGGTTGATCACTACTTTACTATTCACAAAACTAATTTAAATCAAAGTTATTGAAGCTAAAACTATGTATTATGTTAAGTCATTAAAGATGTGATGTGAAGTTACTAAATTTGTACAATTGCGCGCTTTCGTTTTAGGAGAAATTGAAACTAATTAGCAAATTCCTAGTATTAATGAATACTAGGTTCCCGTTCTTGTAGAACAACTAGTTTAAGACTTCTATTAATCCCGGCTAGCGGAACGTATAGTCTATTCTTACCAGATACAGGTTTTAGTTTCTACTAAGTTGTAAGAAAAAGTCTAGAAAATGAAAATAGTGGAAAATTTACTAACTTAACGAAAACTATAGTTACCCGAATTTACTAACTTCAAACAATTATTACAATTTTCAGTACCACAACAGAGATGTGTTGACTCACTCATCGAATCAAGTTTACTCAGCGATTTCGAGTATCAGGACAATATATTTATTTTCAGCCTGGTTTTGGTTACAAAAATTGGCTAAAATTGAGCCGTATATATACTGCTTATCTATGTTTGTTTTTGTAGTTTAGTCCTATTGTTACCAAAAGATCCGTACCTTTGTGTGAAAAATACCTTTTTTGTCAAAAGTTTTTGGAAGATCATTCATGACTTAGATAACCTAGCTAGGCCCCTAATATGGGTTTCTCATTCTTCACTACGTGTATGAGAATTTGGTGGTAGATTTATCATAGAAAATTTATCAGGATCAATATTTACTTACTCAACCGTTCTCATTAGTTTAAATTTCTTCGCCATTATTATCTTAGTACGGTTTCAAACTTTGAATTTGCTTTGGTGTCGGCAATAATTCAAGGTCAGTATTAATTTGGTTCTTTTCCGAAGAATGCCTTCCAGTTAAACTTTCCATTCCTACAATGTCTGAGGTGCAAATCGCACCAATGGTAGTGTCAATATTTGGACAGCTGTTTAAACCGCTCCTCGTTTTTTGCAATCATAGAGTTTCTAATCGTCTCCTTCGTTGCTGCATCTCTTTGTCGCTGAGCTCATTGTAGGAAAGAAGTTTTCATTGAATATATAATCTGGTCTTATAAAGTCTCTCCATAGTTGGGTTTTTTGTAGTTTCTATTTTTCGACAGTTGTGACGTCTAATTGCTCCCGAATAAAATGCCTGGATCAGAAGAAACTCTGATCTTTGGGGGATCGAAATTCCGGCAGCTTGAGCTTGGATTATGTTGTCTACTAACTGAATGTGGTATGGTTTTAGCCTATGATAGTATAAATTCTTTGTCGTAGCAAGATAATAGCTCTCGGTCAAGTAGGATGCAGAAAAATGTATAAGAATAATCCCAAGTTTGATCCTACAATATTTTGCACGTTTAATTCACAGGACATTAGACAAGCAATCGAACAACTATTTCGGGTTGGATAAAACTTAATAGCTCTTTTTGTTTGTAAGACTTAATAATAACGCGTGGTTATAACAGTCAATTTTTTCCATTCAAGCAGTTTTCGAATTACTCCACACATGAGTCCACGACTGAAAAATTCAACTCAAATACAATTAAATCTATTCCTACTGATTCACGAATCCTGATGCCCTCAAAAAAATGTCCAGCAGGTGCTTGTTTGCTGTTCAGGAACGGATGATGGAACTTCTTTTAAGTCATCGAACTTGACCTTTATGATTAGTTGATTATCAAAATGGGTAATATCTAATTTTCAGCTATCAAATTGCAGCTGATGTTATTCTGTCAATCTATACTTGTTGCCTTTTTGCGAAATAATATTATATCCGGGAAACATAATTTTGTTGGGTTCTGAAAAATTTAGTGACGTGATTGATTGAACCCATACAGAAGCCAGCTTGATGGAAATTAGATGGTGCCTGGAGATGCAATATTGCCCTAGTTTATGTGAGCAATGGCTAAATTCTGGAATTTGAAACATAGCCACCTGGCAAGAATATTTCACTATGCCGCCAATCCTATAAATTGAGCAGAGTTCACGTTTGCGAACACGAGTGACGACATTTTGTCACCACTTCTCGCGTGGTAGAAATATGCTCATCCAATGCAAATAGATAGGAAATACTCCCAATTTTGAGTAATTTTGCAATGGTTTACCTCACTGCCACTTGTCCGCGATAGCCTATAACGCCCAATCTTAAAACATGAGGGCAGTGGACAACGCTGACATTAGCAAGAATATTTGCTTGCTCAAAATGTAGGATTGGCGACGTAATGCTTTTAATTTGGCACATAGACACTTAAGCGGAGTCTTCAGTAGCAGTATTCTGAAAGTTTTGTCAGTCGGTAACATGAAACAGGTGGACAAATCTTTCCAATGTTCTTTTGTTGTTGGCGTAAAAATAATTATATTATCTGAAAAAAATGTTCAATGTCTTGAGACGAGAGGCTGCAATACATTGCTCATTGAAATTCAGCTGTCAAGTCCGATCAACCCTAGAATCCAGTTTTGAAACTGTATGTTCGAGTACAATCATTTCGTACTATTTTATAGTTACATACTTCGGCAGTTTCCAGTTTCAGTTTGAGTAAGTGAAATCAACATACCAGGATCAGGCCTGTCTTTTACTTGATTTCGCGAAGGCTGTTTAGATGTTATCCTTTAATTTTTCAATGTTCGGCTATTGGTAATTAGTGAATAGTTTTGCTCAAAACCTTTGAGTTATCTGCTAGTTTGCTAGAATGATGCTATTTCACCGTGATTAATATTGGTGAAATAAAAGTTCAATTTATTAGATTCTAACAACAGGACGATTTTGGCTCTCAAGGACTTTACATTAGACTTGGAAACCTTCTCCTAAAATCAACTTTGACTAGACAAACGTTTACTGGAAAACCAATTGTTAAAATACTCTTATTATCTTTTGTCTGCTGAATAAAACGCAATCTAATTCTTGATAAACCGTCTCTACCAATCAGTGGTTTATGATCACTTTAACACTATTACTTTGCTGAATGCTTTTTTCCTTCGAGTTAGTTTTACGGTGCAATACTTGAGCATAGAATTCTGTGGGGCTCGATAGCAAATATTTTAGACTCCGCCTTTATTGACGATTCTATCTAGCAAATTTGCATGTGGATAGGGCTTTGCTTGCCATTGACTCAAGTGTAACAGTTGATAGGCTACCCAGATTTTCCAAAAATCTCTGCTGATAGCTCCAAAAGTTAATTTTAATCTTTTCAGTAGTACTTACAGGTGATTTTTCACGTAGATATATCTCCACGGCTTTATGAGGATCAGATATCATAGTTTTAAATTTCTTCAAACTGTGAACTATAGCGTGTCCCATAAAGTTGAAATAAGCGAACGTTTCAAAAATCTTAGGTTACAGTTCAAAGGTAAAAGTTCAAATTTAAAACATGTAGAAAACATTGATGAAGGAAAACTTAATGGAGAAAACGTTGACATTCAAATGAGCACATTGATGCTCAATTGCATGTTTTTGGCGATTTTCGAACGTTCGCTTATTTCAACTTTATGGGACAGATTATAGAAAACGAATTTGACTGAAATTCAGCCACTCGCAGATTCGAATACTCAGGGTACTGTTTTGGACATGAACTTGCACTTCTTTTCCGTTCTTTAAACCGATCTACAAACAATTTCAAATTGGTTTTTTATGTTGAATTTCCTGCATGATTGACTAATTGCCGGCCAATGAGGATTATGAACTTTATCAAGTGGGGTACATATTTTTGTCAACTTGCTTCGGTTTCTTGTTTGCTCTTCAAGAAGGGTTTCTAAAACTTGAGCTAAGGCATTACACTTGATCTCTATGTTTAGTTGAGGATCAAAATGAGCATTTTTAATAATTTAGCCATATCTGTTCTGATGCTGTCTAATTGCAACTGATGTTACCTTGTCAATTCACGCTTGCAGCCTTCATTAAATAGCTTAGTTGTGTCAGGTTTGGGTCAAATGTAGTGAGGTGATGGACGGAACTCGTGAAAAGTGATTATATATATATATATATATATATATATATATATATATATATATATATATAAAATGTATAATTTTACAATTACGCACACACACACTCACACACACACACACACACACACACACACACACATACATACACACTCACGCACACACACACATGCATATATAAAAACTTACTTTTTCGTGGCAGAACACATTGTTCAAATACAAAAGACAGCATGTCAACAATAGCACTGAATTCAAATTTACTAGCAGGCCCGCAAACGCATCACAAGAAAATCATTTAAAAGAAGAGATAGAAGGTTAAAAAAATCATATTTTTTGCACCACCTGGGGCTGGAACCTCTGCCCATCGTTCAAAAGCAATAGGTATTACGTTTCGTTACCGATGTGTTTGTTTTGTGTAAATTACCCTATGTGCCAACAATTTTTTGACCCACCACGCTTTCTGCTTTACCATTTTGCATATTTAAGGAGCGCTAAGATTGTACAGATAACGATATTCTACATGGTGGCATAGTGTAACTCATGTTCTACGTTAGGCTGCATGTTTAAGGAGCGTTTATAACATGCGATGATACGGAGCTTAAACAAGCGAAAGAGAAAAGAGAGAAGAAATAAACGAAAGAGATAAGACAGAGGAAAGAGAGAAAACGAACGCAGAACAAAAGGAGAACAGGAAAGAGATTAAAAGAGAGAAAAGGAGAGAAAAAATAGAAAACAAACAGAACAAAAGAGAAAAGACAGAGAAACAAAACACAAAAAAGACATATGAAAGAGGGAAAAGAGAAAAAGAAACGAAAAAAATAAATCCAAGACAGAAAAGAAAAAGAGAAAAGAAAGACTGAAGAGAAAAAAGAAATCGAGAAACAAAAGACAGAAATGAAAGAAAAGAAAAACAAAAAAAGAGAACAGCAAAAGAGAAAATAGATAAAAGCGAGAGAAAAGGAGAGACGACAGAGAAAAAGAACTGCAGAAAAAGAACAGGAAAAAAGAAATAGAAAAACAAAAAAGAGAAAAGACACAGAGAAAAGAAAAACTGAATAAAGCGAAAAAAGCAAGGAAAAGAGAGGAGAGAAGAAAGAGAAAATAGGAGAGAAAAAAACAGGAAGAAACCAGAAAAGAAATGGTACAGAGAAAAGAGAAAGAAACAAAAGAAAGAAGAAAGAAAGCAAAAGGAATGCAGAGGAAAAAGAAGAGAAAAAAAAAGAGAAAAAAGAAACAAAAAAAGCAGAACAGAAAAAAAAGAGGAAAGAAAGAGAGAGACAAGAGAGACGCAAACGACAGAGAGAAAAGCAAACCAGAAATTAGAGGGAGAAAAGAAAGAGAAGAAAGGCAGAAAAGAAAAAGGAACGAACGAGAAAGGAAAAACAGAAAGGAAAGAGAAAAGAACAAAAACCTAAAGAAAAAACAAAAGAGAGGAACCAAAGAGAGGAACAAAAGAGAGAAGAATCAGAAAGAAATGCAAAAAAAGAAGAGAAGAGAAAAAGAAAAGAATGAAAACAGTGAGAAGGAGAAACAAAAAAGAGAAAGGCAGAAAAAAGAATAGAAAAAAGAGAAAAGAAACGAAAGAGAAAAGTAAGGAAGAGAAAAGATCAGAAAAGACAGAGGGAAAAAGAGAAGACAGAAACAAAAGACACAAAAGTGAAAAGCAAGTGAGAGAAGAAAGACAGGAAAGAAAGAGAAAAGCAAGAGATAAAAAGAAAAAGAGAAAAGAAAGCGAAACGGAGAGAAACTAAATAGAAAAGAGACTGAAAAGAAAGACCGAAAGAAAAACAAGAGAGAAAAGGAAAGAAAAAAGACAGAAAAGAAAAGGCAGACAAATGAAAAAGAAAATAGAAAAATGAAGAGAAACGAAGAAATGAAAGCGAAAACCAATTCAGAAAAGAAAAAAAGAGAAAAGCAGGAGAAAAATGAAAGGAAAGACAAGAAAAAGAAAGGCAGAAAAGAAAGAGATAGAGTGAAAAAAGGAAACAATAAAAAAGAAAGGCTTAAAAGAACAAAAAAAGAAACAAAGAGGGAAAAGAGGGACAGAAACGAAGGACAGAAAAGAAAGTGAAAAGCAAGACAGAATAGAGAGAAAACGAAGAAGAAGGGCAGAAAAGAAAGAGAAAAGCAAGAGATAAAGAAAAACAGAAGAGAAAGAGAAAATAACAAAAAACCTAAAGAAAAACTGAAAACCTAAACGAGGAACGAAAGAGAAGAATGGGAGATAAAAGTAAAACACGAAAAAAAAACAAAGAAGGTGAAAAAAGGAGAAAGTAAACAAACAAAAGAGAAGAAAGGCAGCAAAAGAAGAAAGGCAGAAGAGCAAAAACAAAAATAACACAAAAAAAGAGAAAAAAGAAACAGAAGAGCAAAAAGGAAAGACAGGAAAGAGAAAAACAAGAGAGAAAACATAGAGCAAAGAAAGAGCAAAGAAGAAGATAAAAAGATAGACGAAAAAGAAAGAGAAAGCGAAAAGAAGAGAAAAAGAGAGAAAAAAGACAGTAAATACAGAAAAGCAGCAGAACGAAATAAAATACAAAGATAAAGAGTAGAGAAAGCGAAAACAGCAAATCTGAACAGAAGAGAACAGAAAGAAGAAAAAGAAAAGCAAGAGAGAAAGGCAGAGACAAAAGACAGAAAAGAAAGAGAAAACCAAGCGATACAGAGAAAATAGACAGAAAAAAAAGATAGAGAAAGAAGAAAGAGAAAAGAAAGAAAAGGCAGAAGAAACTCAGAACAGAAAGAGAAAAGCAAGAAAAAGAAAAACGGAAAGCAAAGCAAAAAGAATGAAAAACTGAAGCAAAAAAAGGAAAGAGAAGAACAAAGAGAAGGATTGGAAAGAAAGGCAAAAAATATTTAAAAAAAGAATAGAAGAAAACAAAAAAGACAAAGAAACGAAAGAGAGACGAAAGGCAGAAAAAAAGAACAGAAAACAAAAAACAAAACAGAAAAGAAAAGAAGAGAAATAAAAGAGATAAAGAGAAAGACAGAAAAGAAAGAGAAAAGAAAGCGAAAAGAAAGAAAAAAGCAAAAGAGAAGAGAGACAGAAGAGAGGAACAAGAGGGAGGCGAGAAAAAAGACAGAAAAAAAACAGAAAAGAGAGAAGACAGAAATTTAAAAAAATATAAAGAAGACAAGGAGAGAAAACAAAGCGAGAAAAGCAAATCAGAAACGAAGAAAAAAAGAAGAGAAAAACAGGATACAAATGGAGAGAAACAAGACAGAAAAGAAAGAGAAAAAGAAACAATACAGAGAAAAGAATAAGAAACGAAAGATAGGCAAAGAAGAGAAAAGCAAGAAAAAAAGCAGAAGACAGAAGAAAGGAGAAAAACAGAAATGAGAGCGAGAAATGAAGAAGAAAGAGATAAAAGAAAGGCAGAAGAGAAAAAAGCGAACGGAACAAAGAGACAAAAAGACAGAAAAAAAAGAGAAGCAAGAGAGAAAAGCAAGAGATAAAAGAAAAGACAGAGAAGGAAAGAGAAAAAGGAACAACAAAGAGAAAAGAAAAAGATACGAAAGATAAAATAGAAAGAAAAGCAAGAAAAGAAAAAGAAGAAGGCAGAAAAAATAAAAAAAACAAATGAGAGCGAGAAAACACAAGAGAGATAAAAGAAAGGCAGAAGAAGCGAAAAAGAGAACAGAAAAGAGACGAAAGACGGAAAAGAAAGAGACAAACGCAAGAGAGAAAAGGAATAAACGAAAAAAAGAAAGGCAGAAACCAAGGACAGAAGAGAAAAAGAAAGACAGAAACGAAAGACAAAAAAGAGAGAAGCGAGAGAGAAGGGAGAAAAAAGAGAAACTGAAGAGAGAAACGGGAAAAAATAACCGAAGAGGGCAAAAGAATGAGAAAGGCAGAAAGAAAACAGAAAAGAAAGCAAGAAAAGAAAGACGGAAGAGAAAAAGATAAAGCAAAGACAAAAGAAAGAAACACAGGAAACACCAAAAAGAGAGAGAAGCAAGACAGAAAAGCAAGAGATAAGCGAAAGAGAGAAAAGATAGAAGAGGAAAGAAGAAGGGAGAAAAGGAAGACAAAAGAGAAAAAAGCACCAAAGAAAAGAACGAAAAAAAGAAAAGAGAAACAAAAGAGTAGCGAAAGTGGAGCGAAATAGAAAAAAGAAAGACAAAAAGAAAGACAGATAAAAAGAGCAGAAAAGAAAGAAAGAATGAAATACAGAAAAGAAAAAGATAAAAAATAGAAGACAGAAAAGAAATACAGAAAAGAAAGAAAAACTAAAGAGAAAGGGGGAGAAAAAGAGCGAAAGGGAGAAAGCAGATACAGAAAATGAAAAATGGAAAGAGAGAAAAGATATACAGAAAAAGACAAAACAAAGAGAAAAGTAGAACATAAGTAAAACATGACTGAAAAATAGAAAAGACAGAGAAACGAAAGAAAGAAAAGACAGACAAATGAAAAGACAGAAAAGAGAGATAAAAGAGAGAAAAGAAAGAAAAGAGAAAAATGGTAGAGAAAAAAAGCAGAAAAGAAGAACAGAAAAAAAGAGACGAAAGAGAGCAAAGAAAGAGAGAAAAGCAAGAGAGAAAAGAAAGAGAGAAAAGCAACAGAGAAAAAAAGGAACGAAAAAAAAACAAAAAAAGGGAAAAGAAAGACAAAAAATACAGACGGGAAAACAGAAAAGAGATAGAAAAGCAAGAGAGAGAGAGAACGAAGGAAGAAATACAGATAGAAAAAGAAAAAAGCAAGGAAAAAAAGAAAGACAAGAAAAAGCAACAGAGAAAAAAACGACTGAAAAGAAAGAGAAGAGCAAAGAAGAAAAAGAGAAAAGAAAAAAGATGCGAGAAACTAAAGAGAAGCTGTAGAACAAGGAGCAAATGGAAAAAAGAATAAGAAAAAGAAAGACAGAAAAAAAAGAAAAAAATAAAGAGAGAAAAAAGACTGAAAAAGAGAAAAGACAGAGAAACAAAAGAAAGAAAAAAATAAAGACAAATAAAAAGACAAAAGAAAAAAAGAAGAGAAAGAGAGAAAAGAAAGAGAAAAAAAACGAAAGAGAAAAGAAAGGCAGAAAATAAGAACAGGAAAAACAGAGGAAGAAGAAAAAACAAAGCCAAAAGAAAGACAGACAGACAGGAAATACAGAAGTGAGAAAAGCAAGAGACAAACGAATGAGAAATGAAAGAAGAGAACAGACAGACAGAAGAAAACAAGCAAAAGAGAGACGTAAAAAGAAAAAAAAACGTGTAGAAAGAGAAAAGAAAGAAACAGAAGGGAGAAAAAGACCGAAAAGAAAGAGAAAAGCAAGAGAAAAAAGAAAGATAGAAAAGAAAAAGAGAAAAGAGCGAAAAGACGGAAAGGAATATAGAAAAAAGAAAATTCAAAGAGAGGGGGAGAAAAGAAAGAGCGAAAGAGGAAATACAGAAAAGCAACAGAAAAAAGCACATAAGAAAGAGAAAAGCAAAAAAACAAAAAAAAGATGCGAGAAACTAAAGAGAATCTGAAGACGAACAACGAGAAAACAGATCGAGAAAAAGAAAAACAGGAAAGAAACAGAAAAAAAGAGAGAAAAAAGACTGAAAAAGAGCGAAAAGACAAACGAAAGAAAAAAAAGGCAAAGACAAATGAAAAGACAGAAAAGACAGACAGGAAACAGAAAAGAGGGAAGAGAAAAGAAAGAGATAAAAGAAAGACAGAACAGAAAGAAGAGAACAGACAGACAGAAGAAAACAGAAAAAAGCGAATAGAAAGGGAAAAAAAGAAACAGAAGGGAGAAAAGCAAGAGAGAAATGAAAGTCACAAGAGAAAGCGAGAAAAGAAAGACGAAAGAGAAGAAACAAAAGAAAGAGGAGGGAAATACAAAAAAGACAGAGAAGAGAATGAAAAGCAAGAGAGAAAAGCAAGAAATAATCGAAAGAGAGGAAAGAAAGATGAGAATAGGCAGACAGACATAACCGACAAAAAAATCCAATAGAGAGAGAAAGAAACAAGAGAGAAAAAGGCAGAAAGGAAAAACAAAAAGAGAGAAACAGCAAGATAGAAAAGAAAGACAGAAAAAAGCAACAGAGAAAAGAACTACTGAAAAGAAAGAGAAAAGCAAAAGAGATGAAAAACAAAAAAGAAACGGGGAACTAAAGACAAGCGGAAGAGGAACAAAGAGAAAAGAGAATGAGAAAAACTAAGACAGATAAAAAGAAATGAAAAGAAAGAGAGAGAAAAAGAGGAAAGATAGAAAAGCAAAAGACAAAAGAGAGAAAAGAGAGAAAAAGAATACAGAAAAGAAAGAAAAGCGAAAGAGAGATGGGAGAAAAAAAGAGCGACAGAGAAAAGTAATACCGAAAAAAACGAAAGAGAGAAATGATACACAGAAAAAGATAAAAAGACAGAAGAAAGAGAAAAGAAATCGCAACAATCTTTGATGAGAAATTAAAAACGCTACATAAAATCGTGACCGTGTTGCATTTCTATCTAGGTGATTTAAATTTCTTTATCATTTTTTAGTCATTTAAATGGCTAAAAAGCGAAAGAGAGTGGGGAGAAAAAAAGAGCGACAGAGAAAAGTAATACCGAAAAAACCAAAGAGAGAAATGATATACAGAGAAAGATAAAAAGACAGAAGAAAGAGAAAAAAAATGGCAACAATCTTTGATGAGAAATTAAAAACGCTACATAAAATTGTGACCATGTTGCATTTCTATCTAGGTGATATAAATTTCTTTATCATTTTTTAGTCATTTAAATGGCTAAAAAGCGAAAGAGATGGGGGAGAAAAAAAGAGCGACAGCGAAAAGTCATACCGAAAAAAACGAAAGAGAGAAATGATATACAGAAAAAGATAAAAAGACAGAAGAAAGAGAAAAGAAATCGCAACAATCTTTGATGAGAAATTAAAAACGCTACATAAAATCGTGACCGTGTTGCATTTCTATCTAGGTGATTTAAATTTCTTTATCATTTTTTAGTCATTTAAATGGCTAAAAAGTGAAAGAGAGGGGCGAGAAAAAAAGAGCGACAGAGAAAAGTAATACCGAAAAAAACGAAAGAGAGAAATAAAACACCGAAAAGAGAGAGAAGCAAGACAGAAAAGCAAGAGATAAGCGAAAGAGAGAAAAGATAGAAGAGGAAAGACAGAAGAAAACTGGAAAAAAAGAATCGAAAGAGAAATGAAAGAAAAAGAAGGGAGAAAAGAAAGGCAAAAGAGAAAAAAGCACCAAAGAAAAGAACGAAAAAAAGAAAAGAGAAACAAAAGAGTAGCGAAAGAGGAGCGAAATAGAAAAAAGAAAGACAAAAAGAAAGACAGATAAAAAGAGCAGAAAAGAAAGAAAGATTGAAATACAGAAAAGAAAAAGATAAAAAATAGAAGACAGAAAAGAAAGAAAAACTAAAGAGAAATGGGGAGAAAAAGAGCGAAAGGGAGAAAGTAGATACAAAAAATGAAAAACGGAAAGAGAGAAAAGATATACAGAAAAAGACAAAACAAAGAGAAAAGTAGAACGTCAGTAAAATATGACTGAAAAATAGAAAAGACAGAGAAACGAAAGAAAGAAAAGACAGACAAATGAAAAGACAGAAAAGAAAGATAAAAGAGAGAAAAGAAAGAAAAGAGAAAAATGGTAAAGAAAAAAAGCAGAAAAGAAGAACAGAAAAAAAAGAGACGAAAGAGAGCAAAGAAAGAGAGAAAAGCAAGTGAGAAAAGAAAGAGAGAAACGAACAGAGAAAAAAGGAACGAAAAAAAAAACAAAAAAAGGGAAAAGAAAGACAAAAAAACACAGACGGGAAAGCAGAAAAGAGATAGAAAAGCAAGAGAAAAAGAACGAAAGAAGAAATACAGATAGAAAAAGAAAAATGAAAGAAAAAAGCAAGAGAAAAAAGAAAGACAAGAAAAAGCAACAGAGAAGCACGACAGAAAAGAAAGAGAAGAGCAAAAAAGAAAAAGAGAAAGGACAAAAGATGCGAGAAACTAAGGAGAAGCTGAAGAACAAGGAGCAAAGAGAAAAAAGAATAAGAAAAAGAAAGACAGAAAAGAAAGAAATAAAATAAAGAGAGAAAAAAGGCTGAAAAGAGAAAAGACAGAGAAACAAAAGAAAGGAAAAACAAAGACAAATAAAAAGACAAAAGAAAAAAAAGAAAAGAAAGAGAGAAAAGAAAGAAAAAAACGAAAGAGAAAAGAAAGGCAGAAAATAAGAACAGAAAAACAGAGGAAGAAGCAAAAATAAAGCCAAAAGAAAGACAGACAGACAGGAAATACAGAAGTGAGAAAAACAAGAGACAAACGAATGAGAGAAAAGAAAGAAGAGAACTGACAGACAGAAGAAAACAAGCAACAGAGAGACGTAAAAAGAAAAAAATGAGTAGAAAGAGAAAAGAAAGAAACAGAAGGGAGAAAAAGACAGAAAAGAAAGAGAATAGCAAGAGAAAAAAGAAAGATGGAAAAGAAAAAGAGAAGAGAGCGAAAAGACGGAAAATAATATAGAAAAAAGAAAAGCCAAAGAGAGGGGGAGAAAAGAAAGAGCGAAAGAGGAAATACAGAAAAGCAACAGAAAAAAGCACATTAGAAAGAGAAAAGCAAAAAAAAAACAAAAAAAGATGCGCGAAACTAAAGAGAATCTGAAGAGGAACAACGAGAAAACAGATTGAGAAAAAGAAAGACAGGAAAGAAACACACAACAAAAAGAGAGAAGAAAGACTGAAAAAGAGCGAAAAGACAAACGAAAGAAAGAAAAGACAAAGACAAATGAAAAGACAGAAAAGACAGACAGGAAACAGAAAAGAGGGAAGAGAAAGGAAAGAGATAAAAGAAAGACAGAACAGAAAGAAGAGAACAGACAGACAGAAGAAAACAGAAAAAAGCGAATAAAAAGGGAAAAAAAGAAACAGAAGGGAGAAAAGCAAGAGAGAAATGAAAGTCACAAGAGAAAGCGAGAAAAGAAAGACGAAAGAGAAGAAACAAAAGAAAGAGGAGGGAAATACAAAAAAGACAGAGAAGAGAATGAAAAGCAAGAGAGAAAAGCAAGAAATAATCGAAAGAGAGGAAAGAAAGATGAGAATAGACAGACAGACATAACCGACAAAAAAATCCAATAGAGAGAGAAAGAAACAAGAGAGAAAAAGGCAGAAAGGAAAAACAAAAAGAGAGAAACAGCAAGATAGAAAAGAAAGACAGAAAAAAGCAACAGAGAAAAGAACTACTGAAAAGAAAGAGAAAAGCAAAAGAGATGAAAAACAAAAAAGAAACGGGGAACTAAAGACAAGCGGAAGAGGAACAAAGAGAAAAGAGAATGAGAAAAACAAAGACAGATAAAAAGAACAGAAAAGAAAGAGAGAGAAAAAGAGGAAAGATAGAAAAGCGAAAGACAAAAGAGAGAAAAGAGAGAAAAGGAATACAGAAAAGAAAGAAAAGCGAAAGAGAGGGCGAGAAAAAAAGAGCGACAGAGAAAAGTAATACCGAAAAAAAACGAAAGAGAGAAATGATATACAGCAAAAGATAAAAAAGACAGAAGAAAGAGAAAAGAAATCGCAACAATCTTTGATGAGAAATTAAAAACGCTACATAAAATTGTGACCGTGTTGCATTTCTATCTAGGTGATTTAAATTTCTTTATCATTTTTTAGTCATTTAAATGGCTAAAAAGCGAAAGAGAGGGGGGGAGAAAAAAAGAGCGACAGAGAAAAGTAATACCGAAAAAAAACGAAAGAGAGAAATGATATACAGAAAAAGATAGAAAGACAGAAAAAAGAGAAAAGAAATCGCACAATCTTTGATGAGAAATTAAAAACGCTACATAAAATCTTGACCGGGTTGCATTTCTATCTAGGTGATTTAAATTTCTTTATCATTTTTTAGTCATTTAAATGGACAATTTTTCATCTTCGATTTCATTTCGGACTTTTACTTAAAGAATCTATATTCTGTCAATATCTGTGATGCATTGCACATGTCATTCAAGGACTGTTTTCGTGTGACGAATTTTTTGGCGATGGAATAATTTTTTATTAGCAGGTTTTCAGTCATTGACATATTTTTGCATCCTCAGTTTTTCGGTCGTTGACCTTTTTGGCACAGGCAGGTTTTCGGACATTGGTAGCTTTTCGGTCAATGACCTATTTTTGAATCCACGGCTAATCATTCATTGACCTTAACGGCATAGGTAGCTTTTCAGTCATTGACCTATTTTTGCATCCGCAGTTTTGCGGTTGTCGACTTTTTTGGCACAGGTAGCTTTTCGGACATTTGCAGCTTTTCGGTCAATGACCTATTTTTGCATCCACGGCTTTGCATAGGCGCTTAAACATGGTGTTCAGTGGCTCTCTGTCGACTTTGAATTAATGTATAGATGCTTCGCAGCAAGGGATTTAGCCTAGTGGTTTGAACGTTTTTAGAACTCTGATCGAACTCAACAGACCCCGGTTCGAATCCACCTCGCAGCGCTCAAAATGCATGCAAAACGCTAGGCTGCATGTTTAAGGGACGCTAAAACATGTGAAGATTAAACATGGTGACATAGCATTCGAGTTAGAATTAATATATAGATACTTGAGTGCGGTGATGCACTTCTTTCTCTCAATCCCTCAACTATACGAAAGGAAACTCGGTTGTCTTCAACTTAAGAAAGCTTTAATTCGAAATCAGAATTGCACTTTAATTGTTAGGGAGTCTAAGCAGGTGCAACTACAGTGAAAACGGAACAGTACTGGATTTGCATAAATATCTTTGAATTGCAAGCCTAGTGTGCTTACTTTTTACACCAGCTGGTCTTAAACTCTCGAACTTGGGCGTCTTTTATAACCCATTGTCATGTTCTTTTTTGCTCTTTAAGGCTCTAGCTAAGTATACGTTGAACAAATAGAGCTTCTTGTCAAGCTAGTTCAAGCTTATCTTATGAACAATTTACAATAAGTTGTTCTCTCTCAACCTTCTAAGAGTCCCCCTTAAACTCAGCGTCGTCTCTTTGAAAAATTGTAACTACCTTGTCTCACTTTTGCGATTGACCTCGAAGACTACGGTCTTGGCTCATAACCTATTAGGTGGTCTAAGTAGGCGCAACTACTGCAAAAATGCTGGCTCAAATTCAACAGTGCTGGATTTGAGACAGCATCTCTTACTCGCAAGCCTATTGTGCTGCACATTTACACTAACGGTTCATAAGCTCTTGATTTTGGGCACCTCTTATAACCCATTCTCATGTTTTTCTTGCTCCTCGAGGGTTTTTTTTTAGCCAAGTATAGATTGAACAAGTAGAACTTCATGTCAAGCTATGTCCAGTTTATTTTATGTGCAATTTACAGGTTTTTCTCCTGCAACCTTCTGACATTAATATACAAAATAAAACAAACCAAAAACATTAAAAATTCAATCTTTTTCATGCAACTTTTTCTTTTATCACGCCCAATTGCAGCTTCTGTTTAATTCTAAGAACTTGACTCTTGCGTTGCTAATATTATCATGCGTAATTTTTACTGAAAATAAATTTTAAAAGAATGCTTTAACTTTTTCAAATGTTGTCTATTTATTCCCTTTTGGTTAACATTGTCATTTTACACTCCATTGTCTCATGGAAGTCGAACCGAACCGTTTATTTTACTTTTTTTAAAAAAACAAAAATTTTCAAAACGAGGGGTTTTGACGATCCTCTAAATTCTATATTGCTAGTCGATTGCTTGCATGGTGTGAGGATTCTCAGAGCCATTTCTTTATTTTAAAAATTGCTGTCAATTCTGGTTCACATTTATTTAGGTGCCGTTCTTTTGGAAATTGTTTTGGAAGTGTTATATTATGATTCTGTTGCGTTGAAAAATAGTGTTTTGAATCATTGCTATATACATAAAACGAAAAACTTAATGGCCGACAGCTTTTAACAGTATGGAACTTCCCCGCTCTTATTTTCTCATTACAAATGAGTCTCGTAAAATATTTTTATTGTCATTCAAAAATAATTTTCTTGACCTTGAGACCTTCATAATGCTACTTTTATCCTTAACCTTCACTTAAAATGCACAACAAATTTGGTCATTCTTTTCACAAAGTAATGCCCGAATCAATTGACCTCTAATATACGACCGACGCTAAACAAATGATGTCAGGTTAGTGCAATCAACCTGTTTAAATATCACTAAGATATTTATAAGATGATCAGACGGATAAATCAAACAGTGTGTTGATACAGAGTTTTCATATAATCTGAGGTTAACGATTGATTATTTGTCAAAGCATTTATTGTTGCTAAAATTATGACAAGCGATTATTGACCGAAAAAGAGTAAGGCCCCTAATTGTTTGTACTGGAGTGTTTTCATGCCTTGGGTTGTTTATCAGCCAATAAAAACAGCGACATAAATTTACAAACTAAACAACTCACAAAACCAGTTCGCATTATCGATCAAATTGGTCATTCTTGTTAAAATCTCCCCTGGTTTATAAACGCAACGATTGGAATAAAAATGTTGGTCTGCTATTTTCTACTAACAATTTTCTGTGCGACCGGACCAGCTTCAGCTGTCATATCAGCTAACTATGGTTTCCACAGATCCATAGCGTCTAAGATGACGTCATTGATAATCAATGGGCACCCAGTGGCGAACAGACCATTCTTCGCCAGGGTACGTCACTTGAGAGACAACAAAAGATGTGGAGGTGTCATTATTGACAGGATGTGGGCGCTAACAGCGGCAGAATGTGTTCACATGTCTCTACACTTTGATAGACTTGCGACTGATTTTTAAAAAATTCATTTCTTGACAGCTATACCACTATATATAACAATCAAAGTCAGATCAAATGAAATAGAAACTTCAGCCCTAAAAATCAGTATCGCGTGAAAAAAAAAACTAAAAAAAGAACGATCTCTCATAAATAACGGCTATCATACCAGTCGAAAAATAGACACTGGTTTTGATCGTTATTGTAAGAAACGGTCAATTTTTATGATTTTTGTGTTCAAAATTTCATAGACATCAAATTTAGTTAAAACTTTCTTTTGACAAGATTTGTTCACTTTGTCCTCTGTCGGACTTGATCAAATGTGCATGGATGAAAAGATAAATGCAACTAAAATAAGCCAAACACGAGCGACTGACTATATGGACGAATCTCTCTAAAACAACCAGCAGAGTTGCTTTGATAGTAACCTCTGGTAAAGAATGTCACTTGGGAATGAAACAAAAGCATATCAAAGAAATAATGAAAAAAACACAGTGAAAAATGCGGAACCGTGTCAACCAAAACTTCATTGCCTCTCACCATTTTCTCTTCAGTCTTCCCAAAATTCCAAAAAAAAGAGCATTGTGCACTTGAGAGTTGTATAAAAAATCTACACTCTCACTATCGTTTTCCGTTCATCCCTATCTTTCATGGAAAAGTCCAACATGAGAGTAACCAAATATAAATTGAAAAGTTGTACAAAAAGAGCAGCGAGAATAAAAAAATCTAGGAGTTTTGTTTGTTAGCAACTCATAAAGAAATCTGTTCTACTGTTTTTTTGCGGCAAACCTTCTCACCTTTAAAAAATATTTCCCTGATTTCATATCTCAAAGTACAATTCCAGTATTACTTTTAAATTCGGGTTGATGTGTTCTTAGAGAAAGTTTCGGATTTTTCCTTTTGGTGTCAGAGCTAGAGTTGTTTGGGAAAAACAGATACTAATCAATAATCAACTTATTCGCTTGTAAAAGATCTTTGCAGCGCAAATTGATCGTGGAAATTGAATCGGTGGACAAAAGCAAAAAAAAATAAAATGTCTTGAGCATAAAACAATAAACTTCCTCTATCTACTTATAAATGATGCGACTTTGCGTTCTTTGCAATTCCCAGTGAACAACCATTAGTTTTGTAAAAAAAACAATATTAAATGCAAGAGATAGCACAAAGGGAGTGCTTCTTTTCTTGAATAGAAAACTGACCATTTCAGCACTTTTTCAATGCAAAAAATTTTGAGCTAGTAAAATATTGGTTGCTGCTGCAGTATTTGCATTGAAAATACAGATCAACAATGTCAAATCATCAAAAAAATGCACTTTGAAATTGTCATGTATTTTCTAAGCAAGTGAGAATTTCAATTATTTTAATGAAAAAAAGACAACAAAAATTGATAGCACCCTCATTTACTTTTGGTCAACAAGTAATTTTCTCTGCTGGGAAGGAAAAAAAATCTATTTTTATTGAAACTACTTAAAGCTTACACTCTTTGCAATACGGGTCCTCGCCATAACCTGACATGAAATGATATTGCTGATATGAACTGACTTAAAACTTTTAGCCCCTCAGCTGTCTTAGAACAAAAACATTAGCGTCAGACGTCGATCTACAAAAAGAATTCTATCAAAGCATCCAGCATATCTCATTTTTTTCATACAAAATTTTTGTAGTAAATAACAAAACAAATTTTTATCTCGTTAAACTTCACTATAATAAAGGAATCGAAACCCAAACCGGAACTACGCACACTATCATTAAATCAGTATTCCGATTAAGAAAATGAGCATAGGAATTGCAATAAGTTTTTTCTGATTGGTTTGAGACGCTTTCTCGAAAAACATTAAATTTAAGCTGAAAAGCGAAAGTTATGGAAAAATCTACTATCTGCTCTAGGTTGAATTTGTCCTTTTCACGAAACTTTGTTTGATTACGGCCAAATTACACGACTAGAGTTGTTCATTACAAAATTTCCTCATTTTGGTCAATAAAAAGAGTCATTTACAAAAACTCATGCAAAGATTGATAGTCTCAACTGATAATTGTTATGTTTTTTTGAGTAAAACAAGCTGTTCAGGTCAGCAAAGCTGAACGATTAGTTATTGGAATTAATTGAGAAGCAAGTAATGCGACTAAACTACACAGTTTCACAAAAGCTAACTGCAAAAACGTAGTATCTGGACAGATTTGAAACCCCTGAAGCGAACTGATCTGTGTAGAGTTATCTTTTTCATAAGTGGGAGAGCAGCTGTTGCAAAGTTTTGTTTCATTATGGACAGAAATGTGAAAATTTACAACGATAATGAATTTTTCACAGTCAATCCCGATGTTATCGTGCACGATCTTTATACCTTCACTATACAAAGATATGAGCGAATATTTTTACTATTTAGTCAAAATTCAGCCTCATGAGGGGCAAAGTGACTAAACTTTAGACAATTGCTGCTAAAGTAGAGTCAATAGTCGCAAGTCTATTATGCTCAACAGACACAGTAAGTCTCCCTTTCTGATTATTCTACGTGATGTTTCCTTGGCAAACTATAGAATTGAATTATTCACTTTGGTTAAAGCTAAATTTTTTCAGGAAAAACACGACTTGCTAGCTCTGCCTTTACTCTGACGCCGTTACTTCAAAGATTTCAATGGTTCTCGCAATTGAGATAAAATACAGCTAAGTTTCAAAATGTTAAAACTAACCGCTACCCAAATTGAGATGAAGATCAAAACAATTTTGAGCCACAGTTGTAAAGTGGCCAAATTTTGACCAATTGTGAACAATTTTTGACCGAAGCACAATTGCTGTAAATAGTAAAAATGCATAATAGTCTATGCAGAAGCGATATTTGGCCAACACTTTGGCCGTAGCGCTTTCCAAAACCTGATCAGAGGTCTTTATCGTAAAAAAAAATTGCGCTAATTTGCATAATATCTTTTTCTCTTTGCATCGGTGATATCTTTTCTATACTATCCTCAGAAATAAATCAGAGAAAGAAAGGATCATTAAAGACAAACAAGGCCTGCTAAAACTTGATCAGATGAATCTAGAGTCAGCTATAATCAGAGACAACTTCAGCGGTGCAAAAGTCACATGAAACACGGACGTGATTTGTTCCGTAGCCTGGCCGGGTGCAATAGTGCATTATGATAAAAAAATAGTGGCTCTTTGGGGCCCTTTGTAGACAACGGTTGCAAAATTATTCACGTGTTTTCACTTTCTACGTCGGTGCTGTCTACGGTGAAAAATCACACTGTAACCGTGGATAGCAATGTCAAAAATGTATAGATTTTGCCGTTCATGATCACAGATGACGATCCAGAATTTTCTAAATTCCACATTTTTTTACCGAATCTAAAATTTTTTTCTCAAAATTACAAGGAGGCTCGGTAATGTGCGTTCGCACATTAAGTTCCGACCCCGCTCATCTACATTTTTCACTTAATTGTCTACCAAATGAGGAAGAGATAAAAAAATTAGCATATCAACATATCGTCCAACAAACTACTAATAGAATAAAACAATCTACTCTAGAGGGCCTATGAGACCTTTGGCTACCATAATAAGACTAACAGAAAAGACGGCAAAAAAAAACAAATAGTTACAAATATTAATTCCGACCAAAAGTCCTTGTGCATTTTTTTGAAAACCACTAATAACCAAATCAAAATGGCATCAGATTAAATTTATACTAAAAAGATTGACTGGTACTTTTTTGGAACAAAATATGGGACTTTTCATCAATGCGACTTCGCAACAAGTCGACTAGAAATGAGCAAAAAAGGCAAAGTTTATAAAAAAAATTGCTTTAAAAAAAGAATTAAATTAGAACGGATTAGGAACATTACGCATCAAATGAAATCAATGAGAGAGTCTTTTATATCTGAATAGAGAGCGATTGAGGTCTTTCATTATCCAGGATATGTCGTACGACTACAAAAAGAACGACAAATACACGCAAAGCGAAAAATTTGCACGAAAAATTATGCACAAAAACGATGTCCCCCCAATAAACTAAAAATTAAGCTGATCACCAAAAACAATAAAAATTGTCGTTTGCTTTTTTTCACAAATGACAACATTTATAAATCAAATGACGCCCATTATTGTGATACTATGAAAAGGAAAAACCTACAAAAAGAGGGGCAAATATGCAAAAATATTGAAAGTTGGTTTTATGAAAAATGGTTGTTCCAAGAAGAAAGGCCAATTGAGGAAAATCAAACCTTTATGAAAAACAAATTGTATTTCCATAGATTATTGATGGGAATTGTATATAGAGATGCTTATCTACAATTTAACAGAAACAAAAATGGCAGATCTCCAAAATCTGTCTCTTTTTTTTTAGAAACAAATATTTACAAAATTCATAGCCAACAAAATCTTTTGATTAAAAGAATAGACAGTTTGTCTTGCCACTACTTGGAAAACTAATTGCAATTGTTATTAATGAAAGTAAATCATAAGACTATAAAATAACATTAAATACAAGCTGAGCTAATAAGTTTCACAAACAAATTTACGAAACCACAGTTTGTAAGCCATAACAATTATAAACTATTAACCGCGCCAATAAAACATCTTCATTTGCGTGTCCTTTGATCACCATAACGTCTTTTTGTAAAACGACTATCACAAAATGACAGCAAAAATAGCCACAAAAACTGAAAAGTATCTAAAATTCACAAAAATCTTCTGAAACAAATTGTCGAAGCCCTGAAGACATCATTTAAAACGTCTAAACATCAGAAAAATTATTGTTTGATTCTCCAAAACATTAAAAAGAGCTCCAAAATAACGAGGCTAATTAACGAAAATGATACAACATTGTAAAATACGAAAAAAACTCAAACCACAACAAGAAGTTGAAGAAAACTACTACTCTTTTCTTTAATTCGAAAGTCAAAACAACCATTAGCTATTTACCAATATCAATTTTTAGGTTCAATTGTTTATCTATGGTTGGCCACTGAGAACTTTAATTACACAATATTTGGCATATGACAACAAAATAAGAACAAATAAAGGGCAAAAATAAAAGACTCTACCAATTTTTGCACGAGAACGGTGTCGCAGCCCTTCAAGCCATGTGCTAGGAAAATTAAAAACAATTTCAGTTTCAAACGTTGAAAATTTTTTTCAGTTAGATTGTTAAATAATGTGACAATTTACAAAAAGAAACAAAAACAACCGCGAAAATGGGTAATTGTGCATAAAAATCAGAAAATTGAGTATGAAAAATTGTAGTAGCAAAAGCAAGAAAACCTTCTGTTAAAACAATTGGCCACAACATTAAACTGTATTCTATAAGGAGGAAAGGTTGACCTGTTCAAAATTTGACAAGTTCGAAAATTCACCGAAATTTCCTTAAATCAAACTACATTCAATAACATAAGAGACATAACGTAACAATCAAATGAATAGAAAAGGTTTACTTGCGCCTCTTGAGGAGAAAATTTAAATATCTGAGCGGTTAAACTTAAAATCAGATTGCAAAAAGAATAACAATTGAAGGCAAAACACAAGAATTCAGATATATTTTACTAAAATTTCCTCAAAGCCATCAAAACCCTTTTGGTTCTCTGAAAACAATCTGTAGCTACATTTAGCTTCAAATTTACATAAAAAGGAGTTGTTATTAAGGGAGCCGTGAATAAAAAATTATGTCAGTATTTAACATTGAAAAAAAAAGCAAAAAATTTTGAAAAAAGGCAGCATCAAAATAAAAACCAAAAAGTCTCTGATTCTAAGAATCCATGATATCATCGAACTTCTCCCTGATTTTGTCGTGCGCCCAACAAACCGACCAAGTATTGTAAGTGTTTGCAATTTTGACCAATTGTTGAGTGGATTTCTTCAAAAATTAAAAAAAAACGATGCATTTTGAATAAATATGGAGTCAAATCTGCATAAAACGGCAAAGCTTTAATTCCAGAAGACTTTCATACGGCACTTAATTCCAACTAGTGCCTTTTTTGAGATTAGGGACTGTGTTTTAAAGTTTCTAGGTCACTAAGTCTGGCAAACTTTAACAAAGTACACCAAAACAGCATATTTTGTGCCAATTTTGATGAAAAATGTTTGAATTTTGAAAATTTTATCGAAAATTTTGGGCTACAAAACCTCAATCAAGCAATTCAGCAAACCAAGTGTTCCAATTGTTTGCTATTTAGACCAATTTTTGAGTGGAATTCTTCAAAAATTAAAAAAAAGGATGCATTTTGTATAAATATGGAGTTAAATCTGCATAAAACGGCAAAGTTTTAATTCCAGAAGACATTCATACGAAACCTAATTTCAACTAGTTTTCTTTTTGAGATTAGGGACTCTGTTTTAAGGTTTCTAGGTCACTAAGTCTGGCAAACTTTAACAGAGAAGACCAAAACAGCTTATTTTGTGACATTTTTGATGAAAAAGTTTTGAATTTTGAAAATTTTAGCCTAAAAAACCTCAATCAAACAATTCAGCAACGATCCTCTATCTCTAGTGAGAACAACAACACTCTGCCGACAAAAATTTTAACTTATTTGGAATAATATTGGCGAAATTGTGCCAAATTTTAGCAAAAATTAATGAAAATGTGAACAAAAACAGTCGAATGTTCACAAAAGTTTAAACCTCGATAACTCCCTGTAAAAAAAGAAAATCATAAGAATCTTTTTAATTCCGTTTTCTACGCTGGACGAGTTTTTAATTGATAACACTCACAATTCTCTACGATGAATATATTGATCGGCCAAAATTGACTGAGTGGGGGTTGGAACAAATAGTAATTACTTGAGACCAAATATTGGTTTATTTTTTTCTTGTAAGCCGTGGTATGCGAAGCTGCGAAACTGCTTATTGTCTTCTTAATGTGAAGTAATTAGTATTGTAATTTTCGTAAATGAATCGCTAACAAACCTTTTTTTTCGTTTTGGTCTAATTGATCTGTATATAGCTATCGCTGAAATTAGATGCAGTAACAGTGGCTAGAAGTGATGGTATGCACAACAGTGACAGTGAGCGCGGTGAGTAGTGACAAGAAATTATCACTGTTGTCCACGCTTGCTCATAAAATTCCTGAAGGACAAATGTCATATACCTTTCTAATTTTGAAGCACCTCTGAACTAACTTTGCTTTTTTAAGAAACATGTTTTAACATGATCAACATGGTAGGCAATTACACTTATAATGTGTAGGCACTTACAAATTGGAACAAATTATCGTTATGAAATTTATCGTACTTTTTGCAGCGTCAGGTGCATGAAACCGTTTGATCAGAAATCGTTCGTCTCACCCTGAAAATTTGGATAAAGGCAATGGTGCTCATTGAAGTGAACTGCACGAAATGTTGATCTATTATCGATTGGTGCATTTTACAAAACCAAATTGTCAAGATATACCAAATTATTCGCCCAGAAAAAGACCTAAACCCAAAGACCTTTTGTAACAAAATAACAAAAGTTTCAACGAATTTAATTTTTAGCTAAATTTTAAACTGAAAATTGTGATAGGTAAAACACAAAAGAAATTTTTGAAAACCTGCAATACTCTATGATAACTATGAGTGAAGATTTGGTGTATTATTGAAAACAACAAATCAATTTTTTGCTACTTGTACAAGAAAACAAATATTTAAAAAGTGGCTGGAATTTCTCATCGTATATTGACGCCCAGTGCAGAAAGCGCTTATATTTTGTGTAATTAGTTTTCAACAAAGCAATTAAATAGCCTAAAATGGAAAATACTTCCAAGGAACTATTATTAGTAGTTACGTTTGAAGGTGAGGGCATAAAATTTCAATCTTTATCTAGTACACATATTTAAGTGCCAATAGTAAAAGTATTCACTATCATCAGTTTAGCAACCGATAAAAGTTATATGTAGAAATTTATCTTGAGTTTTCATGTTTTGATGTTTTGTGGTGTATATTTCCCTGTTAGTTACGGAAATTTTCTCGACTGCGCTTCCACAGAAACTATTTTGCGGCAAAATACAATCCATTTTTCCATATCCACTGACTGAATTTGCCCTCTAGGGCACTGCCTTTTCATCCGCAAAAATTGCAAGTGCGTTTCGAACGGACGTTGAATTAAGATAGAAAAATGAAATCTGGTTAAAAAAATGAGTAAATTTAGTTAAAAAAAAGGTAGCGTGAGTAGCAACAAGACATTATCTCTGTTGTCCACGCTTGCTCAGAAAAGTCCTGAAGGACAAATGTCATATAGCTTTCTTATTTTAAAGCACACCTGAAAAATTTTTGTTTTTTTTTTAGAAACATGTTTTAACATGATCAACATGGTAGTGAATTACACTTACAATTTGGAACAAATTATCGTTATGAAATGTACTTTTTGCAGCGTCAGGTGCATGAAACAGTTTGATCAGAAATCGTTCGTCTCACCCTGAAAATTTGGATAAAGGCAATGATGCTCATTGAAGTGAACTGCACGAAATGTTGATCCATTATCGATTGGTATTTTTTACAACTCCAAATTGTCAAGATATACCAAATTATTCGCCCAGAAAAAAACTTAAAACCAGAGACCCTTTGTAACAAAATAAGAAAAAGTTTCAACGAATTGAATTTGTAACTAAATTTTAAAATAAAAATTGTGATAGGTGAAACACAAAAGAAATTTTTGAAAACCTGCAATACTCTATGATAACTATGAGTGAAGATTTGTTGTATTATTGAAAGCAAAAAATCAATTTTTCACTACGACGTCTACATTCTGATGACCTTTAAGTTTTTTTTTATAATTTTAATATCGTTCAAAATTTTGAAGAGGTTTTTTTCCTTGAAATTAGAAAAAAATTGAAAAAATGACCTAAATCATGTGTTGGGAAGGTGCAAATAATGGTGACATTCACTTCCACCACATCCTTCTATTATTGTCCCAAGCATTAAAAAATTTGTAATCAAGGTCTTAAGTTACCTTATTCAGCAGTGAATCTATAAACTGTGTACTTTATAAAATTTTTGTTAAACTCATTAGATAGTTAAAAAGTGAAAATAATTCAAGATTTGTTGTGAGTAGCAACAAAGTGATTTTTTTTCGACGCAATTTTTACACAAAAGCGTTTCAACACAAAAGCTGTTTCAACTGCGTTCGAACAAGAGGCCTATTGGAAAGAAAACAGATCTTCAACAGCGCATTTGTTATGTTTTCATTATCTTTTTCTGTTAGAACTATAATCATATTCGCCCCGTGTCACGGCAAAATCTTTACCAGCGTCTACCGGTACAAGAAAACCAATATTTAAAAAGTGGCTGGAATTTCTCACCGTATTTTGACGCCCAGTGCAGAAAGCGCTTATATTTTGTGTAATTAGTTTTCAACACAGCAATTAAATTGCCTAAAAAGGAAAATGCTTCCAAGGAACTATTATTAGTAGTTACGTTTGAGGATGAGGGCATTCTAGTATGAGGTCTTTATCTAGTATGAGGTCTTTAGGATGAGGTCTTTATCTAGTACACATATTTAAGTGCCAATAGTAAAAGTATTTACTGTCATCAGTTTAGCAACCGATAAAAGTTATATGTAGAAAAATCCCTCAATTTTTATATCTTGAGTTCTCATGTTTTGATGTTTTGTGGTTTATATTTCCCTGTTAGTTATGGCAATTTTCTCGACTGCGCTTCCACAGAAACCATTTTGCGGCAAAATACAACCCATTTTTTTCCATATCCACTGGCTGAATTTGTCCTATACGGCACTGCCTTTTCATCCGCAAAGTTTTCAAGTGTGTTTCGAACGGACGTTGCATTAAGATAGAAAAATGAAATCTGGTTTTAAAAAGTGAGTAAATTTAGTTAAAAATTTTGTGGGTAAATTTAGTTGAAAAAGAGTATGAAAAGTTTTTTTTTCAAATGAGTCTCTGCTCGAGAGCTTTATCATCGTAAACAGAATTAATCTGGCTGTAACTTAAATGTGCAGCAAAATGAAAGCAAAGTTGACAAAAGCTAATAAAACTTGTAAAAAATAAAATGATCAATTGACCAGTTGATGAGTTAATTGGCAAAGTTACTGTCAATGTTTCGTTCAAAATGCTTTCAGTCTTGAGTCAAAAATAGTGTTTATAAAGATATAAGTCAAATGAAAATTTATTTAAGTCATGAGTTTTTAGTCATTCTTTTGATCGGATTATGTACCGATTTTGGTCTTTGATCACTCTTTCGCGCGACTCTTACCCAGATTGTTGTGCAACCTTGTCCAGACTTTAGTGCGAGTTATGATCAGCCTTGGGTCGTTGATCACAACCATATGCGAACATTGACCAGGTTACGGTAGGGCCCTATCTAGACTTTGTAATCTGGGTTAAACCATACAGCCTTGTGTGCCCCCCGGGCCGAGGTGTCAACGCTAAAAAACGCAAAATTATGTAAGATTGGCATTGAATGCGTTGAATTTATGTAAGATCTACGCTTGAGCGTAGATCTTACATAAATTCAACGCATTCAACGCTAATCTTACATAATTTTGCGTTGAATTTTGGCGTAGATTTTACATATTTAGCGTTGAATTTTAGCGTAGATCTTACATATTTAGCGTTGAATTTAGCGTAGATCTTACATAAATTCAACGCATTCAACGCTAATCTTACATAATTTTGCGTTGAACTTTGGCGTAGATCTTACATATTTAGCGTTGAATTTTAGCGTTGATCTTACATAAATTCAACGCATTCAACGCTAATCTTACATAATTTTGCGTTGAATTTTGGTTTAGATTTTACATATTAAGCGTTGAATTTTAGCGTTGATCTTACATAAATTCAACGCATTCAACGCTAATCTTACATAATTTTGCGTTGAATTTTGGCGTAGATCTTACTTATTTAGCGTTGAATTTTAGCGTTGATCTTACATAAATTCAACGCATTCAACGCTACTCTTACATAATATTTACTATTTATGTTGTAATGCAAAAGCAAAAGGTCCGCCTAACTTTCCTAGAAAAAAGTTCGTATTTCAATCGGAAATATCAACTTATTCGCATATTCTATTTTCAAAAATATAGGAATTTTGTCGGATCAAGGAGTTGTTCAAAGTGAACCAAATTGATATCCCAGACTACCAGTATTATGTAAGTTGTAATGTTAAAAGAATGGTCCGCCTAACTTTCCTAGAAAAAAAGTTCGTAATTCAATCGCAATAATCGACTTATTCGCTTATTCTGTTTTCAAATATACAGAATTTCTATCGGATCAAGGAGTTGTTCAAATCAATTCAAACTCGGTATGGAGTATCCCCTGTGTAGCTAGAGTGTAGACCAAAAGAAATTTTTGCTATAGCTTGCCTAGGAAAAAAGTTAATATTTCAATCGGAAATATCGACTTATTCGCTTATGCTATTTTCAAATATTTAAAAATTTTGTCGGATCAAGGAGTTGTTCAAAGTGAACCAAATTGATATCCCAGACTACCAGTACTAATTAGGTTGTAAAGCAAAAAGAATAGTTCGGCTATCTTTCCTTGAAAAAAAGTTCTTATTTCAATCGGAAATATCGACTTATTCGCTTATTCTAATTTCAAATATATAGAAATTTTATCGAATCAAGGAGTTGTTCAAAGTGAACCAAATTGATATCCCAGACTACCAGCACTGTTTAAATTGTAATGCACAAAGAATGGTCCGCCTAACTTTCCTCGAAAAAAGTTCGTATTTCAATTGGAAATATCGACTTATTTGCTTAATATTAGCTTATCCTATTTTCAAAAATATAGAAAATTTATCGGGTCAAGGAGTTGTTTGAATCAAACCAAACTTGGCATGGAGTCTTCCCTATGTACCTAGAATCTAAAACAAAAAAGAATTTTGCTATAGCTTGCTTAGGAAAAAAGGAAAAAAGTATTTCATACGGAAATTTGCGAATTTCGCAATTAGCGAATTTTAAAAATAGGTTTTTTTTGATCGGATCAAGAAGCTGTTCAAATCAGTTCAAAATCGTTATGGAATATCCCCTATGTAGGTAGAGTGTAGGCCAAAAGAAGTTTTTACTATAGCTTGCCTAGGAAAAAAGTAATTATTTCAATCGGAAATATCGACTTATTCGCTTAATCTATTTTCAAATATATAGAAATTTTGTCGGATCAAGGAATTGTTCAAAGTGAACCAAATTGTTATCCCCGACTACCAGTATTTTTTAGCTTGTAATGCAAAAAGAATGGTCCGCCTAACTTTCCTAGAAAAAAGTTCTTATTTCAATCGGAATTATCGATTTATTCGCTATGTATTATTTTCGCTATGTTATAATTTGTTTTTGTTTTGTTTTGTTTGTTTGATCTTCTAGGGGGAGAGTCTCAGAGCTCGGATTTTGCCGTTTTTTCGGACTGAAATCTCCTATAGTTGTTTGTAACTCCGCCGTAGCCGGTCTCCAGCCCGGTTGAGAGAAGGAGGAGGGGAACACAGCCAAAACAAACTAGAAAATCTTAAAGTTGTTCGTTAGATCAACTGATGATTTTTTCCGACAGTAGTAAACCTATTTTAGCTCTCTGCTGCTGGCTGGCTGTTTTCTGAGTTGACAATGAAATCAGCTGAAGCTGATTCAAGTAACTATACGATGAGGAAAAAAATCGAAAAAACGTAAAGCTTTTCTTAGAGTAGATCTTACATATTTAGCGTTGAATTTAGCGGAGATCTTACATTTTTAGCGTTGAATTTAGCGTAGATCTTACATATTTAGTGTTGAATTTACCGTATATCTTACATATTTAGCTAAATTCAACGCTAAATTTGTAAGATCTACGCTAAATTCAACGCTAAATATGTAAGATATACGCTAAATTCAACGCTAAATATGTAAGACCTACGCTAAATTCAATGCTAAATATGTAAGATCTACGCTAAATTCAACGCTAAATATGTAAGATCTTCGCTAAATTCAACGCTAAATATGTAAGATCTACGCTAAATTCAACGCTAAATATGTAAGATCAGCGGCAACTACTGTTGACATGTCGGAAAATTCACCGCAATTTTCTTACATATTTTTGCGTTGAATGCTTTGAATTTTTGTCTTCAAATTCAACGCATTCAACGCAAAGTTATGTAAGAAAATTGCGTTGAATTTTCCCACTTGTCAACGCTAGTTGCCGCTGATCTTACATAATTTTGGCCAAATTCCTCGACCCGGGCCCCAAAGGGTCTGATCAGAGGTGGTTTGGGGCCGCCACATCAGTCCAATATTATCTCAGATCAGACTGTCACACACCAAAAGGATGTCTCATCAGAACGTCCCAGACCAAAATGACCCTTCATGATCAGTCTTTAATGTACTCGAGTTTGGCGTGCGCTCGAAATCAACTAGGATCAGACCGTTCCAGAAAGAGATGACCTGTCATGAGACAAATCCGTCTTAGAACATTGCCCAGATTATGGTGCAATCCTGGTCCAGACCTCCTCAAGACCAGTGTTCAGATTGTTCTGCCTGTTCTGAACTACACATGATCAGATTTTCAGGAGTAATGTAATCTTTCCGACTTATCCATTCTATCCATATGAGTTTAGAGCTTATTTTTAAATTTTGTATTTTTAAAGGACACACATTATGTTGGGACTGAAATGTACAGTCTTTTATCCTTTTTGTTTTTGCTGAAAACCCGGGCCGAGGCGTACACCCGTATTCCACCGTTATTAAGCGAGAATAAGGGTGTAAAGCCAATTCCACTCTTAATTAGAGAGTAGGGATAAGAGTGTAAGAGTGTAATTTTGAGAAAATTACACTTTAATGTACACTCTTTACACTCATTAGTACACCCTTATTACACTTTTAAAAATACACTATAATTACACTCTTTATTCCATTCTTTATTACACTCTTGAGCGCATTAGGTGAAGCAAATGTAGAACTTAATGAAAAGCTTTTGTTAATAGCATTTCGAAAAAGACAAGTTAGGAAGTATAATATAGCCCGTTTTTTTGACCTGATACTGAACTTTTTGAGATTGTGTAGAAATAAAAGCCAATAGTTTGATTTGTATACAGAATTTTAATGATATCTCCAATTAGTTGAAGAAAATGTCGAACTTCATTAAAAACGTTTGTTAACAACTTTTTGAAAAAGACGAATTGAGAAGTCTATATTAGCCCGTTTTGTTGCCCTGATACTGAACTTTTTGAGATTGTGTAGAAATAAAAGCCAATAGTTTGATTTGTATACAGAATTTTAATGAAATCTCCAATTAGTTGAAGAAAATGTCGAACTTCATTAAAAACGTTTGTTAACAACTTTTTGAAAAAGACGAATTGAGAAGTCTATATTAGCCCGTTTTGTTGCCCTGATACTGAATTTTTTGAGATTGTGTAGAAATAAAAGCCAATAGTTTGATTTGTATACAGAATTTTAATGAAATCTCCAATTAGTTGAAGAAAATGTCGAACTTCATTAAAAACGTTTGTTAACAACTTTTTGAAAAAGACGAATTGAGAAGTCTATATTAGCCCGTTTTGTTGCCCTGATACTGAACTTTTTGAGATTGTGTAGAAATAAAAGCCAATAGTTTGATTTGTATACAGAATTTTAATGAAATCTCCAATAAGTTGAAGAAAATGTCGAACTTCATTAAAAACGTTTGTTAACAACTTTTTGAAAAACACGAATTGAGAAGTCTATATTAGCCCGTTTTGTTGCCCTGATACTGAACTTTTTTGAGATTGTGTAGAAATAAAAGCCAATAGTTTGATTTGTATACAGATTTTTTATGAAATCTCCAATTAGGTGAAGAAAATGTCGAACTTCATTAAAAACGTTTGTAAACAACTTTTTGAAAAAGACGAATTGAGAAGTCTATATTAGCCCGTTTTGTTGCCCTGATACTGAATTTTTTGAGATTGTGTAGAAATAAAAGCCAATAGTTTGATTTGTATACAGAATTTTAATGAAATCTCCAATTAGTTGAAGAAAATGTCGAACTTCATTAAAAACGTTTGTTAACAACTTTTTGAAAAATACGAATTGAGAAGTCTATATTAGCCCGTTTTGTTGCCCTGATACTGAACTTTTTGAGATTGTGTAGAAATAAAAGCCAATAGTTTGATTTGTATACAGAATTTTAATGAAATCTCCAATTAGTTGAAGAAAATGTCGAACTTCATTAAAAACGTTTGTTAACAACTTTTTGAAAAAGACGAATTGAGAAGTCTATATTAGCCCGTTTTGTTGCCCTGATACTGAACTTTTTGAGATTGTGTAGAAATAAAAGCCAATAGTTTGATTTGTATACAGAATTTTAATGAAATCTCCAATTAGTTGAAGAAAATGTCGAACTTCATTAAAAACGTTTGTTAACAACTTTTTGAAAAAGACGAATTGAGAAGTCTATATTAGCCCGTTTTGTTGCCCTGATACTGAACATTTTTGAGATTGTGTAGAAATAAAAGCCAGTAGTTTGATTTGTATACAGATTTTTTATGAAATCTCCAATTAGGTGAAGAAAGTGTCGAACTTCATCAAAAACGTTTGTAAACAACTTTTTGAAAAAGACGAATTGAGAAGTCTATACTAGCTCGGTTTGTTGCACTGATACTGAACCCGTTATTTTTGGGGAAAATCATCGGCCCGGGAATGCAGCCCAACGAAAACAACTCTTCAGGACGATATTTGAACAAAATGCTCTCTTTTTTCTAAAGGTAGCCTATGATTAGACGCTTGTGTTCAAAATTACCTTATTCGCTCGAGTGTCACTCAGGTTTTTCGGTGTTGAAAATGTCTACTCTGATCGGATGCTCATTTACTTTAAGTACTGTTACTTCTTGAATAGTTTTGCAACTGGAGCGTAACTTTTCTTGCTAATAGAATTGCAATATTGCTCGATTATTTTGAAACTGAACTGTGAGTAAATGATGATATATTGTACAGACATGCCGTATGTGGAGGCGTCTGATTTCCTACCGCCGTTTCCATATGTCCACTTCCATCGAGTGAAAGAGGTCCTATTCACAGAGCCGTAAGTGGTCACGAATCATAATTGAATGTCACAAAATCTCTAAACAATCATCTCCACTTTTTGTAGCAGTCATAATAAAGAACAAATGAAAAAACAAACAATTTTGGTACCGAAACAATAATATAATCTAAAGATCTATCTGGGCTGAATTGTGATCGTTTTATATGTGCAATAGTTCACCGAAAGAGCTCTCAAATGAACAAAGAAGATTGGTGAAAATGCGATGAAAAGGAATATGGATGAAATGAGTGGTGGTGGAATCGAACCGACTGTTATTTCAAAAAGAAACATATCTGGTGGCTAAAATCTTATAGTATCTTAAACGTTTGTGCACAACTTTCCTCTTTCCTTTTTAATCAAGACGCGCATGTTTCTAAATCATGTTGAGACAAAATCCTTCCGGAAGCATTTGGAAAAAATTTTATTTTGTACTTGTTAGGATAGACTTGGATAGACCGGATAAAAATGGTCCCACCAGTTGTGATTTTGTTAGAAAAGGTATACCATCAAAGCTGATCCCCAAAAGATACAGTTCAGAATAGTTCACCACTAATAATACTGGTCAATTACAGTCCTCCACAAAAATTCCTGGCGAAAAGTTCTTCTGGTAAACATATACCATCCAGAGACGGTGGCTTCTAAAGTTAGTTTGCAAACCAAACTTAAAACTCATTGTCTTTGGATGGCATGTTTACCAGATAAACTTTTTGGCTGGAATTTGTTGGCGCCTGTAACTGAGCGGTATTGTAAACGGAATAATTTATTGTAACGGTATCTTTCGGAGATGAGCTTTGAGGTATACCTTCTTCAACCATTATTCCTAGAGAGACGGCCATTTTAGACCGACATATAGCTGCAGCGAATGACAGTTGCTGAACAATTTTGGCAGAGAAGGCCGTTTTCGACAAATTTCTTTAGGTGACGAGTATTTTGGAACAACATTTCTGTGTGTGTGTGTGTGTGTGTGTGTGTGTGTGTGTGTGTGTGTGCGTGCGTGCGTGTGTGTGTATGTGTGTGTGTGTGTGTGTGTGTGTGTGTGTGTGTGTGTGTGTGTTTATTTATATATATATATATATATATACATACAAACAAAGGAAGCCACTTATTTTTTCTTTGTGTAGCTAATGGCTTTCACGACTTTAAAAATAAATGTTTACGAAAAAATACAAAAAATTTACCTAATTTTGCTCTTTTTCTCTCTTTGTCTGCTTGTTTCCTATCCTCTTTAATGAGAGGTCGCATACCACATTATTAGAGCTCGAGAAAGGCTCATTTAAATTTTTTTTGGTGGCAAAATCTGGCTCTACGGCTTCCACAGCGTTTTCTCGCAACTTTTAAATGAATTTTTGTTTGTTGTCTCTATTTGTTGTATATTTTGTAACCAAATAAAAAATTGAATTATAAAAGGTCTTTTATCCCGCCTAAAAAACGTTTCTGATCATAAACACGTTGGTTGGTTTCATTTGTTATCAAATGGTTTTCAACACTTTGAAATGAATTGTTTTTAAAAATAAAATCCATTTTTTATTGCTTTCTTTTTGTTCTTTTTTTGTCTAATTATTACCGATCCTTATCATGGAGAGGTCCCATTCTCTTCTAGCAAAGTACAAGTTACTTTGTATAGTTTCATAATCCGAGGCTGTTTTGAATTGTAAATAAGTTTTTTTTAAGATGGACATAAAGTTTTGGATGTAATTAATGTCTGTTGTTATTGATGTTTGATTTCTGTTGTTCATCTTGACCTGCTTTCTTAATAACGGCTGAAAATAAAACAAAAAAAATTTTACTCCGGTGATTTAATTGGGTTGGAGGCGATCCTTTTGCTCATAAAAAATTCTTTTTGAAAATTGCTGCTCCTCATATATATACAAGGAGTCTCGATAATGTGCGTTCGCACATAAAACTCCGACCCCGCTCATCCACATTTTTGGATTTTTGAGGAACAGCAGTTTTCAAAAAGAAATTTGTATGAGCAAAAAGATCGCCTTCAAAACAATTAAATCACTGGAGTAAAAACATTTTGCGTTAGTTTCATGAGATCAGCCGTTATTAAGAAAGCAGGTCAAGATGAACAACAAAAATCAAACATCAATAACAACAGACATTAATTACATCCAAAACTTTATGTCCATTTTTAAAAAACCTGTTTACAAGTCAAAAAAACCTCGGATACCAAAACTGTACAAAATAACTTGTACTTCACTGGAAAAGAATGGAATCTCTCCAAGATAAGGATCGTTAACAATTAGACAAAAAAGAACAAAAAAACAGCAATAAAAAATGAATTTTATTTTTTTTAAACAATTCATTTCAAAGTGTTGAAAACCATTTGATAAAAAAATGAAAGCAACCAACGTTTTTATGATCAGAAACGTTTTTTAGGAGGGCTAAAAGACCTTTTAAAATTCAATTTTTTATTTGGTTACAAAATAAACAACAAACAGAGACAACTAACAAAAATTCAATTAGAAGTTGCAAGAAAACGCTGTGGAAGCCGTAGAGCCAGATTTTGCCACCGAAAAAATTTGGCCTTCCTCGAGCTCTAATTAAAGAGAATAGGAAACAAGTAGATAAAAAAGAGAAAAAGAGCAAAATTAAGTAAATTTTTTGTAATTTTTCGTAAACAATTATTTTTAAAGTCGTGAAAGCCATTAGCTACACAAAGAAAAAATCAGTGGCTTCCTTTTTTGTCAAAAAATATGCGCTTGAAACCTGTATTTTTTAAAAATATGTTTTACGTCTGCAAAAAACGTCAAATAAAGACAAAAATAAAAAATTAGTTCACTTTTTTGCGAAAAACCTGTGTCGAAGCCAGTAAATTCATAACGAAATCTTTAAAAACCTCACATTTTATAAACTTGTGCTTTCACTTGATGAAAGTGATTTCTAAATTGATCGGTAATAAAAAAGTCTAAGAAGCAAGTAGACAAAAGTACAAAAATGCAAAGTTAAAAAGTGTTCTTTTTTTAAAAATAGCAATTGTTTCCAAAGTCATGAAATCCATCAGCTATCTACTCAATATAGACTATTGAACCAAGGTTACCTCCATAAGAAGCCAATGAGACCTGTCATTATCCAGGAAAATTCATACGACTAAAAGACAAAGTAAAAGATACAGTTAAAAACAAATGTAAAATTTCAAACAAAATCTTCGAGAAAGGGGTCTCGAAGCCCTTATGACCATAATCTATACCTCTAAAGACCTTTATATATTCATTTTTGTTTTTTTTGTTAACTAAAATGTATGAAATGTCAATAATGTGATAACGTGAAAAAAACGAGGAACGCACGTAAAAAATTGGCCAATGCCCAAAACAATTGCGAACTATAGTATTATCATAGCCAGAAAACCATAACTTAACTCATAAAACCGCAGGAAAAACTAAGTTTTAATGCAGTAGAAAATAGAGAAAGGATAAGCTTTCTTTCTTTGCTGACATTAAGCTAAAAATTGACCATTTTAAAAGAAAATTAATGGCAATTTTCACTGATCCATTTTTTATTTGCAAATCAAATATTTTTAGAAGTCAAAACGACAGTAATCTGTCGAGAAAAGAAACTAGATGCAAATATTTGAAGCTCTTTAGGACACCATTTGGTCCTATATATAGTGACTTTTGATTTGAGTTGTTCTGTTCTTTAATTAACATAAAAAGATCGAATTTTTTTTTAAAAAAAAAAAAGACCGACTGGATGCAATCTGAGTTACTTTTCATTTGTATCACTCCAAGACTGAACCAACACTAGCCTTGCTACTGCTGTTCATCCATTAGGAACACGAACACTCAATTGTTTCGAATGTTTTTGATCTAGATATTTTGCTAGTGCGAAGATCAAAAATATAAGCTGTGGTTTTGATAATCATTGAGTAAAGTTACCAAAAACGGCGAAATTTTAATTCCAGACAGCTCTTAGTGAAAATGAAAGTAGAGCTATTTCCCTTTGTAGTTAATAAAAATCGTGTTAGTTGTTTTTGAGTGCGTACTTCTTGCAAATATGACCAAAAAGAATTAAAAGAGCTTATTTCGGGCAATTTTTTAATCAAAAAGGCTGAAATTTGAAATACTTAGCAAAAATTTTAGCCAAGAAAATTATATCAATATAGCCACTGGGACGTTTTCTCTAGAATCAAAATCAACAGTGGTATTGCTAACAATTTTCACATTTTTGAGCAATATTGACGAAATTTCTGCCAAAATTTCCGGAAAATGTGAATAAACGCAACGGAATTCACTCTACTTTTCTCAAAAGTTTAAACCTCGATAGCTCCCTGAAAATAAACGAAAAATGAAAAAAGTCTATTTAATTCCATGTTCAAAGCTGCATGAGCTTTCTATTGATACCACTCAATTCTGTACGATGAATATATCGATCGGTCAAAATTTTCTGAACAAAACAAAACGCAATTGAGTATATAGTTCCCCCCCACTCAAGAGGGGTCGTAACAATAAATATATGTTTATATATATTATATATATATATATATATATATATATATATATATATATATATATATATATATATATATATATATATATATATATATAAATATATATATATATATTTGTGAGCAGAGTGCCAGACTTCAAAATGCAATGTAAATAAAAGAGATAAATCATTACTTTATTGATATCAAAACAGAACAAGCGTAAGCAATTTTTTTTTATTTACATGAAAGTAAGATGAAAAATATGCCATTTTACTTACTTGAGGAACAATACGCGTTAATTTTTAGGAGAAATTGTAAAATTTTTGCTGCTAATAGCACCCTTTGAGATTTTGAGAAAACTCTGCAACAAAATTGTTTTCATTAAAAACTGCCGCGGCCAATAAATACATGAAATTGTTCACGATAGGACTGTCCGACCCCTCTTGAGGGGTGAGGAACTATATACTCAACTGGTTTTTTTTGCTCAGACAAATTTAGCCGATCGATATATTAATCGTAGAGTGTTGTGAGAGGAATCACAAAAAAGTTCATCCAGCGTAGAATATGGAATTAAAAACATTTTTTAAATTTCGTTTTCTAGAGTGGTTTATCGAGGTTTAAATTTTGTGGTTATAGTGATTGATTTGCTTTGTTTTTATTCACATTTTACGGAAGTTTTATCGAAAATTAAGTCAATTTTTTTAAAATAGGTTAAAATTGTTTACAATGGTGTTGCTGATTTACTTTTCAAAGTGAAAAAAGATTTGTTGCCTATTTCAATTTTTTGGCTAACAATTTGGGTAAATATTTAAAAAAAATACTTTTTCATCAAAAATTGTACAAAAAAAGACTTCTTGGTCCACTTTGACTAAATTTGCTGGAAATACGCACCCGAAAACTCCTAACACAATCTTTACAAACTCCAAGGGGGCTATTCTTAACTCCTTTTCCTTTGAGAGTGCTCAGGAATTAATGTTTGGCGGCTTTCCGGTAAAATTTCTCAAAGATTATCAAAAACGCAGCAATTATTTCTGAATTTTTTTACTGGCAAATTACCTATATCTATTACATTCGAAACAAATAAGTGTCTTAATGGACGAACAGCAATAGCAACGCTAGTTTTGGTCCAATCTTCGACTGTTACAATCCAAAAAAAATTCGGACTGTAATCAGTCGGTATTTGTCTTAATTTGGTCAACTTGTAGTTTAGTTTCATAAAAAACGAATGCTTCTTCTTTCTACTGAAATATAAAGTGCAATTTATTGCGGTTTTAAGCATTAATTTATGATTTTCTGGCTTGATACTACGAGACTTCACATTTTTTTTTAAATTTCACGCATTTGCCATTTTTCACGCCTTTTATTCGTTTCATCACATTTTGACTTTCTTGACAGCTCCCATAACAAAATACTGGCGCTCATGATAAGGCACATTTGGAGCAATCAAAATATTTAAAGGTACAGATTATGGTTTGAACGTCTTCGACACCACCTTCTGGCAGAATTCAATTGAGTTTTTTTTTTACTTTCTGTCTTTAACTTTCGGTTTGACTTTGTCTTTTAGTCACAGGAAATTTTTGGAGAATGACAAGTCTCACTTGCGTTTTATGAAGGATAGATGAGTCTATATTCTGATTTGATTAGATAACTGAACGCTTTCATGACTTCGAAAACAATTGCTTGAAAAACCTTCTTACTTCTCATTTTATTTTTTTTTGTGGTTTTGGTTACCTTGTCTCGTTAGTTCGAGATCAAATATGAAATGTTTGGCGTCAAAAAAAGGTGCGAGTGTACAAAAATTAAAATTTTTCTTTAAAGAATTTTTTATGAGAGTACTGGCTTCAACACAGATTTTTCGAAAAAAAGTAAACTTTGATTTTTGTCTATTTGACTTAGTTTTTGTAAACGTAAGACTTATTCTGAAAAATTAAAGATCTCATAGGCTTCCTTCGGATTAAAAAGCGAAGCTACTTAATAATTTCATTTTGTATCTGATGGCTTTCATGAATTTGAAAATAATTGTTTTCGAAAAATACAAAACTAATTCTTAATTTTACCCCATTCTCAGTTTTTCGTCAACTTTATACCCAATCTCGTTAATGAGAGGTCACATGCCACATTTTTGTCAATTAAACCTATTTTGAGCAGCAGAAAATGGCTTTACGGCTTTGACAGCGTTTTGTCACAAATTTCATTGGAACTTTTGTTTGTTGTCTCTATTTGTTGTTCGTTTTGTAGTCGCAAGAGAAATTGAACTAAGACATGTCCTGATGCCCTTCAATATAAGCATCAGTGATAATAAAATTTTTTGATAATTTCAATTGATTTCTAAAGGTTTTCCTTACTTTGAAATTAATTGATTTTAAAAATATAGGCGAATTTATTTACTTTGCTATTTTTTTCTTTTTTGTAATAATAATAATAATAATAATAATAATAATAATAATTGTGGTTTCCGCGTAATCGCAGCGGAACAGCATTAGGTCTACAGTAGCCTGTCTTCAGCGGCCTTTTTTCCTATTATTCCCCACATTTCAGACTGATCTTTTTATGAGCAGCATTGCTCTTTTTTTGGTGACTATAGCCACTTTTTTTGCGTCTGAAACTTTCACGTGGTACCATTATTTCAGCCAACATTGGTCAGGCTATGGTCAACCTAAAGCTATGGTTAAATAAGAGCTCATCCTCACGCAGACAGCTTCACGGAGGCAGGGGATTGAACTCTCTATCATTGGCGTGTGAACCACACACCTTTCCTCTCGGCTATCATGCCACTTTTGTCTAATTGTAGCCAAGACTTTTTATGGATGGTCCAATATCTTTCCTAGTAACGTAGAAGTTTTTTTGCTCAGTTTCAGTTTTATCTCACGCCATCTTGACTTTGTTTTGTTTTTTTTTTATATTGGACATACGGTTTTGGATGTAATTAATGTTTGTTACTGTTGTTTGATTTTGTTGTTCGTTTTGCCCCTCTTTGTTAATAATCGCACATCTCATTAAATGCGGCATTTGTTTTACTCCACTTAACTATTTGCGTTGCAGGCGATAGTTTTTTTCATATACAATTTTTTTGAAAAATACTTGATTTTTTGTGGTTTTTATCTGTTCTCATGTAAATGAGCGGGGTCGGAATTTTATGTGCGAAAGCATTTTACCGAGCCTCCTTCTTACATTTCATGACAATTCTATTACATTATGAGAACATTATGAATAAGCTCAGTCATTTAAAAACCGTTATTTTTCAGAATGATCTGCATGCTTGTTGGAATTGAGAATTTTAATTTCATCTAGACTTAGTTTTTCGATACTTTTAGATATCGGTATTTTCGACAGAGTACCTCACGTCAAACAAATTTGTCAGGATTCAAGTTCTCTGAGCATTTATCATTATGAAGTTCAAACTTTTTTATTACCTCTTCAGCTCTGTTATCGTTTTCAATTATGTTATTAGTGCCGTCCTGTAAGATTAACAAATTGCACCATTGTCTATAATTTTATGGAAAAGTTTTAAAGCATAGCCAATTTTGACAGTTTGGTGGTAGTATAGTATGCTGGTTTTAGTTATTACTGTCAAGGGCAGGACTGTTTTTCACAGATAAGACGTGTCTCATGCGTCTTTCACGTTCCAATGGGACTCAAAAATTTAAACTCAAATTTGTATAACTTTCCGTTATGGAATTGTTCTCTGGTAAAGAAATCTAACAAAAATAATATCACAAAGCTGCGATTACATTTGTCTTTATTGAAATTTTACAAATTTAGTTTAATCCTCGTGAAAAAAATGATTTGTATTTTTTATTAAACTATTGTAAATTGTAGCATTGATATTGGCAATTATTGTGCTCATTTCGCAAAATGAATATCTGGAGACGATATAGCTCATAGTATTTAAATATACGGTTTGTAACTGATCGCATTCATTCTCTGTAACAGTATTATTGATCAAAAAGGCACAGGTGTTGTTCGTTTTCCCCTAAAATTATCATCAAAAAGGGTCAATCGTTTTGTTTATATTAGGCACTTTATCAGCGAGCTAAAGTATTTCTTATAGAAAAAATTGTTTTTTGTGTGTCTTAGGTTAGATGAAGCTGGCAACGAGGATAATGTTGTCGCACTGCTTCGGTTGGATCGCCCCGTTGAAGGTGAGTCTCTTCCACCGTTTTGAGATGATGCCCTTTTAGTCTTCAAATTCTGGGTTCTTCGAAAAAAATTCGTCGCATTCGGGGTGTCTGAGGACGACTGTTGCACAAATATTCGAATATTTCAACTTGCCCGAGTCACCCATTATACAACTTTCTTTGATTTTGTACTAGGTCATATGATTTGTATGGTTTCTTGGCATTCATACAAGGATCATACAAAGTATAAATCATACTCTCAAAAGGCTTCAATCGTTATGCTCTAATTTACTGATACGGAAAAAGTCAATCAAATGAGCAAAATGTGCAGACAAAGATCTTTTCCTTGTAATCATACCAAGTCAAATAATATTTGCATGAGTTCCTGGTAGTCATAAAAAGATCAAACGAATAATTTTAAATAAAGCAACGGATTTAAAAATTTTCTCAAAATATATTCATTTGGTCTAGTTTGTAAAAAAAAATCAATAACGTCTTCTTCATAGTAAGAATGGTTCACATGAAAGTACTCATCTTCGTTTCATTTGAACTTGTTTTTTGAACAGAACATTCAAGTACCCATGACTGCGTCAATATTGCTATTACGAGTCTTTAAATTGGTCTTATTTGAAAAATCGATTCCGGTTTCTGTTTGCATCTATCCATGAAAATAAGATATTAATCATCCAGTTTTTTTAAACAATCCCAATTTGATCACAGTTTTGAATTCAATTAGAAATTACTACGAATTAAATTAAGTGTTAAATTAAAGGAACAAATTGAAAATTATTTTAAATAGTATACAGATTATGATCAAAAAATAACCAATCGTGATTTGTATGCAGATGCCATCAGTGTTTTATAAGAAATATTATTTGCCATTCGTAGACATCGCGGCTTCAATTAAGTTTCGTACACGAACCACACATGATTTCTTTGATTTCATATTAGGTTTATATATATATATATATATATATATATATATATATATATATATATATATATATATATATATATGTGTGTGTGTGTGTGTGTGTGTGTGTGTATATATATATATTTCTTTGATTCCATCCTTTGGGCCTGATCAACCCCGCGACTTTGTTGACGTTTTGTATACGGATCATACTAAATTTCATTTATATCAGCTAGGATCATACATGATTTCTTTGATTTCATACTAGGATCATACATGATTTCTTTGATTTCATATTAGGAGCATGTATGATTTATTTGATTTCATATTAAGATCATATATGATGTCATTGGTTTCATACTAGGATCATGATTTCATTAGCGCGAATTCTTACGTTTCAAGGAAAGATCACGTATTATTTCTTTGATTTCACGAAGGGGGCATATATTGAAATTGGATTTTATTCGAGGAACATATGAAGTCTTGGGTTTCATAGTAGGATTGTTCAAACAAATCGAGTATGGACAAAATGAAGTCATATTTGATTTTTGTATAAAATCAACGAAATTTCAACTGGGTTGCTGTTTATACTAGTGGTTGACGCAATGAAGGACAATCGGACTTCCATGTGCTCTAAAAACCACCTGTTCAATTTTATCATGCCTTCGAAGACGTCTCTGATAAAAACTTAATGTGTTTGCAATCTTATCTCATAAGATTTTCCTGACAATCAAGGAGCTCTGTTCAGGCTCACCTGCGTTTGAATTTTCCTACCATAAAGCTCTTGTTTGTTCAAAAACATTTTTACTCAGATTAATTTATGTTCGAAACAGCCGATGATAAGACAATGCTGCCTTCGCTACCACAATGCTGCCTTCGCTTTGAAATAGCATAATGGCAATCCATACATTATTTGTAGCTCAATTTTGTCGAAATTTTTTTTTGTTCTTCATTTCGTTACCTTACTTCCATTTCCTCTACTTAAAAATTTTTGTTCGAATTTGCTGTCAACGTGTTGTTAGACGTTTAATGAATGGAAACCAAACGTGTTGCATAGTATTTTGCCAATATTTATTTTGGAGTTACAACTTTTAAAGGAGCTTCTGTCAGATGCTTTATCAGCTTTCCTGGTCAGATACTTTTTCATTTTTCATTTTCTTGTAATTGTTTTGAAGTGATTAGCTAACAAAGTGATTAGTGTTGTTAAGTAGAATAATCATTATGTCAGTTGGGGGGGCAATTTTTTGTTCGAGTTTGTTATACTCATACACAATGAGTATAGTCAATTGAATTGCAAATGCTCTCGTACAAGTTGAGATAGGCACTTGCGCCGCGAATGGCAAGTTTGATCGTTACGTTCAAATGTTTATTTTCTAGAATGGGCAATCGCGGTGCGATTGACTCTAGTCGAAACTACTGAGCACAAATGAGAATCAATTGCAAGAATTAAATTAGACTGAGCGTTAGCGCTGCAAATTGGAGAATGAAGAATAAGAATGATACAATTTAAGAAAGAAAGTTTGTTCAAAGTTTAATCACGCATAACGGAAGCAACTCTTGGATTTGTTTATATCGTGAACGAATGTATTTCCTTTACAGACAGAGTAAACAGACAAAAACTGCTAAACTGGGAGGAAGTGTACATCAACTGAACTTAAATGGCATTTGCCCTTCAAATGGAATTTACAACAACTAAATAAAATAAAATATGGATATGGATACATGAAGGGTATCCATTGCCGTATGACATTTCCCCCTCTTGGAGAGAAAAATAAATTACTAATTAAAATCAGAAAATTAATAAATAATCACCGGTTACTAAGTAATAAAATATTAAATAATAGATAAAAAAAGTTTATGAAAGTTTTGCTTTATTCAAGTTCATTCACTATCGCTGTTTTCTGCATTTTCTGCCTGGAGAACAGTCATCTCCCGTGGTAGATTTTGGGGTTCCTCAACCCATTCATTAGAATCTCTCGCAACTCCAATGTCCTGATTATCGGTGTAGCCTTCTGTGCTTCGAACTTTTTCAATAATCGTTTGTGACTTCTGGGTCTTTTTCTTCAAGGTTCGCTTGCTTTTCCGAATTGAAGAAGTATCGGAATCTGATGTGTCGCTAATAGTGAGTTGGCGCTTTGATGTTTTTCGCAAAATGGGTGTAGGTTTTGGTTGCACTGATGAGGCTATTTGCGCCCCAGATGGTCCTGCCGTATTTGATGTAGCCAATTGCGGTGCGATTGGACTAAATCTAAGTATTTGCGTTAAATCGGGTCGATTCAGGAATGCCTCGTCCTGTTTCGGATTTCTCTTGGGAATTCTCATTTTTAACGATCTTGCAATATTACTGGCTGTAGAGATGCATGACCGTCCTGATGAAACAACACTCACGTCATCCGTTTGTCTCCTATTACGTTTAATCTTTTTGTCACCAGTGTTTTTCCGAAAAAGATCTCGCTTGTGTTTCTGGATTTTTTGTTCGAGGGTTTTTTCGTTGATCTTTTTCGGACGTCGCGCTATATATTGTGTGAGTTTCGTTTCTCTTTCAGCCCGTGTCCCAAATTTAGCGATATCCGAGTTCCTAACCCGTACTTCTTGTTTGTGTGGTTCTTTTATCACACTCGTCGTGGGGCTTACTTTGCACACAGTGCTTCCTGGTGCTAGCACCTCATATAGGCCATCCAGGTTCTTCTTTTGACGTTGGTTATCGTGTAGCTTGCGAGCCAACTTCACCTGCACGCTACGTTCCGAGCAAGGGATTGGGCGGCAAACGGCGTCTGAACTAATGAAACGTTCTTCTCCGTCGTTTCGTTTCTCTTGCTCAGTTCTCGCAAGGGTACTTGCGGCGCAAATGACACGCTCAATCTCCGTGTCAGAACATAGAGCCGTATCCGCCCACCGTTCTTCTGTCAGGTAGGAGCGGCCCGGAATTGTATCTTCGTCTAAATAATAATTAATTATTGCATTATAATTGAGATTTTTACTATCAGATTTAGTTGTGATATTTGATATGGGTGTGTTACATTTTCTACCGAAGTGTGCTTCAAATGGTTTGATATTCATTGTTTTTTGTTTGGATATTCCTAATCGTTGTATTATTGCTTTTAGTGAAGTTTCTAAATTAAATTTTTTATTTAATTGTGATTTCTTGCAAGATAATTGTCGTTTAATTGTTTGAATAATACGTTCTACTAATCCGATTGCTCTATGATCATTCGCTGGTGCATATATAGGTGTAATATTATTTTCAGTACAAAATATCTCTAACTTTTTTCCTGTGAAACATCTAGCTTGATCTAATCTAATAGTTCTAGGTACTCCGTGTTGATATATATATTTATTTAAGAATTTGATTACATTTGGGCCTGATGCATTATTTACTATTTCTGCTGTGGGGTATTTAGAACATCTATCTATACTTGTAATAAAATATTGCTCTATGCCTTTCTCATTTAAAATTGGTCCACCAAAGTCTAATTGTACTTCGTCGTTTGGTTCACTACATTTAGGTAGAGGTGTCCATTTGGGGTGCGGAATCACTGATTTGAGGTTCTTACCAATTTCCGTGCAAGCTTTGCACTCACTGGTTTTTGCCAGTATATCTCTGTGGATGTAGGGCCACCAGATATTTTGGGCTAGGGAGAGCATGGCGAAACTTCCTGGGTGTGTGGAGTGGATATCTTCCAGCACCGCGTCCTTGATTGATTTGGGTATGGCAATTCTTTCATCATGGCAGACACACCCATATTTGACGCTTAAATCTCTCCAATATGAGAAGAGATAAGGGCTTATCTCTTGTAATCGATCGGCGTCGTTTCTGATCACACAGTCCCTCACTTCTTTTAGTATCGCATCCTTTCCTGTGAGTATGGCCAAGAACTTCTTACTGAAGACTTTATTGAGTGTCTCAGTAAACATCATGTCGTCGGCCTCCTCTATCATACTACCAGGTGGGGTTTCTGTGTGTGATGTTGTATTGGATCCAGGTGTTGAAGGAGTCGTGTCTGAGAAGGTTACTCTCGCCTTTGTAGGGGTTGATTTAGAGCGGGTTGCTTTGGCCTTTGACATTGTTTTTATACTGTTTATTGAATTGTTTGATATGAGAGATTTATTGTGTTTACTCACAAAGTAGTGTTTTGTAGGCTGAATTTGGGCAAAAAGCGAGTGATTTTTGTGTAAGTGGTATTTATAATTAGGAATTTGTGCTTTCGCGCTTAATTCAGTGTTATTAGGTGGATTACTTGATTTAATACCATTAATGGGCTGTATTGGGGATAATTGTTCAGATTGTTTACATTCTTTACAGTCTGACATTTGCACCTCTTTTGCAGCGAATTTGTTAATGGAATGCGAATTATTGACTTTACGATTATTTAGTGCAAATTGTAATTTTGTAACTTTAAGTGGCATTTGCGACGCAAATGGGTGTTCAGAATGTGAATTAATTTTAGAATTGGGGAATGTTAATTGCGGTACGAATGGTGTTTTCAATGGTGAAGTAGTTAATTGTGATGCAAATGCTTCCTTGCAATTAGGTGAATTAACACTTAGTGATGTGGGTAATCGCGGTGCAAATGGTCGTTTTACTTTTTGCAAAGGCAAATTTGACTTTAAAATGCTTTTAAATTTTTTAGTTGCTGTCTGTTTATTTATAATTAGATGTTTCAATGAATCACTGATTTTTGAAATTGTTGCTACAACAAAATGTTCGTCGTATGTAGATATCTTTTTAGCTCTGGCAAATGGGTTCCTGGAAATGTAGTCAACTAGGCCCATCTTTGCACCTGGCATATGTTCAATTGTGAAATTGTACGGAAGTAATCTATCGATCCATCGAGACAGTCGACTATTGTATGATTTGTTAGATCGATGTTCTTTAGGCATGGACAATAGGGCTCTATGACCCGTCACTACCGTAAAATTTTTTCCGTACAAATAGTAATTAAAATAGTCAATTGACCAAACTATCCCCAACAGTTCCAATTCATTGACACTATAGCGTTCTTCCGTTGAATTGAGAAATCGTGACGCGCATGCTATTGGCTTCCAACCATCTGGTTTGTTTTGTTCTAATGCTGCCCCCAATTCTGAAGGTGAAGCATCACATTTTACGCGAACATCCAATTTTGGATTGTAATGGCTATTTTCTGTACTGTTTGCGATTTTTTCTTTAATCAGATTAAAATGTTTCGTGTGTTCATCTGTCCAGATGAATTTTACAGATTTCTTTAAAAGTGGTCTAAGAGGGTGACATAATTGTGCTAAGTGTGGTATAAAGTTGCCGATGTAGTGAACTGACCCTAGAAATGATCTAAGTCGTTTTAGTGTTGTTGTTGGTGGTATTGTTAAAATTGCTGCTGTTTTGCTTTCTAAAGGTGATATTCTAGTCTGTGTAATCTTATAACCTAGCCATTCTATTTCCGATTTAGCTAAGTGACATTTCTGGAGGTTAATTCTTAAGTTATCGTCATCTAATTTTTTGAGACACTTGTAAACGTATGCTAAATGGTCTGCTTCAGTGCCGGTACTAACGATTATGACATCGTCCAAGAAACAGTATGTGTTTTGCAAGCCTATTAGTGTGTAATTCATAGCTTTTTGGAATTTTGCCGGCATATCTGTAAGTCCATAAAAACCAGTTTTGAATCTATGTGTACCAGTAGATTCGCCACATATGATGTTAAAATTACAGTGTTTTGCTGTATTGTGATGCAATTTTAGTTGACTATATGCATACTTTAAGTCTAATGTGGTGAAATATGCTTGTTGGCCGCTTTGTGTATTTGTAAGGTGTTGTGAGATGGTATCAATTAACATTTCGATATTAGGCATTTGGTATTTATTTTTATGTATTGCTTTATTTAGTACTTTAGAATCTAATGCTAGATTTATCGACTGATCTTTCTTCACTGTGATTACGATCGGGGAGATAAAATGTTCGTCAGAGCAACTAGATAGTTTTTCGATATGACCTTCAGTCTGTAATCTTTCTAATTCTTCTGACACTCTAGGTTGGAGATTTATCGGAACACGTCGACCTTTTTGATGCTTTGCTGTAAACTTTTGATGAAACTTTGATTTCGCTACATGTGTTTTAGATAAGCCAATTCTTGATACTAGATGTGGAAATTGCGTCGCGATTGTTTCTTTATTTTTACATGTAGAATTATTGATTTTATAAACACATTTACCAGTTTCTGGTTGTTGTTGAACAACTGCAAGTCCCAATGTAGTGAACAGATCTCTTCCGATGACATTTTTGTGCCCATCGTCTACCACAGTCAGCATTGCTGATGTGTCTTTCCATTGATTGTAGATTACTGTGGTTTCCAAGTGCCCAATGACTTTGATTGGTTCATTTGAGAAAGTTTTCAAATTCCTTTTTTCTCTTATATCTGTCCATTTGGCTAATTTTGTGGATCGGATGATTTTGTTCGCTAAACTTTTTGTTATGATGCTGACGGCACTTCCAGAGTCAATTATAGCAGATGTTCTTATTTCCCCCATTTGCACTTCCACATTCAGTGGTTCCAATTGATGAACTGAATCAGAAGAAATCGCCGCTACATAGTCATCTGAATCACTATCATAGTTTGAATCTTACACCTGTTTATACAATTGTTGATAGCTTGTTATATAGTTGACGGATTCTTCATCATCAGTTTTTTCCGGCGATCGATCGATTTGGTTTACATTTGATTTTTGAGTTTTCTGTATCGGATTCTGCGACTTTTTCGGTTTGCGGCATTTTCTGGCGAAATGACCCATAATACCACAATTATTGCATTTCTTACCATTCACGGGACAAATCTGCTTATGATTGTGACTCCAACGGAGACCACAATTCGTACAAACACTCGTATATTGATAATTTTGAGGGACAGTTGGGTAGCGTGTGAAGTCTCGTTTTGTTGAAGATCCATTCGCGTTGCGATTGCTTACTGGGTTACTATTAATGAATTTCACAGAAGTAGTACCTGACATCAAGTTTTGGTTTATTTTCTGCTAATTCTGCGCTCCCATTTCCATTTGTATGGCTATCTCCAATGCTTTTGGTGGTTCTACTGTTTCCTTCAACAATTTTTTCTGAGTCTCGTGATCAAGCATATTTAATATGAATGCATCACGAATCAGCGTAGTTTCTTCACTTCCAAGATTGCAATTTTCCGCCAATTCTATGAGACGACCATAGAAACTTTCCACCGAATCTCCTTTTTGGTGCTTACACGAGTAGAAAACGAAGCGATCATAAGTTATACTACGAACCTTTGTGAATGAGTCCTCCATTGCCCGCCACAAGTCTTTAAAAGGTTGTTTCTCTATCTGAAAATGAGGGTATTTACTCTTGAAAATCCGCCGTCCCTCTGTACCAATGCTCAGATATAGCAACGATATCGTCTTCTGCTCACAAATTCTCCACGGTTTGTCTCCACAGAGAATCCCAATTTGTTCAACCTTTTTACAACGGTTTTGCCAGTTTACTTTCAATTGCTGATTTCGAACTTTACGATCTCTTTCCGTTGCCTGTGTGTGGTTTTCTACCGGTGCTTCGTAGGTAGATTCAGGCGGGTAAGTCACCGTTGCAGGGGGATCATTTAACAGGGTGACTAATTGTATCCCTTCCTTAGCAAGTAGAGCCAGTTTCCATTGCTACGTCCATTTGTCCCACGTCAGAGGAGGTGTTGCTGTCGGTTTCTCCCAAAATGCTTCTATGTGGAGTGGTGTTTTCTTTGAGTCCGCTGCTGACTGCGCCATGTTATACTCATACACAATGAGTATAGTCAATTGAATTGCAAATGCTCTCGTACAAGTTGAGTTAGGCACTTGCGCCACGAATGGCAAGTTTAGTCGTTACGTTCAAATGGTTATTTTCTAGAATGGGCAATCGCGGTGCGATTGACTCTAGTCGAAACTACTGAGCTCAAATGAGAAGCGTTTGCAAGAATTAAATTAGACTGAGCGTTAGCGCTTCAAATTGGACAATGAAGAATAAGAATGATACAATTTAAGAAAGAAAGTTTGTTCAAAGTTTAATCACGCATAACGGAAGCAACTCTTGGATTTGTTTATATCGTGAACGAATGTATTTCTTTTACAGACAGAGTGAACAGACAAAAACTGCTAAAATGGGAGGAAGTGTACATCAACTGAACTTAAATGGCATTTGCCCTTCAAATGGAATTTACAACAACTAAATAAAATAAAATACGGATATGGATACATGAAGGGTATCCATTGCCGTATGACAGAGTTATTTCTGGAATTTTTGGGGCTAAGTTTTTATATTCTTTGAGGCAACAGGATTACTTAGCCTGTTGAGTAACTGCAAATTGACGGATTGCAGTGAAAATATTAATCATTTCCTGAGACAAAACTCGCCGCAACGAGCGACAGGTCAACACCAAATAGCTGAAGCCAAACTATAAAACTACCCGGGCCGAGGTGTCAACGCTAAAAAACGCAAAATTATGTAAGATTGGCGTTGAATGCGTAGAATTTATGTAAGATCTACGCTTGAGCGTAGATCTTACATAAATTCTACGCATTCAACGCTAATCTTACATAATTTTGCGTTGAATTTTGGCGTAGATCTTATATATTTAGCGTTGAATTTTAGCGTAGATCTTACATATTTAGCGTTGAATTTAGCGTAGATCTTACATAAATTCAACGCATTCAACGCTAATCTTACATAAATTTGCGTTGAATTTTGGCGTAGATCTTACATATTTAGCGTTGAATTTTAGCGTAGATCTTACATATTTAGCGTTGAATTTAGCGTAGATCTTACATAAATTCAACGCATTCAACGCTGATCTTACATATTTTTGCGTTGAATTTTGGCGTAGATCTTACATATTTAGCGTTGAATTTAGCGTAGATCTTACATAAATTCAACGCATTCAACGCTAATCTTACTTAATTTTGCGTTGAATTTTGGCGTAGATCTTACATATTTAGCGTTGAATTTTAGCGTAGATCTTACATATTTAGCGTTGAATTTAGCGTAGATCTTACATAAATTCAACGCATTCAACGCTAATCTTACATAAATTTGCGTTGAATTTTGGCGTAGATCTTACATATTTAGCGTTGAATTTTAGCGTAGATCTTACATATTTAGCGTTGAATTTAGCGTAGATCTTACATAAATTCAACGCATTCAACGCTAATCTTACATATTTTTGCGTTGAAATTTGGCGTAGATCTTACATATTTAGCGTTGAATTTAGCGTAGATCTTACATAAATTCAACGCATTCAACGCTAATCTTACATAATTTTGCGTTGAATTTTGGCGTAGATCTCACATATTTAGCGTTGAATTTTAGCGTAGATCTTACATAAATTCAACGCATTCAACGCTAATCTTACATAAATTTGCGTTGAATTTTGGCGTAGATCTTACATATTTAGCGTTGAATATTAGCGTAGATCTTACATATTTAGCGTTGAATTTAGCGTAGATCTTACATAAATTCAACGCATTCAACGCTAATCTTACATAATTTTGCGTTGAATTTTGGCGTAGATCTTATATATTTAGCGTAGATCTTATATAAATTCAACGCATTCAACGCTAATCTTACATAAATTTGCGTTGAATTTTGGCGTGAATCTTACATATTTAGCGTTGAATTTTAGCGTAGATCATACATATTTAGCGTTGAATTTAGCCTAGATCTTACATAAATTCAACGCATTCAACGCTAATCTTACATAATTTTGCGTTGAATTTTGGCGTAGATCTTACATATTTAGCGTTGAATTTAGCGTAGTTCTTACATCAATTCAACGCATTCAACGCTAATCTTACATAATTTTGCGTTGAATTTAGGCGTAGATCTCACATATTTAGCGTTGAATTTTAGCGTAGATCTTACATATTTAGCGTTGGAGTGTGGGGGGTAGGGGGTGTTGTTGGGGGGAAGGGAGAGAGGTCGGAGGGGGATTGGTTTAATTTTTAGGTGGCTAGAGATCATAAAAGTTGGTTGTTCATTGCAAAAAAATTGAGACCATATTACGATTTCAAATTTTTCAAGTTTTTTTTTAAAAAGTTAATTTTTTAACTGTTTCAACCTATACTGCACAGGTGAGAAAAATCACTTTTTAGTGCTCTTTTATAGTGCAAAATCCGTTTCAGACCATTTTACAATTTCAAAACTTTTTCAAGTTTTTTTTCGAAAAATTAATTTTTTCACTTTTTCGAACCCTATACTCCAAAGGTGAGTAACAAGAAGTAAGAAAAAATCTTTTTTAGTGCTCCTTTATAATTTTTTTTCAAAAAAATTAATTTTTTTACTGTTTCGGCCCCTATACTTTACAATTGAGAAAAATGAAGTCAGCAAAAAATAACCATTTGCTCTCTTACGGTGCAAAAACCATTTCAGACCATTTTAGGAATTCAAATTTTTTCAAAAAATAAAAAAAATTTAAATTTTTCCCAGTACTTCTCACATGATAAATGCGTTGAATACGTTGAAATTATGTAAGACCTCGGCTAAATTCAACGAAATATATGCAAGTTCTACGCCAAATTCAATGCAAAATTTGTAAGGTCTACGCTAAAATCAACGCGAAATATGTAAGATCTACGCTAAATTCAACGCAAAATAAGTAAGATCTACGTTTTATAAGGATTGCGGCTCTTAAGGAAACCAAGGTACGGTGGCGCAATGGTAGAAGAGGCGACAAGTAAACATGAGGTCAGTGGTTCGAGTCCCATACCAAGAGTTCTACGCGTTGATTTTTTGTAAGATCAACGCTAAATTCAACGCAAAAATATGTAAGATCTACGCTAAATTCAACGCTAAATATGTAAGATCAGCGGCAACTAGCGTTGACAAGTTGGAAAATTCACCGCCATTTCTTACATAATTTTGCGCTGAATGCGTTGAATTTTTGTCTTTAAATTCAACGCATTCAACGCAAAATTAGGTAAGAAAATTGCGGTGAATTTTCCGACTTGTCAACGCTAGTTGCCGCTGATCTTACATAATTTTGGCCAAATTCCTCGGCCCGGGTAGTAAAGAACTCTGCACACTTAGTAGTGGTACTCAATACAGCTGTCTTTACGAACTAGATCAAAAATAAGTTGGCCGTTAAGCAGCGAAAATTCCCTTATATGTACAAGAGCTCACAATTACATATAGAGAATTCTATCACGTAAATTTCTTAATTTCATGAGCTGTGCTCTTATAGAAAAGGACAAACTGACAACAAAAAGTGCTTATTTTTAGAACTCAAAATAGTGCAATTTCTGTTAGTTAATTAACGGACATTGGATTATGCTTCTGTGACAATTTCAGTGTGCTATTTTAAGCTAAATTGCCTTTCAAAAAATTTTAAAAAAAACATAAATTGATAAGAAAGATTAGAAAAACCATTCGATATTTTTTAAAATTATCTAACGTTGGTATTTATGCCAAAATTTTTACTGTTCAAAAAGGAGAAATGGAGAAGTTTCTCTTTTAAATCTTTTTTATTAGAGTGATATATGAAGTACGAAATGAAACGCTTGAAAAAATTGGAGTGTTTTGAGTGCTGATTGGAGAGAAAAGCAAAAAACAAATGACATTCTGTTCATGTCATTGTTTTCTTGAGAGCGAGGAATTGGGCGGTGAAATAATTTTCTGTTAGTGAGCTAAATTTTTTGTTCACCTTCGGCTTTTTCAAGCTGTTTTTGTTTTTTCGATGCATGTCTCCTACTTATAAAATTTCAATAGGCGATGATATGATTATGACAGTCGAGCTGTTTTTAACGCGCATTAAAGAGTTTTAGAAATTTTAATGAGCTAAAGACAATTTTGTTTCTTTTTGGTTTTTTGAGGATATTTGAGAAACGTTTTATTTCTTTTATTAGGAATTAAATAGTCCTAAATCAAATATAGATAGTTAGAGTTAAAAAATGATTGCAACATGGCAGTTATAGGAATAGAGAATTTTTTGAAAATTTCACAAAAAAATTAAGGAAAATTTAATTTTTTGTCAACGATTTTTTTTAAAATGTTCTAAATATCTTCATAACTAGAGAGATTTATGCGCCTAATAGAGTTTCCACGCTATATTTTGCCCAGCTACTGTTTTGAGTTCCAGTAGCGGAAACCCAACGTTGTTATGTAAAATGTTAATTGAATTTTCGAATATTCTGATTTTTTTTTTATTAACTAGAGTTTTTAGCTGTTTTTTCTATTTTTTTTTTCAAACACAAAATAATTTTTTCTGGTTTTCTGCAGATTTTTTATTGGATCAAAAGTATATATTATTTGATTCGAAACTTAATAAACCCCTGTAAAACTTTAAAAAGACGTAAAAAGCGGCCGAGCAACAAAAAATTATTCAGAAAAAATAATAGACATCCAAAAGAGACGCAGAATTAAGGAAGTTCTGAAAAAAATGTAAGTCAACTGTACACTTGTAAATAGACGCAAAATTTTTGAAAAAACTCATTTAAACATTTAATTAGCTGAATTCAAATGCAAATCACCTAATAAAGAAAATTATCTAGAAAAAATCATTAATCAATTCACATGTGATTTGTTTTTGAAATTTCCCCCTGATCAATTTTATCTTTTTATGGATCAAAAAGAGGCGTTAATAAGTTAATAAAAGGAAAAAAAATTTGTTTTATAGACAGAAAAATTTACCTAAAGGCTACGTTTTTGAGTAAATAGATTATTCAGCCAAAAAGCATTAAAAAATGAAAAATCTGAGACATGGGTTGTTTTGAGAAACTAAGTTTTGTGTCGAATTTTAAAAAAATGATCTCAAAAGAATGATGCTTGAATAAAAATATAAGCCTGTAAAACCATAAAGAAATAGTGAAGATCAACAAAGTCAACTGATGCTGTTTTCCTTTTCTGTCACCCTGAAAACGAACAACTATATTCCAGAAATTAATAGTAGTGATGTGTCTTTCTGGGCAAACTACGGGGGGGACATAAGTGTCTTCCCGTGAGAACTACAGGGGGGACACAAGTGTCTTCCTGGGCAAACTACAGGGTGGGACACTTTGAAATTCTTTCTCCTCATTTCCCCTGTCATGCATGAAACTAATCTTAGGAAACCATTTTCCCTCCACTTGCGTGACTGGTTTGCCGCTTTGGGCTTGGAGCCATTTTAACTACCACCGCTTTTGCTTTGAAAGATAATTCGTCATATGTCTGCGCCAGGGTACATTAATCTTGTTTTGGTCTGGGCAAACTCCGGGGGGACATAAGTGTCTTCCCGTGAACACTACAGGGGGGGACACAAGCGTCTTCCCGGTCAAACTACAGGGGGGGGACACAAGCGTCTTCCCGGTCAAACTACAGGGGGGACACAAGTGTCTTCCCGGTCAAACTACAGGGGGGAACACTTAGATTTTTCTTTGTTTTTCTCTGAGTCTTATGGAGGGGAGGGGGGACACTTGCATTTTAAAATAATCAGTTTAAGGAAACCAACCAGGAAGAACTTTAAAAACCTTGGGGGAAAAGGAGCTGTCATGTAGACCCAAACAGAAAAAAGTAATTATCATACCCTGCAAAAGTCACCTAACTTTCATTTGTCTATAATGCTTGCTCAAAAACAGCATGACAACAACAATCGCGACGGTAGATTTAAAAACCATTCATGAAATCTATAATTTAATAAAAACAGACTATCCAGAGCATAATGAAAGATTTCTTTACTTTTTGGCAACCTGCTTGCACTTGGACCCTGATGTTAACCTCGAAATTGCACTAAAACTGAGGCCTTATGGTGGGATCATTGGAATAGATAACTCTTCATTGGATACTTATTTGAAATCATTTAAAGTGCTTCGCTTACAAGCAATTCTTCATGATGCCTCTGGATTTATTGCAGAGTATAGCCAAAAGGGTCCAGGATACTCTTACGTTTTGCCTTGTCCAATCACAAACGCTTACGTTGGTCACCTGACAGGTTTATTCTTCTGCATGTTCGTGAAAACTTTTAAACGTAACTTATTCAGTTTGCTGGAATGTTGAGTCCGGAGATTGTTGTTTTAGATTTTGAAGGTTTTAGACACAAAAAGAGTGGATTCATTATAAAAGAATTTTCTATTTGTTCAAACAACTACTCAGACACGGTTCTTTTTCTTCCTCCAATTTCCTTCAACTCGCTGTCCTCGAGTGAGAGGAAATCGCATCAGTGGGTATCGAAGCATTTGCATGGTATTTCGTGGGACAGCGGCAGCTACCCTTACTGGTTTCTATCAGAAATATTTATAGAAATCAAGATCCGTTTTCCTACTGCTAAATTCTACGCAAAGGGGAAGGAGAAGACGGAGACACTGCAAAAACTCCTTCAAAAAGACGTCACAAATTTAGAAACATTTCTATGTCCAAAAATTGAAGAAATCTTCACTCCAGTAGAGCACTTGACTTGTTCACTTCATTCATCTATACTACCATTCAAACAAAAGAAAAAGCATTGCGCAAAGAGAAAGGCACAGGTGTACTTTTATTGGATAACACTACCAATTAATGAGTCGTCTTGTGGAGAAAGCAACTCCTTCAGTTCTTCAAGTGAATTTATCTCCAGATTTGACAGTATGCAGTTGCATTGCGAGTGATAACCAGTTGACAGTGACTTTTCTGAAAGAAGAAAAAATTGATTCTCGTGGACAAACTATACTGAGGAAGCAGCAAATACTTTGTAATACTGCTGAAATTGAAACACTAAAGAAATATCTTTCACTGCAGGAGTACTTTCAAATGTATCATGTCTTTACAAGAGAAAATGAAAAAATTGAAACTAACCCCTTTACCTACGCCCAAGTATCCAGTGCCAGTACCAGTAACCCTGGACGATGAGAGTCTCCCCGATGAAATCAAAGAGGTAGTCAGAGAAGGAAAGGTGGAGTCAATTGTCTACTATGGCAATGACTACGGATACCAAGCGAACTAGAAAGTAAAATATAAGAAGGAAGACAAAAACTCTGAATTTATTACATACGAATTTTTTATGGTTGATGAACTAACTAAATATTAAACTAACAGAATTTTTGAACTAAATTCATTTTTGAAAATCCTTTGCTTTCAAAGTGAGGCAATCAGGAGATCAAATAGATTGCGCTGGCAGTGGAGGAGCAGGAATCACTGATTTGGTTTTTGATGATCAAAACCAAGAGAGACGGTTTTGGAGGTTTTGCAATTCTAGATTAGCGCGCTCTGAGGTAGTTTATTTTACACAAGTTTCGATAATAGTTTTTGTTATTGTAGTTTCACTGACCAAAATAGTTTTCTTCCACCTCGATTGTGACGAATCAACATTTTGGTTTTCATTGCTATCGTGCACAGTTGGATACGCACTTCCAAATCCTAAGTTATGAATAAAATAATCTCAACGAGTGATCGTCTCTTCATGGCAGTCTGTTGACCTTCAGGTTGTGGAAAGACCAAAGTTATTTTTCAAATGCTTCTTAGGAATACGTTTTTCCCTAATTTCAAGTCGATATACTGTTTCTATCAACATGATCAACCAAAATTTCAAACGATTGAGCGTAACTTGAACAGTTATTTTACCAAATTCTCGGGATTTGAATTCATTTCACATTTGGAAAACTGTTTGCTCGTCTTTGACAGTTCTTGCGAGGAAAATTTCAATGACAAGGAGTTTTCAAAACTTGCAACAGCTGGACGCCACAAAAAAATCAGTGTTATCTATGTTAAGCATAATTTGTTTCAACAGTGTAAATGGTCTCGAACAATTGATCTCAACACAACACACATCAATTTATTCAAATCACCCAGAGATATACAGCAGATAAGTTATATTGGAAAACAACTCAATAACACAAACTTTTTAAAAGACAGCTATGATCTTGCAACAAAACAACCATTCGGACACTTATTGATTGATTTAGACCCAAAAACAACCGACTCACTACGTTATTGTTCAAATATTGTACCACCGGGGCCAACCATTTTCCATCTGCCATCTTCCAAAGCTGTAATTACCCACCTCACAAATGAGACAGAAAGAGATATTTATGCTGAGGCGAATGCTCGAAATGCCGGAAAGCATGCTAAAAAAATTCATCAAAAAATCATCAAACAAATTTATAAAATTTCTCAATGATATATAAAATTTATAAAAGTTCTTAATGATATGAACTTATAAATTTTCTCTGTGAATGCTTTCTCAAAACAACCAACTAGGACAGAAATTTTGGAAAATCCCATTTATAAACAGAAAGCTGCTCAATTGTCACTCCTGCAACGAAACAACCCAACCGATTTTGAAAACAAAGAGGCGACTGAACAGGAAACTAATAAAACTAATATCGTGAACAAGCGCAAAAGAAGAAGAACAAGTAGTGTTGATTTAAAAAATGAATTGGATGATGGAAGTGAAAGTTAAAGTGTCAATTTTTTTGTTAAATTTGCAACAGCCGACAAAGAAATTTGACCTAGCCGTGTACACAAATTTTTTGCACGAACTCAAGATACCCCCGCACTTAGTATCCAACACTCATGCTAAAAAAGTTCTCAAAGAAGTTTACAGCGATGAGGAGAAAGAAGAAGAAACCGAACAAATTCAAGGAGAATCAGAAAACCAACAAATAAGCGAACAGAACAGTGGAAGTCAAAGTAAAGCCTCCGGATCAAAAACTGCAGAACCAAAAAATCAAACAAACAAAAAGACAGAGCCGGAGACGAAAGGAAAAAAATGGTCTAACTATTAAAGATTTGAAACTACTGGATAGACTCTATTCTAAAGATCCAGCATCGTTCGGAAGTTCAAAGCGATTAAAATATTTCAGCAAACTGCCAATGACAAAAGTCAAAACGTATTTGGAAACAAAACCATCCTTTACAAAACATCGTGCACAGCGGTTGAATTTTCTGCGATTAAAAGTAATCGTCAACGATCTGAATGAAATCTGGTCTTTAGATTTAGCTCATGTTGATAAACTTGCAAAAAACAATCGTGATTTCAAATATTTGCTCGTAGCAGTTGACTGCCTCTCGAGGTATCTACGTGTTGAACCGTTGAAAACGAAAAATGCAACAGAAACTGCAAAGGCCTTCCGAAACATGATCAAACACAAGCAACCACAAAAAGTTTGGGTGGATGACGGCACTGAGTTTCTGGGAGCTTTCAAAACACTCTGCAACAAACAATGAATTCATTTGTATAGTACTTTCAGCGAAAAGAAGTCTGCGTTTGCAGAAAGAAACATCAGGTCACATAAAAATATTGTTTACCGACATTTGGAGGAAAAATGGACGTATTCTTATATTAACAACTTGGATCAATTCGTAAAAACTATCAACTCGTGTCACCAAACTTGCTCCTAACAAAGTTACCAAAAAAAGATGTACCAAGACTTGTATCATGAACTGTGGAGACACGTCGCAGTCAAAAACCAAAACTTTACGTGGGTGACTTTGTTCGAATCGTTAAAAAGGAAAAAACTTTCCGAAAAGGATACAAGCAATCTTTCACTGACGAAGTTTTTGAAATTGCCGGTATTCCGACGCTTAATCCACCTACATATTCTCTTATTGATTCTAATAAAGAATTTATCCAGGGCAAGTTTTACCTGCCAGAATTACAACTAGTACGAGAATCTCCAAATCAAAATGAGTAGTAACCGTTTTGAGGATGAGTTCACAGTACACCTTATATCATCTGCTTCGATGGACATTTTCCAGGAAAACACTTTAGCAAATTTTAGAAATTTTTTTAATGATGAAATTAATCTCACAGGAGACTGGAGAGTGGCTCTGAGTGAAATCATTTTCCAACAAAAATTGAACACATAGTTAATGGAGATTTGGTTGCGTTCAGTGTCAGGGGATATGAGGAACCACAAAACCGCGCAACTGGATCCAACGTCATTTCACAACCCTAAAATGGAGAAAAATTAGCGTTTATGGCTGGCATTTATGATACAGTTGCTCAATTTTTAGCAACTATCAAGAGAACAGCCGGAATGCCTAACTTCTCTTTCCGAGAAATCAAAAGCAGTGAGAAATACGAAATCATTATTGGTAAATACGAAGGAATTACCTTTCCAAGTGAAGAAATACCCAGTATAATTGGCTTTAAAGGTATTCCAGATGGTTACGAAATTCATATTGGATAAAAAATGATTCCCACAACAGCGAACCGATTATTGAAAAATGATGATACGAAAGCCTATTATGGTGATTTTCCAGCAGACCTTTGCGCTGGAAAGCATTTAATTTTTTTTACACAAACATTATTGAGTATCAATATGTGGGTGATGCGAAAGCACCATTGTTAAGAGTCATTTATTCAAAACAGCGTTTGAAAAACGGTAGCGTTTGTGAGTTGGAGCCCACTTACCGGATTGTTTTCACAACTTTAGACTACAAAAAACTACTTTCGAACACCATTCAATCAATATCAATTGAGCTACGAACTGAAACGGGACAGTTAGTTCCCTTTTCGGGGACTGGTAAAGTTATTTTAACACTACAGTTTAAAAAATTTAGTGATTAAATTGATTCCTACTACGCAAACCAAGCATCATCATTGCCTCACTTTTCCGGTCACTATAGACAAAGAGGTAGTGGTTTTGGAGCATTAGCTAGTGGTATTGGACGTGTTGCACTCCCACTTGCTCGGAAGTTTGTTCTGCCAGCAGCTAAACGCATCAAAAAAGAACTGTTGCTACAAAGCGTCCTTGAGTTGATGGATGTTATCGGTAAAAAGAAATCACCAAAGCAAGCTCTAAGGAACACCATATCAAACACAGTGAAAAAACAAACAGGTGGATTTTTAGCCCTCCGAATGCGACGAACGAGAAGAATGAGAAGCAATTCAAAACGCTTACGCGCTGGACCAAGGACAACAACCAAACGCAAAACCACCATTTCACGAAAAAGAGTACCCAAAAGAAGTCGGTCGGACTTCTTCGCCAAAGTAAAAGATGATCGGTAATATGTTACCAGCCGAAGCAACGCACAGTTCGTTGGATTTATTCGAGAAACCAGCTCTACTTGTTACATTTGATGGAGATTTTTGTCAGAAATTGGGACCGGTTTACAGCCCTAATGGACCAATGCTAGAGTTTGAAGTTGCAGGAGACCGCAACAATTTCATTGATCTCCAAAAACTTTTTCTTGAAATTAAGTGCAAGATTGTACAGTCTTCTGATGCTGATTTGAAATATGACAACACTGCTGCTGCAGATGTGACTAAAACAGACGCGCCATACTTTTGCAACAATGTCCTACATTCACTTTTTTCTGATTGTACAGTATCTGCTAACGGTTTGAAAATTTCAAGTGCCAATGGTAACTATGCCCACAAAAGTTTCATCAAAACCGAGTTTTCTAACAATAAAGATGCCAAAAGCATGTGGTTGACATGTCAAGGCTATTCTTATGAAGCAAACCCCGGGGAATTGCAGCATCCGAAATCACCAGACGAAAAACTTTAGTCAGAGCATCTGCTGAGTGTACATTTTACGGAAAGGTGGCGGTTGACTTCTTTACCTGTGATCGACATCTTCTCAGTTGTGTAACACTCCGAATCTCTTTTTGGCGATCAATTGACGATTTTTCTTTAATTTCAGATGACGCTGCAAAATCCTACAAAATAAAAATTACAGAAGCTAACTTATATGTACGGAAAATGACGCTGAACGATGATGTTGTGTCAGCAATAGAAAAGACCCTGCTGCCCAGTCCAGCATCCTATCCTAACCTAGAAACGAATACTAAAACTTTTCTGGCATCTGCCGGTTTGCAGAGCTGGAAGCAAGAAGATGTTTTTGGCAGAGAACCCATTAGAAGACTCGCCATTTGCTTAAACACAAACGAAGCTTTCCTCGGAAGCAAGCTGCTTAGCCCATTTCACTATAGAAAATTCATTTTGGAACAAATTTGCATTTAAGGTAATGGTCTTCCCGTTGCTGATAGTCCTATTTCAACTGATGACTCAAAACGTGTTTACTTTAACACTATGTCAGATTTAGCCTATATCGACAATGGACATGGAATCAGTCTAGAAGACTACCCAAATCATTTTATTATGGTTTTCGATCTGACGAGTACTCAGCAGGCGTCTCACTATTTCATTCACCCTGAACTTACAAATTGTTCTGTATCAATTGAACTAAAGTTTTCTGCTGCCTCAGCTCATAATGTAGAAATATTCATTATTGGGGAAAAAGCAAGTACCATTTATATTGATTCAGCGCGGAAAGTTTCAAAGAATCATATTTTAACAAACTAATGGACAAAGACAACTTGAACTCTCTAATTCAGAGATGTTCGGAACTCAAATACAAATTTCGAGGAGTTTATGCGGCTGATAATTTTTCAACCAACTTAACCGACAACATCTTCATTATAGTCAATATTTCAACGTCTGCATCAATTGGAACCCATTGGATTCTTCTCTGCCAAAAAGATCAAAAAAATTTTTTTGCAGATCCCTTAGGCCAAACTCTATCGTCATACAAACACTTGCAGAGCAGAATAGTCTCAAACTTTAATGTTAATACCGTATATGAATTACTGAGAAACCAACCTATACAGAAACAAAACTCAATTTTGTGTGGCTTATTTTGTATTTATATTGCTCTTATTATTTCCAGTGGACAAAAACTTGTGAAAATGAGTGATAATTGCTTCCTTTTGCGCTTCATATGATGTTCTAACGTTACTAACCTATATTGAAAACAAATTTTTTTTTTCAAAATTTAATTTTTTCTTCATAAAGGAAACGAAAACACAAAACATCAGAAATAATGGCCAACTTTCCATATCCACTAACAAAAATATCCATTACTTGACAAAAAGCACCAACATGCGGTCCAGAGAGAATCGATTGAAATCTTTTCAGAGTTTCAGTTGTTAGTTGATCAGTTCGAATTGGTTGATTTTTTTGCTTCGATGCATTTAATTCCAAACTTTTGTGTCCAGCAAAGTTTCAGTATAAGCAGTCAGGTTGTTGAAATTTGTTTGTGACGTTTTTCGTAAAAATTGGCAATCGCTTTTGAATGGAAGCAGTAGTGTCTGCTTTTGAGAATCCGTTGAAATTGCTTTTGTTGTACTCCACTGCCAGCAAGAGTTTTTGAAAAACATCTCCCTTTGCCTCCAGTGTATCCGAAGACGAGAACAGATACTTGAAAGTTGTAAAAAGACACGGAACTGAACACGGTTTTGTTTGTTTGAGAAAGTCTGCTGAGAACTCCGACACGTCGATAAGAACATGGTAATGATTAGTAGGGTTATAATCACAGTGGACACTCTCAAAATGCAGGCAAAAGGCAAAGTTCTTGAGAGAAGAAAAATTAGGGTTTTCTTCCGATATGAAATATTTAAAGTTTTTCTGAAACTGCTTGAAGAAACCCGGAGAACGCTCATACATCGCTTCCACCATTTTCTAATATTTTATAATTAGTCTGCATTGTCGTGCTCGTCGTCTTTTTTAGTTTTACGTCTTTTCGCTGCTGGAGCTTTGTTAGCTTGATCGTTTTCAGTAGCTGTACCTACAGCAGCAGACCGTATTTTTGCTGACCTTTTTGACAAAAAGCTCAAACTCATCTAAAGTTAGACTAATTCGTTGTTGAAGTTCATATTCCTTGTCAACTTTTTTAAATAGCTTGAGAAATACATAGGCACCCGTATTTTCATAAGACTTCACTGTTGCGCCTATCAATCTTTTCTCTGTTCCAGAGATTTCAAAATACACGTCTCCAAACTCTGCGTCCTTATCAGCAGTAAATGGCATTTTCAAGATTTGTGTACTTAAACTGTGTCAAACTACCTGTTTTGAAAGAATTTTCGGAAATGATTTTTATTTACAAGTACCTTTAACACACAAGACACAAACAACACTTTAAATGCTTACTACTGATAAGAGCGCTCTTGGTTAACATGTAAGCTTATGATTTAAATTTGAATGTAAGTCTAGGTTATAAAACTTGGCAATTTTGTCAAAATGTAAGACAAAACTCGTGACCCTCACTTAAACTTTTTTATTGCGTTGGTAATAAAGTTTATGTTTGGATAATATTACTCAACATAGAGCAGGAACTAGTACAATTAATGGAAAACAAATGTGACCTCTGGGTGTGTCCATAGATAAGAAAGAAGTCACAATTACACAGCAAGGGTTTGATAGAAGGCTTTAGGCCTTTGATATCACACATTCTATACTAAACAAAACTGGTTGTAAACTTCTTGCTATTGCATACATTATAAACGTTAGTATACGTATCAACATAATAAAACAGAAAACTATTGTGTTTAATCCTGTGTAGATAAGACTTTCTTATACACTTTGCAACTAGTTACAAAAACATAAAACTATAACACAGACAAGTTCATGTAGAGTAAACATTCATAATTGCAGTTACAACCCTTGACCTGGGTGTTTTAAGTATTCAACAAATTTCACACACAAGTGTTGCTAATGTTGGTATTTGCCGGATTTTATTTATGCGTTTTTAAACTCAAGACTATAGTTGTTCAGTTCTGCTCCATTTTCAAGAGAACAAACTGTAAAAGTGCTTTACAAATAATGTCTTACCACATCCTTTGCGAGTCTGAAGATTCTTGGGAGCGCAGTATTGTGTATCACACTCAATACGAAAACTACATCGTTTTTATACAGCAGAAGAAAAATAGCGAAAAAGGCTGTTGGAGATCAATTGAACATTGCATCATACCAAAAATGTTCGTGAATTTTGTTGCAACACTACCAGATAAATACGTCTCTACTGAAGACAATGGCACGAAAACTGTGCTAACAGCTGGAGGATACAGTGTTCTTCGGAAAATGCCCCTACTTTTCCCCTATGACATTGACACACTTTCTCCAGACACAAAGAGACTTTTGTACCGATACGATTGTGACTGTGTGCCTATTTTTGAGAATCAATTCGGCCAATTCCAGGCAATTGAAGAACTGGCTCAACTTTGGGGAATTCAACCTTCGCCAACTTCACCAGCTACTTCACCAATTGGATCACCGGCAACAAAAGACCCAAGCCCCTTTGTTACGCCGGAAACAACAGATACAAAACGAAAAACATTTATCGCTTCAATCAAGGACAAAATGTCTTGGAATATGGGGTCAAACGAGCAGTTCGAGCCAAATTTCGATAATTCTCTTCTTTCAGAGACAACTTTTGTGACACCAACGCAGAGTGCAGAGAATGCTACAGTATCCTTCGAAACGTACAGGACCTCAACCAACGCAACACCCTTGAATTCAGGGACTCCCAAAGTATGCAATGCTCCACAGAAAAAACTTGCCAATCGAACACCACTTATAGATATATTTGAGGACTAAACTGAACTCGGAGAACTGAAACTTTTGCAAACAGTCACCATTTTTATGAACATCTAAATAAAATGTGTGCTTTAATAATATTTTTTTGGTGTGAAAATGCAAAAAAAATATCAATTTGCATTTCTAATTTTAATTGAACAGCATAATATCTCGTTTTTGTTTAGAGAATAAAAGGGAAAAGAGAAGGCAGAATCAAAAAGTATGCCGTCAAATTGTTAGTTAGTGAACGTTGGAAGAAAATCTCACATGTTATAACATAAAAACACAGCAAGCAAGCAAAGTTCTGTTTAAAACACATATTGAAGAATGAAAGATTTTGAAAATGTAAAAAGTCAATTTTCATATGAAGGAATTCTGTAAAAGTGCAAAAATCTCACAACTTAAGTCGTTACAAAAAACTTTTATTTTACTAACCATAGGGTAAAAAAAGGTTTTTAAATGGTAAAATGTCAACTTTCATATGTACGAATTCTGTAAAAGTGCAAAAATCTCACTACTTAAGTAGTTACAAAAAACTTTTATTTTACTAACCATAGGGTAAAAAAAGGTTTTTAAATGGTAAACAGTCAATTTTCATATGTACGAATTCTGTAAAAGTGCAAAATTCTCACTATATAAGTAGTTACAAAAAACTTTTATTTTACTAACCATAGGGTAAAAAAAGGTTTTTAAATGGTAAAAAGTCAATTTTCATATGTAGGAATTCTGTAAAAGTGCAAAAATCTCACTACTTAAGTAGTTACAGAAAACTTTTATTTTACTAACCATAGGGTAAAAAAAGGTTTTTAATTGGTAAAAAGTCATGTTGCATATGTAGGACTTCTGTAAAAGTGCAAAAATCTCACTACATAAGTTGTTACAAAAACTTTTATTTTACTAACCATAGGGTAAAAAAAGGTTTTTAAATGGTAAAAAGTCAATTTTCATATGTAGGAATTCTGTAAAAGTGCACAATTCTCATAACATAAGTTGTTATAAAAAACTTTTATTTTACTAACCATAGGGTAAAAAAGGTTTTTAAATGGTAAAAAGTCAATTTTCATATGTAGGAATTCTGTAAATGTGCAAAAATCTCACTACTTAAATAGTTTCAAAAAACTTTTATTTTATTCATCATTTAGTAGAAAAAGTTTTTTAAGCACTAAAGAAGTTCATTTTCTGTAAATAGAATGCATTTAGTTTTTCCACAACCACATTTATGGTTTTCACCAAATGACATTTGGTAAATGTGTTATCAGTACTAGCGGTAAATATCAAATCCTTAATTTCAATTGCTTTCGGCCTATCTTTGTCTTATATATAGCTACAATTTACTTTTGCACAATGATAAGATAGAGTGTCGTTCATGGAATTACTTTATGTTCACATGAAACACGCTGATAATAGCAGTTTAGAACAATTTTAGTCAATAGTATAAGAATACTGTCAAGTATTCCAGAAACCTAAAAGTGAAAACTGATAATAAGCTTGAAAATAAAACGGAATTTCGATACAACCCTCGAAGAGTAGAGAAAGTCTAAAACAATTTTTTAGAAGAGTATTTTGAACACTTGAACTGTTTCCCGACAGAAAAGAGTATATTGTAAGTATACCGCGTTAGCTATGTTTCAGTTGTTGTAGATAACAGATATAACCAAAACTACACAATAAACTTTTACCTTGCATGGAAATAATGGAAATGAGTAGTTCTGAAACATGAACACACCACTTATTGGTCAAAAGTTAACATGGGTTAAAGTTCACCTACACTCCTACCAAGATTTGCGTTCCAAACCTGGCAAATTGTGTCAAAGCGCAAGCTTTGCATTATAGGGAAATTTTTCTGGCGTAGAACACAACTTTCAACCAACTAACACTCCCTCTAATTGTACCAGTTAACTGTTGTTACAATTTGACTTCATTTGCTCGGTCGTTTTCTCAGTAAAGCAGTCAGTTGAATTTTCGAAAGGAAAAAATTGAAAAACTCAAAAATGACCCAACCGTGTGAAATTTGCGCAAAGGAACTGGCCGACAAAAGAAGCATTCGAAGACACAAACAGCCCGTTCATGGAGTTCAACCGGAATTCCCAGTCTTGGAAAGTAGCACTTGTGGTTTTGAGACTCACAACTTTCTGATAATGAACCAACACAGCCGACGGGAGCACGGTGGAGAAGTCCGAAATCATTGTGTCTACTGCACTCTGGTTTTCAACAACCAGAGTAACTTTCATCAACATCTGAAGAATGCTCACGGATTGCCTGTTTGGAACAGAGGCCCAAGCAATAATCAAGCAGCACCAGTACAGTCGGCAATTCGAGGTGCTCTGGAGATCTACGAGATTGAAGGTAATGATCACACTGACGTTTTGTGTTTCATGAACTCATCGAGGTATCACAGCAATGAACTTATACGTCAAAAGACCCTCGAAGGTCCTCAGAAAGTTCAACTTTCTCTAAGCATTACACTCACTAAGGGGATTAATGAAGAAGAAAAACACGTAACAATTTACGCTAACGCTGAAATGCAAATTGTGTACAGGGATGGTCTCTCCGAAGAGCAGTTCTTTGAGTCCGTGCAGCATATTGTCAACGTGGTTTCAATGTATGCCACAAGTGGAAGTGGTTGGATTATTGAAAAGGTAGAAAAACTCGAAATTCGATTTGCAAAAATCAACCCTTTTCAGGGATCAACTTATATAGCACTTCCAACTGAACTTAGCGCTCTAAAATGCCTGCTCAATATCCGAAATTTTAATGATCCAAACTGTTTCTTGTATTGTTTCACGGCTGCTTACCATTTGCAGGGGAAAAGTTGCCCCCTCACGCAACCTGGGGATCGGTACAGCAAAAAAAACAAACCTCGCAACATACGCTAGCTTCCCGATGCCGATGCCAATTGACAAAATAAGCGCGTTTGAAAGATGTAATGAAGTAAAAGTGAACGTTTTTCGATACGAAAAGAAAAGTTTGTATCCTTTCCGAATTTCAAAGCACAACTCTGATTTTGTCGTTGATCTCCTACTGATAACTGATGGTGAACGTTATCACTACGTGCTGATAACGGACCTGGTAAACTTAGTTCGAAAAATGCAAGGGCGACAGATTGATGCACGCGCAAAAATCTGTCGCAACTGTTTTCTTGTTTGCTCGAACAACGAAACGCTTCAAAAACACGAAAAACTTTGCTATCAATTCGAAACTTGTCAAGTTCTGCTACCTGAGGCGGACAGCAACAGTCTCGCTTTCAAAAAATTTCAAGCAAAAACAACTCTTCCACTGGTTGTCTATTTCGACCTAGAGTCAATCATTGTTCCGGTATCATCAGTTGAACAAAACCCACAGACTTCAGGGACTCGTGTGTTGGACAAACACATTCCGAGCGGTTACTTTTATGTAGCCATTTCACATGGAAGTCCAAATTTGGAGTTCTTCCATCTGTACAGAGGTGAAGATTGCATGCAAGTCTTTTTGAAGCAAATGGAGACACTGGCAAAAGATATCTACGAGAAAAAGCAAAAACACAGGTACTTCACTGGAGCAGTTGGACAAGCAAAAGAGCTTGCGACTCACTATGGATATGCGAAACTAGTTTTTCTGCGGACAACGAAAAAGTCTTGGATCACTGCCATTTCTCAAATCAGTTTCTTGGCTGGGCTCACTCAAAGTGTAACCTACAGCGCAGAACACAGAGCTTCGTCCCCATAATCGCACACAACTTGTCAGGATATGACTTGCATCATGTTGTAAAGAGTCTTCATCACTGCAACCCTAACAATAAATTTTCAATAATACCTCAAACTGATGAGAATTATATCAGTTTTAGCTTTAAAGTTTGGATCAAAGATATTGTGAACAAAAGTAAAACGTCATACCCATATACGAAGAACTTTGCTTTATCGATTCTCTTCGCTTCATGCAGTCGTCTTTAGATAAACTAGTTCAGTCTTTGCCTATAGACAGTTTCGATATACTCGATAACCATTTTGAATACTGTGACCAAAATGATGTGAAACTACTGCACGGTAAAGGATTCTACCCCTACTCCTACATGGACACCTTCAGAGAATTCAAGCTAAAAAATTGCCGCCTAAGAAGTGCTGGGTCGACAAACTCAAATCAGGAAAAGTGACAATAACCGAAGCTGACTACGAAAAAGCAAAGCTGATCTTCGAAAAATTTGATTGTAGAAGCATGGGTGAATATCACGATCTGTACTTGACAGTCGACACCCTACAGCTCGCCTGTTGGTTTTAGCGGCTACGAGCAGTCTGTCTGGACTCGTACAGCTTGGACTGTGCTCAATATCTATCAGCACCACACTTAGCGGGCGATGCCTTTCTGAATATATGTTAACCCGACCTGGAACTTCTCACAGATTGCAACCATCTTGATATAGCAGAAGAATTTTTGCGAGGGGGATGTCCTCGGTATACACAAAAAGACTGTTCACGCCAAACAACAAATATCTGGATTGTTTAGATGACACGCAAAAATCAACATATGATCTCACCATAGATGCTAATAACCTCTATGGTGGGATCATGAAGGATTTCTGATTGCCACTCAATTCCTTCCAGACGGACACAGAATTGACGATTGAACAAATTTTGCAAACTCCAGACGACGCTGAATTTGGATGTATCGTCTGCGTCGACTTGGACTACCCCGACTCAATTCACGATGCTCACCAAGATTTTCCAATGGCACCCACCCGAGAACCTGTAGACCGGATGTGGTTGAGTAGTTACCAGTTGGACCTTTTGGAAGAATATCATCTCCCAAAAGTTTCAAAGTGCAACAAACTGCTTCAAACACTCTATGATAAGAAGGATTATACACTACACTATGTAACGCTGAAGATTTATGAACAAAACGGCTTTAAAGTTTCAAAACTGCACAAGGTGCTCAAGTTCAGACAATCAAAGTGGATGGCAAAGTATATCGAACTGAACACAAGATAGCGGCAAGCAGCAACCAGCAAAATTGCTGAAAACTTCTTCAAAGTCATGAACAACTCTGCTTTTGGAAAGTGCTGTGAAAGCATACGAAATCGAGTTAACGCTTTCCTGGTCCGAGATGAACGAGCTCTCCTCAACCACACAGATAAGTTTAACATGAAATCCTTTAAAATTTTTGATGAAAACGTGGCCGTCGTGAATACAAGAAAAACGAAAATAAACTGTGTGAAACCTACAATAGTTGGTGCTTCAATTCTGGATCGTTCAAAAGCATTCATGTTTCGATTTCACTACGAGAATATGAAACAGTGGTTCAAGTGTGAACTTTTATACTCTGATACGGACTCACTTACCTATGCTGTTGATTGTGATGACTTGTATGAGGAGCTAGCACGAGCAAAAGTCAACACAGAATTCGATTTCTCCAACTACCCTTCTGATAACGCATTGTACAACACAGAAAATCATATGGTAACTCTCAAATTCAAAGACGAACTGGCAGGAGTGGTAATGGAAGAGTTCTGTGGCTTGAAACCCAAAAAGTATTCAATACAAAAGAAGGGTTTGTGTAACATTATGTTTTATTAAAACAAATTCCAGTTTTGAAACTAACCAAATTCATGGAAGCGTCTTTTTAATATAACAGGATCACTGAGACCTAGATTAGGAAAGCACATAGATTAAAATAGAAAATTGATTGATTGTAATGTTCCTTCAGACTGTCAGAAGAAAAGTGCAAAGGGAATAACACATGAGGGGCAAAAGCAACTAAAGCACGAGGTCTTCAAGAGAGTATTGAACAGCAGGTAAATTGTCCGCGTCAAAAATGTGACCATCAAATCAGAGAAACATGAGTTGATGACACTGGAACAAAACAGAGTTGCGCTTTCGGCCTACTGTGACAAGCGGTTTTACCTTGACCCAATAAACTCCCTACCATTTGGACATAAAAATATTAGAGAATTTGCATTTCACAATGTTATATTAAATGATTGGGATTGGGAGTCAGAAAACGAAAGCGACTTGGATTCAATTTCACAACCAAACCCGGAAAATGTGATATCTGAAAACAATAGTTTTTCCGCCCGATCCAGGATTCAATCAGCCCGATTATTCAGAAAGTGAGCTTGACCAAGATATTATTGACTGGAACTGGAATGAACCCTATGCAATTTCCCCGCCAGCCCTTGACAAATCTTTTCTAGAATTGAAAGCAGTTGAAAGCGAAGCTATCAATAATAGTGATATGTCTGATTTATCTTCAAGTAATAGTCTGATAATAGAACCAACACCAAAACGCAGACGTCTAGTATTATACAATTCAAGCAGTGAAGATAACTGATAACTTACATTTAGTTGTAGTTGAAGTGCATGGATAAATTATAAAAAGCATTCATATAAACTAAATACAAATAAATGTAAAAATTGAAACTTTATTATAAAAAGAAGACAAATAAAAGGTTTCTCTAACGCCGTTTTATCGGGATTCCACGACGACTAAGAATATTTCCCATGGGGGAATGACTTTTAACATGGTTAGTCAAACCATTTTGCTGGGTAAAAACTTTGAAACAAATTTTACACCTTAAAACAGGGTTTTGGATAATTAGAGGGGGCGCAATAACTGCTGAATTTTCACACTGGTGGTATCGTGTGTCAATTAAACGCCAAATTTTCTGATTGCAGTTTTCACATTGATATCTAAAATTCTTGGTGTGTATTTCTTCAAAATGAGTAAATAGATCTTTAGAATTTAAAAATTTGGAGCGACACAGAAAGCAGTCCAACAAGCAACGTTTTCGCCTTGGTGGCAATTCGTATTCTGGTATTGGGTGTGTAGGTTCTGTATAACTGTGGGTAAAATGTTGAAATGGGCCCAGACCAAAACAAGATTAAAGTACCCTGGTGCAGACATATGACGAATTAATTTTCAAAGCAAAAGCGGTGGTAGTTAAAATGGCTTCAAGCCCAAAGCGGTAAACCAGTCACGCAGGTGGAGGGAAAATGGTTTCCTAAGATTAGTTTCATGCATGGCAGGGGAAATAAGGAGAAAGGATTTCGAAGTGTCCCACCCTGTAGTTTGCCCAGGAAGACACTTGTGTCCCACCCGTAGTGTTTACGGGAAGACACTTATGTCCCCCCCCGTAGTTTGCCCAGAAAAACACATCACTACTATTATTTATTGTCAAATTTTCTAAAAAAAATGCCCGCAAAATGATTTTTGATGTGCCGATTACTTTTCCCGACCTACAATTCACATCAAATAAAAACATTGTGATAAATATGAGCCATAATTGGTATATTATTAAACTGTAATCCACTTTGAATAAACTAATTGCTATTAATTATCAACGTGCATTAAGTTAGGCTTAATTGCAGATTATAGATACCTTCAGTGCAAGAATTAGATACACTCTTAATTTATTTCTCAAACTTTCATGAAATTATCCCAAAAATCCCAAAACGTTGACGCTGGAATACAAATAAAACATGGAAAACCATGAAGTTGAAACGATATGGTATATTATTAAACGCGCATTAAATTAGGCTTAATTGCAGATTAAAGGTACATTCATTGCGAAAATTATATACATTCTTAATTTATTTATCTAATTTTCATATAATTATCTCAAAACGATGACGCTTGAATACAAATAAAAGCCTCAGAAACCAAGAAGTTGGTTCAATATGGTACATTATTAACCTGTAAACCACTTTCTTTCAATTAATAAAGATTGAAACCACTTTTACAGGCCTTAAAAACGCGGCTTAATTTGGGCCTATTTGCGGATTGTAGATGGTTTCAGTGCGAAGATTAGATACATTCAGTGCGAAATAGAGTTACCTTGCGTGCGGTAGAGAGATGCATAAATCGAGCACATTCCTGATACGTAGCGCGCGAAAAAAAGGATACACAGCTTTCGCGGTTAAAATTTGGACACTTTGGTGAACGCTGGTTGCGCAATTCCCTTCAAGTATGCCTGTTTTTTGCTAAGGTATCTATGTTTTGCAAAATTGTTGCGTTTTTAATGTATTAACATAGGGAAAACGAACAAAAGATACGCAGATCGGGCAAATTTGCCCGTGGTGATTTGGGTATAACTCTGCGGCGTAATGGTAAATGTATTCGGTATTTTGTCATTGAATTGAACTAAATTTTGTTTATTGTTATGTTACGTCAGGTGCTCGCAATGTAGAAATCGCAATTTGTGAAAACTGCAAAAATTACTCACAATTATCCGCTCCCAACTTTTGCTTACAAATTGTCCAATAATTGATTTAGGTTAAATCCACAGTATGATGTCTTCCCATTTAGTGAGTTAGGATATGAATATTACATGCATTTGAGGGCAAAGAATCGATTTTTTAATCAATGCAATGTTTGCTGTCGATTGGGGTTACACCTCGATCTGCGTTTCAGTCGATCGTTGCCATCCCATTTAAAATGGAAGGGAACATAAGCAATCAAATTGAGTTTAACTCGTCTGTTTGAATTTAGGCTATGCGATTGGCTGGTCATTCGAAGTTCAGACTATAATAAGTATCTCTAAATTATCCAATCTGCTCTAGATTGAACTCTGATTGAAGTATAGATAGTATTCCTCAATGGAAGATTAGAAGGATACAAAGTCAGTCCGACCAAAAAAACTGCAATTTATAATCAATTTACCTGCCATTTTTTAGAGTGTAGCTTTGTTAATTACAGTAATGCTCATAACGTACTTGAATTGAATTGAATTTTGTTTATCTGATGCACCAAAATTGATCTATGAAAGGCAAAAAAGAAGCACCAAAAGAGACTCTACTACAGGCTGATGCCCAACAAGGTAGAGCCCAGGAGACCTAATAAAGAGAAACCAAAGACCTAGGGGTGGGGAACTTGAAGAAGTGGACAACTAGAAGAAAAGTTTATGAGAAACAATACTTAGAAACAATATTGCTATTGTTAGTTATTTATTACAGAAATTGAGCGACTGCTGCCAATTTGCGATATCCCTGGACGACAGGGAGACTTGATTGGATTGACTGGGATGGGCCCCCATGTGAGGAAAGTTCGAGACAAACATTTGTACAGTCTGTCTCTCCATGAGATCCTATACACAGTCAATTTCCTCCCAGACATGCACATCCCTTTTATCGACCCTATCATATTCTGTGACCAACGACACATATGTTATGACAAAATTGGAGGTTAGACACATTTATCTCTACAACCTAGAGAAATAAAACCTAATTTCTTACAAGATTTTGTAAGGATCCTGGTTACAATACCTTCCGTAAAACCCCCTGTTGCAAATGAGAAATAGTCAGTTCTGTCGGTTTTTCGCCAAACTCAATCAAAACCTTCAATTTCGTCGAATTGAGAGGCTTTCGTCAAATTTTAAAAATACGAATAATGGATTTTGTCTAACTCAATTAAAACCGCTGATGATTGGTTGAAGTTAATGACAACAAATCGAGAAAAAATTTAAAAAACACTACAAGATCTGGCACTTCCAAAAATAGCCATTGAGACACTTCGATAAAAACGAAAAAAAGCCAAACACTCCGATAAAAACGAAAAGGATCTGGCACTTCCAAAAATAGCCATTGAGACACTTCGATAAAAACGAAAAAAGCCAAAAACTCATCAACGAAAAATGACTATTCACAACATTCTTGCGCAGTTTCGGCTGGATATCTTACAAATCAATATAGCGCTTGGTGGCCGTCGAGCAGGCCGACAGGCAAGCCAGCGAAAATTTGAAAATGATGTCCAGTGAGCCAAAAAAATTTTGGGAAACCGGTACTTTAAGTTGCCTGTGGCGGGCCGGTGGGCCTTTCCGGATCACATCCCAGAGCGGATGAGAGGCATGGCCCATTACGCCTCAGAAGTATACCCCAACATTTCTCCCTCAGTCAAAATCGCTCGAAATGTAGATACATAAAATGAACAAAATTAGAAGACCAGCTTTGTATTTTATTTTTCGCAAAAGTGGTTATGCCAGTTTTGCGAAATTGAAAAACTTCAAAAATGTAAAATAGGTGATAAGTTTTGCAGCATGTCTTTGCTCATTTTAGGTAACTATTTTTCGCATTAAGTGTATCTCTAATCCGCATTTTAGCCTTCTTAAACACGCGCTTTTGAGAATGCAAGCATGATTTAAAGCCATGTTAACTGAGCATGCAAAAGTGTTTTGAAGCTTTCTTGATTGAGCATGTAAAAGTTATTTAAAGGTTTTAAGTGATTTAAAGGTAAAATTAATGATACGACAAAATATAATTGTTTTGAATTACGAATTATGATCGTTGTTGTAAATATCTGTAAGCATCTTTACACATCGCTTCAGAATTTTTTGCTTATGGGATTTGTTTATAGAAAGAGATCAGAGTGGGAATATTTTGTCGAAAAAAGATCTATTCTGTATCCCCCCAGCTTAGTGGGCTTATATCTTCCTCGAACTCCAGCAGCACTTGTTATTGAATGTGCTATGTAGCAACATATAATTTGTAACTGGGGCGTAAAAACACTGGAAGGGACAGAATAGGTCCGAAAAAATTAAAAGACAGCTGTATGTAAATAGACGAAAAAAAAAGAGACCTATAAACCTGTAAAAAGACGCAACATATAATTGAGTCAAATATTAATAGATACCTGTAGACCAGTAAAAAGACACAAAAACTAGTTGCGGAACAGAGGGATTTTCCAGAAAAATTTATTGGACATCTGAGACAGACAGAGAATTGAGGATTTTATCAGAAAAAAAATTGTTAGACACTTATAAACCTGTAAATAGTCAAAAAGGATATAAAAAAACTCCGTTTAAAAAATCATCTGCAAAAGGCAATCGGGGTTCACTCATTAAATAAAATTTAGCAAGAAGAAAACAGTGATCAATTTGCATGTGGTGTTTTACCGATATTTCCCTGTGTCCAATTTTGTCTTGTTATGGACGAACAAGAGGAGTGATGAACTTGCTACAGGAATAACCTTCGTTTTTTTGACGGAAGAGTTTACGGAAGTAGTGAGGCAACGATCAAAAATCTCCTTCGATATTAATTTCTTTTTCTTTTAGCCTTAATTGAAACCAAGGGATATTCCCTAAATTAATTTTTGTTTGTCAAGTTTTGTAAAACTACCTCAAACAGTGATGCTTGAAAACAACTAAAAGCCTGAAAAACCATGAAGAAATAGTGAGGTGACCATCAAGAATATCAATTGATGGTGTTTTCTTTTTAAATTACTATAAGTTGAAACTAAGGGATTTTTCAGAAAATAATTTAATTGGCAAATTTGCATAAATTTATCTCAAGACGATGACGCTTGAAAACAACTAAAAGCCTAAAAACCATGAAGAAATAGTGAGGTGACCATCAAGAATATCAATTGATGGTGTTTTCTAATTCAATTACTATACATTGAAACTAAGGGATTTTTCAGAAATTAATTTAATTTGCAAATTTTCATAAAATTATCTCAAAATGATGACGCCTGAATACAACTAAAAGCCTGAAAAACCCTGAAGTTGGTACGATTTGGTATATTATTAACCTGTAAACCACTTTTAATCACTTAATTTCTATCAATTAATAAATAATTTTACCACTTTTACGGTCTCAAAAACGCTCATTAAATTTTTCTTATTTGCGGATTGTAGATACGTTCAGTGCAAAAAGTAAACGATCTTTCTTATTTATATTTTTTCGATGCCATTTTTAGAAGCAAACTCTTGTCTACATGACGCTGGTTCTCCCGTGTACCAATTTGATTGTAGTGGAGACATTAGCAATGGAATTGCAGCCAGCAAGCCAAAGTGTCTGTATGGTCTCATGAAGCCAAAGACAAAGGATGCGTCTAAGCTTCATTCGGGTCACAACTCACAGTGCAATCGAGAAGAAACTTTCCTCAATATTACCGACATGCTACCTCACATTAGGAATATCATCACAATGCATGTCACTCAAATAAAGAGTCAATGAATATAGAAGTCAATAATCAAAAATCTCTGATTAAAACTATAATCTAAAACTATAACCTATACGGAATAATCTATAATAATAATATAAATTGTATTGTTCTCAGCTTATCGAATGTAGCACAATAACAAGCATTTTTAAGAAACAAATACTAAATATAAACTTTACATTTATAAAAACTTTACTCTAAATATAAAAGGATTCCCAGATTACCTGTTTTTCTTGATTTAAAAGTTATCTATTCTGTTTGGCCCAACCCCCCCCATCTTAGTAGGCTCATATCTTTAACGCCCCCCCCCCCCCCAGGCGCACGAGCTGTTTTTTACATTGTAACGTGCTATATAACAACATATATTTTGTAACTGGGGGCGTAAAAAACACTGGGGGCCGAAACTATATTCCGATTTCAGTAGTGAGGTATATATGCAGGAAGATGGGGGGGGATCCTTCGAGATCATTTTGGCAGAGGGGGATCCATGATCCTTTAGGGGAGATTTTTTATATTAAAAAAGTGGTAATTGCGCTACATGTATTTGTCTGGCGGCTTATTGTTGGTATTGCGCTACTGGAAAACCATTCCAGTTTCAACCTGCCTTGCGGATTTGCGGCAAAACCTAGCAAAGTAGATTTGAATTAAAGCTGATATTATAAGTTAAAACATATAAAATAGAATTGTTAAAGAAACTGTTATAGATGAGAGAAATAAACACGTACAAAAGCGTCAAATTGAATAGAAAATAGAGCTTTGCTTTGCTAATTAAGAGTCTGATTATATCGCTTCATAATCAATAAATGGGTTATAGTCGGGGCGCTCTCTTTCTATCTCATTTTCATCGGCAATTTCATCAGAATCAATATCAGACTCTCCGATTGCCGCTGTTCTTACGAAGCCGGGGTCAGGAATTTCAGTGTTGTCAGTATTCGTTTCAACTGCGGTTTCAATTTCCCTCTGGCTTTTAATTTCCTACAACTCCCCAGACGACCAGGAACTCAACGATTCATTTTCAAAATTGTCGTTTTCGTCGAAGAAACGACCGTGGACAATATTTCTGTGACCAAACGGCAGCGTATCGATTCCATTGTGAAGAGTGTATTGTTTATTATCGAAAGCGTTGAGCGACATTTTGTTAATGGTTACTGTATGGAGTTGTTGGCTGCTAGAAACTATTCTATGGTTTTGCGTGCGGATCAAACGATCAGAGGAGAGAGTTCGAGGGGAGAGTTTGAATCTGTCACGCGCCAGTTGTCGTTGTGCTAATTTTGTGACGCCTTTAGCTCATTGCTTCTCCCCGCCATCAAAATTTAAATTTTGAACATTAGGAAGAGTCCCAAATAACAAGCTGTATATTGATACGAGTGAATGTGATGAAAACTAACTTACCAATTGCAATTAGTGAGTAGAGTTTCGGCTTGAGAGCCCAATATTCTTGAATAGGCACGCTGGCAAACACGTCCCTAAACTTCAGGGCGATATGTTTGTTCACTTTGGAGAAAAGCGGGTGCTGTGGAGGATAATTAGAAAAGTCGAAATGTTGCAAAATATGAATTTTTTGGCGTATATGTTCATAAACGTCTATTGTATTGAATCGATATAGCAGTAAATCAGTATCCAAGTAAACAACTTTGCAATCAAAATTTGACTTCATCAACGTATAATGGAATTGGAACATGTGTAGTTTGGCCATGTCAATTATAGATGCCCTACAAAAATAGGTTTAATCCAATAAATCTATTTTTTGCAATTTCTATCGCAGCCATTTTTCTCCAAAGATTTTGAACAATTTGAATTGAAATTTCTTCTTTGTAGCACACTTTTGAGCATTTTGAACAATAACGACTTGATCACGGTTCCTTTTAGACTCGCACGTTTTTCAAAACGCTGAATTATTCATGCCTTTATAGAATTTTTAGCCAAAAACAGTACTGGCAGAAACCCGGAGACTGGTATTTAACTCACTGTAGGATCGCATCCAATTGGCTTGCTCAATCTTTAAAGCCCTAATAACTTTTGTCATTTTGAGGCCCAGTGAATTATAGAATTGTGCCAGCCAATAATGTCGCGTGTAGCGGTTTTTCGGCAACAGTTTTTGAACGGCTTTCGGCCCAGATGACATTCCAGGTAAGTGCATCTGTACCTTCAAATTTTTCTGGTAACCGCTCAGCCAACAATGTTTGACTTTTAACTTTGATTGCGCCAGAGGGAGATATTGATGAGCTTTATGAATTTCGGGTGGATAATCAATATCAACTTCAACGATGTAGCCGTGCTGTGCCGTTGATGACATTTTGAGTAATTCATCCAGCGTGATATGAGCGTCTAGCGCAAAATCTTTCAGTGGCAAGTGATCGTTTTGCATAATGCCGCCGTAAAGGTTTTTCGCGTCTATCATCAACGCATATGCAGACGGTTTAGAAGCATCAAATTTGGGCAGATGGCAGTTGTTTGATTGAAAGAGTCGTTGCTCATAGATTGAGTACACTCCTCCGCGCATCATGTTCTCTACAAGTTCAAGTTGTTTTCTCTCGTTAGCAAATGCAAGTCGGGATTGCATACCTTAAGGAAGGCATCTCCAGATAAGTTTGAAGCTCCAAAATACTGTGCGCAGTCCAGGCCGTACGTGTCATAGCAGATATCTCTGAAAGCCTCAAAGACGCACGCCAGGAGCAAAGTGTCGCACGTTAGATAAAGGTCGTGGTAGTCTCCGATGTTTTGACAACCGAATTTTGAAAACACTGTTCGAGCATGATTGTATTCGGTTTCACTGATTGTGATTTCACCACCATGCAATGTTCTTTTCTCTTCCAATAATCGATGCAAGACTTTTTCTTCAAAAACTTGTTCTAATGTGATGTAGGAATAACAGTAGAAACCTTTCGGCAGAGAAGTTGAAAATCGCTATTGGAGTAAGAATCGTACTTAAAGCGGAGAATATCATATCGATTGTCATGCAGATCAGATGCCAAGGACTCCAGTGATTGGGCATGAAGTTATACGAGTCAATTAATCTTATGTATTCGAAGATAGGTACTTGTTGTCTGGCCTCCGACTCAAAGATTTTTATGAACACTCTGATAGAGAGTGAAATATAGTTTTCGTCACTAGAAGGTATAAGTTCAAACTTCGTTTTCGGTTCACTTTCTGCAAGTGCGAGACATAAATGATGAAAATCATACTTTATGATATTTTGACCAATCATTGGCGCAAAGTTAGATGTTCTGCGACGAGTGTTACAGAGTTGATGCGCCCACCCCTGAAAATGACCATGATAGTGACAATGGTCAAGAACAAGCTCAGCCTCATCGTTTACTTCGTTTTCACAGATCCAATAACTCATGTATGTTTCATGTGCTGGAACTGATCCTCCGCAGGGTCCATAGAAAACTCGTTTTTGTTTTTAGATATCGCGCACCAGTACGTGCAAAGATATTACCAATTCGTTCAAACAGTTGTCACCTCTTTTGAGTTCAAAGTAGACAGGAGTTGCCTTACCGTGTTCTATGGCTGCTATAGCATAACCCCAATGTTCATGTTTTTCCATTGCTACTGTGTAGGAAGTAGAGGGTGCGGGTTGTGCTGTAGCAAATGGAACAAGATAAGATTCTGTGTCAAAGTATAGAACAATAGGAAGAAACCAACGTGCTTTCCAGTTTCGGAACAGTAGGGAAGTGTTGCTTGCTTTTGGCATGAAAATTTTGGCTGCGCTATGTTCCCTGCATGTTTTAACATGTTTTTGATAACGATAACTTCTTTGTTTGTGCACAAATGAAAACAATTTTGACACATACGTTGCGCTGCACGGTGCGCTATACTTTTGGAGTATGCGACAGATCGTTCTAGATTCAAGATAAGCACGTAGTAGAAGGTCCATTGTAAGGGAATTATTTGGCTTTTTGGAGACGTAAATCGTGACCAAACGTGTTCCCTCGATTCTGCAAACAGAATCTCAAGAAGACCCATACAGTTTTCACATTTTTAGTCTTTTAGCTGGAACATTTAATTTTTATTGATATTATTCAGCGAACTCTTACCCGAAAACATTGACCCGAACGTCGTTGGCGTCCTCAAATTACGGGACCCTGTTTATGGGCATCGGCATCTGATAGTCTTCAACTGGCTGTCGTTGCTTTACTTGTAGGTATCTAGATTCGTCTTTTCAATTCCCGATCGTCCTTCTGTCAGCAAATTGATTCAATTTTGGATCTGATTGGCGGCAACGAAACGATAAATGAAGCAGTTGTGGTCAAATTTGTTCCATATGTTGAGCAATGACCGGCATTCGTTCAAGAAACCAGGTAGAGCAATATTTGACAATGCATGCACTGGGGCAAAGGCGGCTATCTTGATTTGCAGTCTGTTTACTTTGCGTTGGATCCATCCACTGCCTTGTGATGAAAACATCCTACTCAACATCCTACTCAACATCTTGAAAAAATCTTCGTTCGAAAGTCCGTCCAAGTACACTGTAGTCATTTCAGAGCTAGCAAAGACTTTGACAGCTTGTTCTTCGGTGTCATTTTCGATTTTTTCTTTGCAGAGAACAAGAGACGCAACGAACTGAACTGTTTTGGCTGCATTCGAAATTTCGCTATTTATAAGGTCAATTTTGATGTCTCTATTGTTCAGCATGAACCGCATGAGATCTTGGCCGTCCTCCGTTCCATCAATAATAAAAACTTGAAGTGTTCCTTGAAAAGTGGATTCTGTTAGTCTTCTGCTTGTTTCACTAGTTCTCGAGGGCAGATGACGGTGATCTCTTATTTGTGAGGCAAAGCAATCAGCAGAGTCAAAAGCAAGGTAGTAGTAGAGACAGCATTTTACTAACAGGTTATGAAGATTCCCAAAATGTTGTTTGAGAGTTCGCAGAACTCTTGAAGTGAAATTACTGTGTTCACAACGGTACACTGGCAATCCGGCTTCATCAGGATGTAACTTTTTTTGATGACGATTGCGGTTGGTGCGAAATTGGAATTTGGCGTTACAAAATTTGCATCAGAAACTCATATTTGAATCAATTTGAACACAAAATGGTTTTGAGTTTCAGCTAAACCAAACTTTCAACTCTCTAAAAATAACAAACGTCCTGATTGGTTCAACTTGAAAACATGTTCAGAACGAAATTTCTACTGACAAAATTTTTTCCCGTTAGATAAACAAAGGATTACACAGGTGTGAATATTATCATTGCGCAAGTATCAGAGCGCAATCAATTAAATTAGTAGATGTATGAAGCTTTAGAAACAACATTTCTTAACCTGTATGATGGTGTTTAGCATTTTATGCAAATTTAGTCCCTTCTTTATGCAAATTCTATCATTCGCCAATGAGGTCGAAGATCATGTTGTATGCAAATCGATTTGCATATATGATTGGTATTCTGGTCAAAGAGGGCTACAATCTTGTCTTAATCAAAGTTGATTTAAAATGCTAATACCAATGTTTTGCCTTAATAGCTGGAGCAACACTTCAGTGAGTTCTATGCAGTATATGCGTAATTCACATGCAATGACGTGTTTTAGCAAGACCTATATGGTTAAAAAGCTTTATTGGTGTTCCAGTGCAACTGAATACCTCTTATTGTTGATAAAAAAAATTTATTATTACCAATTTTTTTTCAACAAATACATCGAAAAAAAAACATTTTTGAAAATGGTGTTGATTTTTAGTACAACATGTCTCATCTATGATTACTGGAGGCTGTAGCAGAATCAACTGAGGTTTTAAAATTTTTTCTATAAGTAAGAAAAATTTCTTTTAAAAATTGGGGAGAATTTGTTTTTTTTTTCATTTTTAAATGGAAATCATACATGGCGAACTGCTAACGTCATCATGCTTATGATCAAAGCTTCACAGCAGGAGATCTTATGAAGACTTATTTTTACAGAATTTTGAAAAACCTTGGGAACACAATTTTTCAAAACATCTTGCAGCCACATGTTTCCAATTGAAAACATGTGTTTGCAAAAACCGTGTTCCCTGTGTTTTTGGCAACGATCATCCTAACCTTCTATTTCTGTTACAAGGCCGTACGAATATCTCATTCAGAGCAATTTTCAGCAATCAACCACATCACTGATATTTTCAATTTTTCTGAAAAATTGACCTTTTTTCAGAAAAAAGTTGTTTTTTCTCTAAATTTTTGTATGAGGTCTTTCTAACGTCTTTCTAAAGTAACTTCAAAATGAAGTAAAAAACAGAGGTATAGAATTGCAACGGTAAAAAAATACATGCTTTGAAATTATCCGAAAGAAAAAATGTTTTTTAAAAATTTTTAGTTTTCACAAACATTTTTCTTTTTTACAAATAACTTTTTTTCTGTTATAGGTATTAAAAACTTAAAAACCTTAAGAGGACCAAAAATTTAGGGCGTGTTTGACTGAACATAGATTTTGTTCTCTGTGACCCGGAAACTGTGCTCCTCAAAACCTTTTTTTAAGAGGTTTTTTTGTAGAACACTTTGCGCTCATCAAAATGTCTTCATATAGAATTAGCCAACTTTTTTGTTTTCATTATTTTTTGTCTTTCTTCAAAAATTTGCCATTTTTCTGAGCAATTTGCTCCAAAAACGGTTTGAAAATTTGGCAAAGACGCCGCTCCTCAAAAAAGTTGTTCGAGTTCTATTTTGTAGACCATATTATGCTCTATAAAGCCATGTTTATAAATGTTTCTTCATTTTGCAAATACTGTCACTTTTTACAGGTTTTCGAAAAAAAAACTTTTTCCAACTTGGCTTTAGTCCTTCGAAATTCTTTATCGTTTTTCGAAAAATAAACCTTTTTTAATAAATTTTTATTATGAAAATAGGAAACATTTAATCTCCCTTACAAACTCGAAACAAATTAATCAAAAAAATGACTCAACATTTTTATGAAACTCACTTTTTTTAATACTCTAATAAAAGAGAGTTTAAGTTGCCCTTCAGAATTTTTAATCAAACTCTGACAACTAAAAATTTCTAATTAAACTCTAATAACCGAGATTTTGAGTTCCCTTTCAGAATTTCTAATCAAGGAGTTTTTCACAGGGTCCAATTGACCTTCGTTTTCTTGGCGCGAGAGTAACATTTGGCGCCTGGGAGTTGTCGAGTGTTGTTTTTGTTGCTAACAAGCGTGAACCGGCCTCTGTTCTGCTTTCAATTTCTGTTGTTGTTTGATGCATGTTTTCAAAAATTGTCTTTGGTGTCGTTGCACCTGACCGGGACGGCATTCTGAAGTCGTTCGCAGACAAATTATGCATCAATTGACTTGCTGTTGGTATTGAACCAAATTTCTATGCAAGTTTCTCCTCTGTAACGGGGAAAACAGAGACGCTGGGCTATTGGGAGTTAAAGTTGCACTAGGATCAGATGATGGCGTTGAAAGGCATCCTGGTGTTGGCGGTGGTGACTCGGGTGAATGTGGAAGGCCCAATAAATCGGCTAGGTCATTACAGGCCTGAGCTACTCCTGGTATTCGCTTTTCGAAAAAGGGCTGGTTTTCGAAATAGGGCACACAGTCACAGTAGTAATTGTATAGAATGGTTCGACTTTCTTTTGGAGCACACCCAAAGACCAACTATTTCGGCCATGAATTTTGATCGAAAACATATGTGCTTCACTGCTTTGTCTATAACATGTTTAGAAACAATCCTCGCAACTGCACATGTTTTAACGAAATTTACCTGAAAATCAGGTGTTTCTGAATAACTTGCGATGAAATTCAGGTCAAAAAGTAGACCACACAAGTGTAACCCAGGCACGCCGCGTGCTTGAGGTGGGGAGCACGATGCTTGTAATTGAAACCACAATTTGGTTCCTTGTTACGACGGAATTACCACACCTAACCCGTATTACCCTATTATCAGACAGTCTGTTTGAAACTCATGGTGTTAGTGACTATAACCAGTGTGTATTTGTGTGCATAAATGTGTGTGTGTGCGTTAGCAAGGCTATGTTGACCCACCAGGAAATTGCTCTTGTTGTTCTAAATATAACTCCGCGATAAGTAAATTATAAAGAAATTACGCGCACCTCTGCAGACATCAATTTATGTAAATCACGTGAAACACCCTTATCAATACGGTTTTGGAATGAGTACTGAACATTTGAATAAGTTAATTTTTCCCTAACAGTTGACTACGTTCTACAACAATAACTTCTAAGCTAATTTGATGCAAATACCTTTCACTGCAAGCAAAGACAAAGAGAACGGTGATTGCTATTTCGATATATCTAAAACAAAAAAGAGGTTGATAAGAGCTACTATCAAAACCTATGAACACACCGGAACGTATGTCTTTTTGAAACTTTTTAAGAGAAAAGACAATGATTATGAATTTGAACAGGGAATATCCCTAACAACAGAGAAATTTGACAAATTGATGAAAAAAAGTAGCAGGATACGAAACTCGGTGCCAGAGTAAAAAGGAAAAAAAGAGAATTCTGTTGCTAAAAAACCTGTCGCTAAAAATCTAAGCTAGTGGAAAAAGAATCTGGATACGAAGCAGCGTCCTCATCTTCGGCTGCTTCCGCAGATTAATCAAAATAGTTGCAGCAATGTTTGAACGATCGCCGGGTTACGTCAAAAATTTTCAGAAGCCGTTCAAATTTTCAATTTGTGATGAAGGACCAGAGTTAACTGGTGTAAAAACTATGCTATGTGTGTTCATTTTGCGCTTTGAAAACTAACCATTACCATGTTAGTTGGATACATCAGACGCGACAAACTCTTCAGACAAATCAAAGTTTCAAAAAGCTATACAATGCCTTGTCGACTTTCCAGATTTTGCTTGCCAAATCTAATACTCTAGAGCTAAATGGTGAACTTCTCAAAAACTTGTTTTGGCGGATGAATACTACAGAAATTTGGAGATAGACTCCCACTCAATTCAGAAACTGTTGCCAAACTTTTCTAACGTAGCTGCTAATCAAAAAGTCTACAACAACAGGAACGTGACGTTGAATGAAGACAATCAACGACGACTACAGCAAGGAAGCAGCTCACAGTCTCAAATCCATCAAAAACCCGTTGCTAAATTGTATTACAAAGTCCATTAACCAACAAACTCAAACTGATAGCTTTGCAAGTGAATCTCTAAAGAGATTTCAAAATGTATTGTCTTGGCCACACTCAGGTGCTTTCTGCCAAATAATGGACATATTTTTGAGCAGATATGGTAATTTGCTTCTTGATTCTGTTGTATTGTTTGTACGTATAGTGTAGGAAGAGAAAATAAAATTTTGAAAAAAATTTTAATTCAACTAAGCATAAATTTAGTAGAATTAGAGCATCAGGTGAAGTGCAAATCGAATAAAATCAATATCAATCATTTTTACTATTTTTGGTTTGTTAGAAATGTAGTGAGAAACATAAATACAAAATAAGCCACATGAAACTGGAGTTTTGTGTTTGCATTGGTTGATTTCTAAGCAATTCATACACGTTTTGAATATCAAGAGCAACAGAGGCCAGTCTGTTGTACAAACATTTGTATAATGTATGAGGTTAGTTTCTGTCCTTGCGGATCAGCGAAAATGTAATTGCCATTCTTCCTACACGAAAGTGTCCAGTGTCTTCCAAATGAATCAGAGCTGGATACATTCACATTAATGAATCTCTTCTGTGATAATTTTAAGGGGAAATTATCCGCTGCAAATACACCACAAAATTTGAACCTAAGAAGTTTTCAAGCGTGAACGAGGATGTTTATTTCATCTTCATCCATTAGTTTGTCAGAATATGATTTTCCAAAACTTTTGCGAGCCGAATCGATAAAATAGTTGCTCATTTTCTCACCAATAATGAAAATTTCTATGTTACTTGGCAAGGCAGCTGAAAACTTGAGTTCAATTGAAATCGAACAATTGGTGAGTTCAGGGTCAAAAAAAATCATGCGACGCCTGCTGAGTGCTAGTTAGATCAAACACTATAATAAAATGGTTTGGGTACTCAGACAATATCATTCAATGACCACTGTCAAAATAGGCTAGTCTGACATTGTGTTGAAATATAAGCGTCATCAGTAGTATTTATTGGACTGTCAGCAACAGGAAGCCCAATTCGGTAAATACAAATCTGTTCCATTTTGAGTTTACAAAAGTGGAAAAGATTGAGCTGTTTTCTTCCTAAAAGTGCTTCATTTGTGTTAAGGCTTATAGCAAGACGTCAAATTGGCACCCTGCTAAAAACATCCTCCTGTTTCAAACTTTGCAAGCCAGTGGAAGCAAGAAACGTTTTAGTTTTGGTCTCCAAATACGAATAGGACGCTGGAATTGATAGTAAATTTTTTTGAATCGCAGAAACCACGTCATCGTTCAACGTCATTTTTCTCACTTACAAATCTCTTTTATAATTTTCACTTTGTAGGATTTTGTAGCATCGATGGAAATTGTGACAAAATCAACTATTGATCGTCGAAAAAAAATGGCAGATTCACATCACTCAAAAGATGTCGATCGCAACTAAGAAACTCTACAGCTGCTTTTCCATAAAATTACCTTTGGCAGATTGTCTAACCAAAGCTTTTTGTCTGTTAACTTCAGCTGCCGGAATGGTCCCAGGATTTTTTTCGTATGAATAACCTTGGCATGTAAACCAATTTGCTTCTCATCTTTATTAAGGGAAATTCAATTTCGATGAAACTTGTGTGAGCATAATATCAATTTGCATTTGAAATTTTCATTCCATTGGCAGATACAGGGTAGTCAGAAAAGAGCAAATGTGAAACATTATTGCAGAAGGAAGGGGCGTCTGTTTTGGTTAAGTCTGATGCAGCTCCAGCGTCACATTTCAAATTGGCTTCAGAGGCTTGCACTATCTTGCATTTGATTTCCAGGAATATTTTTTGTATGTCAATTAAATAATTTCTGTCTCCAGCAACCTCAAAGTCAAGCGTAGGTCCGTTTTGGCTGTACACTGGCCCTTTTTTGACAAAAACTACCATCAAAAAATACAAGAAGCGCTGGTTTTCAAATAAATTCAGGGAACTATGTATTGCCTCTGTTGGTAACATGTTACTGTTCATCTTTAACTCTGGCAAACAAATCCGACCAACTTCTTTTTGGCTGTTTATATTTTGAAATGACTGACTTTCTAATATCAGTACTTTTTCTAGCTTTTGCACCAGAACGTTTAGACCGTCTCCCATTCATTCGGTTTTGTTGTCTCATTCGGAGTGCTAATGAACCTCCTGTTCTCTTTTGTGACTGTATTTGAGATGGTATTTTTCAGCGCCTGATTTGCGACTTTTTTCGCTGCAACATTCACTAACTCTGGTACACTTTGTAGGAAAATTTCTTTTCCTACTCTTTTTGCTGCGGGTAGAATGAATTTTCGTGCAAGTGGTAAGTCAATTTGACCTATGCCACTTGCTAAAGCTTCAGACCGCCTGCTCTTTGTCTATAATGTCCAGAAAAAAAAGGCAACGAAGATGCTTGATTGGTGTAAAACAATTCCATTGTTTTACTCAGCTAATTTTGTGAACTGTAACTTCAATATAACTTTACCAGTCCCTGAAAAGGGGATCAATTGACTTGTTCCGGTACGTAGTGTTATGGAAATTGATTGAATTGTATTTGAAAGTAGTTTTTTTAATCAAAATTTGAAAAAAACTATTCTATGTGTTGGTTCAAGTTCACACACGCTACCGTTTTTCAGAAGTTGTCTTGAATCAATTACACGTAAAAACGGCGCTTCAGCGTCACCAACATACTAATACTTAATAATGTTTGTCTAAATGAATATTAGATGCCTCCCCGCGCACAGATCAGCAGGGAATTCTCCATAATAAGCTTTTGTATCATCGCTCTTCATTTATTTTTTGATGTAGCTGTATTCATTTTGTACCCAATCTGTACACCATGTCCATCTGGATTTCTTGTAAAACCCACAATACTGGGTTTTTGTTCACTAGGAAAAATGATTTCCTCATTTTTACCAAAGAGTATTTCCTGTTTTCCATTACTCTTGATTTAGCGATTTATTCCATCTGTTCGCTTGATAGTAAATAGAAGTTAAGCCACAGTGTCAAAGTTTCCAGTCAAGAAACAGATTTTTTCTCCACTGTAAGGTCGAGAAATGACATTGGCATCAGATGATCAGATGAGACTCTTTGTGAGTCCTCGTAACCTTTAAGACTATATGCTATTAAATATCCATTCACAACATGTTGAATTTTGGTCGGAAAAATAATTTCACTAAGAACTACCCTCCAGTGGCCAGATAGTTGAACTTCATCGTCGAAAAAGTTTCTGAACAAAGCTAGTGTGTTTTGATCAAAGATCTCCATTGAAGCGCTAGAAAAAACAATTACTGTAAACTCGTCTTCGATTGGTTCACTTCCCATTTTTTAGAGGAGACTCCTGTACTAGTTGAAATTCGGGTTGATAGAATTTACACTGGATAACTTTTATGCGCATCAACAAGAGAGTACGCAGGCGGACGCAATGTTGGGATAAAGACGATTTCAAACACCTAGTCAGCAGACGACAGTTTGTAGCCCTTCACGAACGTATCCTCTCTTTTTGCTATACGCACAAAATCACCAAAAAAAAGTTGGGTCTTTGAAAAGTTGCTGTATATGCAGTCAAGGACACAAACTTTGGAACGTCTTTCTTTGTGACTTTGTTCGGGTCGAGTTTTATTGTTCAATTTACTCTAGAATTGATTGTTTTAACAAACGCAACCAATTTGTCTAGAAATGAAAGTCTGTAGAATATAATTTTCAAAGAACGTTTATTTCTTTCCGCAAAAGCAGACTTTTTCTCAGTGAACGTACTGTATAAATGGATTCCACGTTCATTGCAGAGGGCTTTGAAGGCACCTAGGAACTCTGTACCATCATCAATCCAAACTTTTTCAGGTTGTGTATGCTTAATCACCTTTTTGAAGGACTGTGCTGTCTCTGTGTTATATTTCGTTTTCAGTGGCTCAACCCTGGGATAAGTTGACAAACTGTGAACAGCCACTAGAAGATAATTTACACCACGGTTATACTTGGCAAGTTTATCAACATATGCTAGATCTATGGGCCAGATCTCATTTATGTCGTTAACAACAACTTTAAGCCTTGGAAACCTGAGGCGACGTGAACGTCATTTGGTGAAAGATGGTTTCGTTTCCAGATACATTTTAATTTTTTCAATGACAATTTATTCAAGTTTGGCAATCTTTTTGCGCTTCCAATTGACACAGGACCGTTTAAATAGCGCTTGTCAAATTTCCGCACTCCGTCAATAGAAATCCCAGCAGTTTCTACGCGCCTCTTCTCCTGTCTTTTCTTCTTTACTTTCATCGACTTTTGACCTAGGCAGTTTTTTTCCCCTGATTCAGGTTGTTTTCTTTCTTGCATTTTGTTTTGCTTCGGTTGTTTTGATACGCTTTCCTTTTCATGTTTACTCTAAAACTGATCTAAAAGTTTTTTTGCGTGAGTATTATAAACCACGTGGGCTGATATATCAAGTTCACTTCAGACTTTGAAATACTTTGACAAATCAAATTTTTTGTGGGTTGTTGTAAATTGTATAGAGAGCTTGTGACCTCTCTTCCTCGAGGCTCATCGTCAATGTGGAGAATGTTAGTCTTTTCACTAATAGAAACACTATTTGAATTGAAAATTTTATATAGGATAATTGCAGCCTTTTTGGTTTTGTTTTGGCGTCCGTCAGTTGCAATTTTTGAAAATTCTTTGTCAGTAAAAATTTCTTCGCTCCAATCGTCAAAATCAAGCAGACAGTTTTCCATCTGAGAAATGAATTCGAATCCAAAAACGTTAGTGAAAAGAATGTTCATTTTACGCTCTATTGTGCTAAACGTTGGCTGCTCGTGTTGATAGAAGAGGAAATAAACTAAAGTTCGCATAGAAACTTTTTTTCAATAAAATTTGAAATATAAGTTCTTTTTTCCCGGAACAAGACGAATCACAAACAGACAGAAAAAGCCTATCGCTAGTGCATATTATTTTGTTCATAGCTTTGGATTTGGAAGACCGTAGCCTACTGTGCAAGAAAGCAATGAAAACCAAAATGTGGATTCTTCACTATCACGTTTGGAAAACAAAATCTTGGTTAAAGACACTACAATAAGATAAGGTATTTAAGTAAAAAAACGACTTCGGAACGTGATAACCGAGAATTAAAAAACTCCAACTAACGCCTCTCTTAATTTTTGTCATCAAAAATAAAGCTTTCAAACACCCTCCATTAGCGGAGTCTATCTGGTCTTCTTTAACACTCATTTGAAAACAATTTATTCTCATAAAAGAACTAACACTCAGTGTTTTAGTTCAAATTTTTTTTTTGTTAGTCTCTCTTTCAATCCAAAAGACTTCGTAAGTAGTAAATCTAGAGCCTTTGTCGTCTTTTTTTCTAATTGAGTTTATAGTTTGCCTGCATGCCGTAACCTCTTCCATAGCAGACAATAGGCTCTATGATGCCTTCTCTGCCCAACATTTCAATTTCATCAGGGAGATTGTCATCGTCCAGAGGTACCCGAACTGGTGCTGGCCACTTGGGCGTAAGTAAAGGGGTTAGTTTCAGTTTTCTCATTTTCTGTTGTAACATGATACAGTTGAAACTATTCAAGTAATGAAATATGTTTCTTCGGCGTCTCATTTTCCTTAGTGTTGCAGAGAGTCTGTTGTTTTCGCAGAATATTCTGTCCCCGTGATTCCCTTTTGTCTTCTTTTAAAAAAGTGAACATCAACTGATTGTCATTCGTTATGTAACTGCATAGTGTCAAACTTGGAGATAAATTTACTTGAAGAACTGACGGAGCTGCTTTCTCCACTCGACGGCTCATTGTATGGCAGGGAGATCCAACAGAAATACAACTGTGCTTTCTTTTAGCACAATGTTTCCTCTTTTGCTTTTCTGGTAGGTAAAAAGAGTGCACAGCGCAGGTAATATTATCAATTGGGGATTTAAAATCTTAAACATTCGGACGTAGAGGAGTTTTCAAATCTCTTACCTCTTTTTGTTTCTGTGTGATTCTGTTTTCTTTTCCCTTTGTCATAAATTTTCCCTAACGAACACCGAAGTTTAATGGCGACAAAAATTTGTGGTAGAAACCAGTAGGGATAGGTGCCGCTGTTCCTAGACAAACCATGTAAAAATTTAGTAACCCACTTATGAGATCTCCTGTCACTAGCGGAGAATGAGTTGTAGGAAACTGGCGGAAGAAAAAGAATTGCGTCCGAATAATTATTTGAACAAAGCAATCACTCTTTTATTATAAAATCAGTTTTCTTGTAGCGAAAACCTTCAAAATCTAATATCACTATTTCTGTGATTAGATTGTTTTTGAACGTCTTTACAAACAAACAAAAAGCCAATCCCGTGATATGACCCAAATACTCGTTCGTAATTGGACAAGGAAACACATAGGAGTATCCAGGGCCTTTATGACTTTACTCTGCCATAAAAGCCGATGCGTCGTGGTGTATTGCGTGAAGTCGAAGTACTTTGAACGATTGGAAGTAATTGTCAAGCGACGAATTATCAATTCCAATTAGACCACCATACGGTCTCAGCTTCAATTTTGCCTGCAAATCAATATCAGGATCAAAGTATTGACAAGCAGCTAGAAAATACAAAAACCTTTCACCGTACTTTGTATAATTCTTCTATATCTCCAGGTAAATTTCATGAATTTTTTTAGATCATTGGTTGCTATCGTTTTAGCCATCCCTTTCACCAAATATTATTCTGGCAAAATGAATCATCAATATCTTACCTCCTAGGATAGCCTCTCCACTTGAGTTCTCAACCTAAGTATATTCACACAAATACTTCTAGCGAAAATACCACTCTTTTAACATACCACTCTTTATATACACCAACAATAAGCCGCCAGAAATACATGTAACGCAATTACCACTTTCTCAACATAAAAGATCTCCCCTAAGGCATCAGGGATCCCCCTCTGCCGAAAGGATCTCAAAGGATCCCCCCTATCTTTCTGCATATTACTACTGATTTCATTTAAAAAAATTGATAAAATTCAGTGCTTCCAGAAAGAAAAATGATTCTTCTAGAAAAATGAACAGTTGCGTCAAAGTGATTGACTCTGTCTCTTTGACCCATTTTTTAATTTTTTTGTTAATTTGTTTCATCTTCAGCTAACTGTTTGCCACTAAAGATTTATCGTTTCCGTTTTAGCCAAAAGATGTACTCAATTCGAGTTCTCCTTATTCCACTTTCGCACACTAAATAAAGTTCAGGTAAATCGGGAATTATAGTATTCCCAGGTTGAGGTGCCATCCGGAAGTGACCTCTGATCATCCGAAGTTCAACGCACACGGTGTGTTCCCAGACCATAATTACAGGGTCTGGGTTTTGGTTCCGGATGGGAATAGTCTGATCAGGGGTCAATTGCGGATGGGAATGGTATGATCAGAGGTCACTTCCGGATGGGAATGGTATGATCAGAGGTCACTTCGGATGGGAATGGTATGATCAGAGGTCGCTTGCGGATGGGAATAGTATGATCAGGGGTCACTTCCGGATGGGGATGGTATGATCAGAGGTCACTTCCGGATGGGGATGGTATGATCAGAGGTCACTTCCGGATGGGAATGGTATGATCAGAGGTCACTTCCGGATGGGAATTGTATGATCAGAGGTCGCTTCCGGATGGGGATGGTATGATCAGAGGTCACTTCCGGATGGGGATGGTATGATCAGAGGTCACTTCCGGATGGGAATTGTATGATCAGAGGTCGCTTGCGGATGGGAATAGTATGATCAGGGGTCACTTCCGGATGGGAATGGTATGATCATAGGCCCCTTTCGAGCGCACAATAGTATGATCAGAGGTCGCTTCCGGATGGGAATAGTATGATCAGGGGTCACTTGCGGATGGGAATGGTATGATCAAAGGTCGCTTCCGGATGGGAATGGTATGATCATAGGCCCCTTTCGAGCGCACAATAGTATGATCAGAGGTCGCTTCCGGATGGGAATAGAATGATCAGGGGTCTGTTCTGGATGATAACCGTCTGATGCTGGTAACCGTACTGTCGGAAAAAAACTCACGTCCCCACAAATGAGGTGCACAAAATCCCAGCGGGGGGGAAACCGACTAACCGGCGTCTCAACGGGGCAGGGGGGGTGCACCTCAAGCGGGCCCGAGGCCCTCACCTTAGAATAATAGTAAGACTGAAATAGACTTTTTCCTAGGCAAGCTATAGCAAAAATTCTTTTTGTTCTAGACTCTAGGTACACACGGGATACTCCATACCCAGTTTGGTTAGATTTGAACAACTCCTTGACCCGATAAAATTTCTATATTTTTTAAAATCGAATAAGCGAATAACTGGATATTTCCGATTGAAATACGAACTTTTTTCCTGGGCAAGCTATAGCAAAAATTCTTTTTGTTCTAGACTCTAGGTACACACGGAATACTCTATACCGAGTTTGGTTTGATTTGAACAACTCCTTGACCCGATAAAATTTCTATATTTTTGAAAATAGAATAAGCGAATAATAAGCGAATATGTCGATATTTCCGATTGAAATACGAACTTTTTTCCTAGGCAAGCTATAGCCAAAATTCTTTTTGTTCTAGACTCTACTTGCCCATGGTATACTCCATACCCATTTTGGTTAGATTTGAACAACTCCTTGACCCGATAAAATTTCTATATTTTTGAAAATAGAATAGGCGAATAACTGGATATTTCCGATTGCAAAACTAACTTTTTTCCTAGGCAAGCTATAGCAAAAATTCTTTTTGTTCTAGACTCTAGGTACACATGGGATACTCCATAACGAGTTTGGTTTGATTTGAACAACTCCTTGACCCGATAAAATTTCTATATTTTTTAAAATAGAATAAGCGAATAACTGGATATTTCCGATTGAAATACGAACTTTTTTCCTAGGCAAGCTATAGCAAAAATTCTTTTTGTTCTAGACTCTAGGTACACACGGAATACTCTATACCGAGTTTGGTTTGATTTGAACAACTCCTTGACCCGATAAAATTTCTATATTTTTGAAAATCGAATAAGCGAATAACTGGATATTTCCGATTGAAGTACGAACTTTTTTTCTAGGCAAGCTATAGCAAAAATTCTTTTTGTTCTAGACTCTAGGTACACACGGAATACTCTATACCGAGTTTGGTTTGATTTGAACAACTCCTTGACCCGATAAAATTTCTATATTTTTGAAAATCGAATAAGCGAATAACTGGATATTTCCGATTGAAATACGAACTTTTTTCCTAGGCAAGCTATAGCAAAAATTCTTTTTGTTCTAGACTCTAGGTACACACGGAATACTCTATACCGAGTTTGGTTTGATTTGAACAACTCCTTGACCCGATAAAATTTCTATATTTTTGAAAATCGAATAAGCGAATAACTGGATATTTCCGATTGAAATACGAACTTTTTTTCTAGGCAAGCTATAGCAAAAATTCTTTTTGTTCTAGACTCTAGGTACACATGGGATACTCCATAACGAGTTTGGTTTGATTTGAACAACTCCTTGACCCGATAAAATTTCTATATTTTTTAAAATAGAATAAGCGAATAACTGGATATTTCCGATTGAAATACGAACTTTTTTCCTAGGCAAGCTATAGCAACAATTCTTTTTGTTTTACCATCTAGATACCCATGGAAAACTCCATACCGAGTTTGGTTCACTTTGGACAACTCTAAGACCTAATCAAAAAGACCTATTTTTTAAAATTATTTAAAATAAAATAAGCGAATAACTGGATATTTCCGATTGAAATACGAACTTTTTTCTAGGCAAGCTATAGCAAAAATTCTTTTTGTTCTAGACTCTAGGTACACATGGGATACTCCATAACGAGTTTGGTTTGATTTGAACAACTCCTTGACCCGATAAAATTTCTATATTTTTTAAAATAGAATAAGCGAATAACTGGATATTTCCGATTGAAATACGAACTTTTTTCCTAGGCAAGCTATAGCAAAAATTCTTTTTGTTCTAGACTCTAGGTACACACGGAATACTCTATACCGAGTTTGGTTTGATTTGAACAACTCCTTGACCCGATAAAATTTCTATATTTTTGAAAATCGAATAAGCGAATAACTGGATATTTCCGATTGAAATACGAACTTTTTTTCTAGGCAAGCTATAGCAAAAATTCTTTTTGTTCTAGACTCTAGGTACACATGGGATACTCCATAACGAGTTTGGTTTGATTTGAACAACTCCTTGACCCGATAAAATTTCTGTATTTTTTAAAATAGAATAAGCGAATAACTGGATATTTCCGATTGAAATACGAACTTTTTTCCTAGCCAAGCTATAGCAACAATTCTTTTTGTTTTACCATCTAGATACCCATGGAAAACACCATACCGAGTTTGGTTCACTTTGGACAACTCTAAGACCTAATCAAAAAGACCTATTTTTTAAAATTATTTAAAATAAAATAAGCGAATAACTGAATATTTCCGATTGAAATACTAACTTTTTTCCTAGGCAAGCTATAGCAAAAATTCTTTTTGTTCTAGACTCTAGGTACACACGGAATACTCTATACCGAGTTTGGTTTGATTTGAACAACTCCTTGACCCGATAAAATTTCTATATTTTTGAAAATCGAATAAGCGAATAACTGGATATTTCCGATTGAAATACGAACTTTTTTTCTAGGCAAGCTATAGCAAAAATTCTTTTTGTTCTAGACTCTAGGTACACATGGGATACTCCATAACGAGTTTGGTTTGATTTGAACAACTCCTTGACCCGATAAAATTTCTATATTTTTTAAAATAGAATAAGCGAATAACTGGATATTTCCGATTGCAAAACTAACTTTTTTCCTAGGCAAGCTATAGCAACAATTCTTTTTGTTTTACCATCTAGATACCCATGGAAAACTCCATACCGAGTTTGGTTCACTTTGGACAACTCTAAGACCTAATCAAAAAGACCTATTTTTTAAAATTATTTAAAATAAAATAAGCGAATAACTGGATATTTCCGATTGAAATACGAACTTTTTTCCTAGGCAAGCTATAGCAAAATTCTTTTTGTTCTAGACTCTAGGTACACACGGGATACTCTATACCGAGTTTGGTTTGATTTGAACAACTCCTTGACCCGATGAAAAAGACCTATTTTTAAAATTCTTTATTCGAAATAATCGAAAATTTCCGTATGAAAAACTAACTTTTTTCCTAGGCAAGCTATGACAAAAATTCTTTTTGCTTTAGACTCTAGGTACACACGGAATACTCTATGCCGAGTTTGATTCGATCTGAACAACTCCTTGATCCGACGAAATAGACCAATTTTTAAAATTCAATAATCTCAAGTTATTCGAAATAATTGCAAAATTCCGTATGAAAAACTAACTTTTTCCTAGGCAAGCTATACCAAAAATTTCTTCTGTTTTACACTTTAATTAGACCTAAGATACTCCACACCGAGTTTGATTCGATTTGAACAACTCCTTGACCCGATAAAATTTCTATATTTTTGAAAATAGAATAAGCGAATAACTCGATATTTCCGATTGCAAAACTAAATTTTTTCCTAGGCAAGCTATAGCAAAAATTTTTTAAGCTTTACACTCTAATTACACTGGGGATACTCCATACAGAGTTTGGTACAATTTGGACAAGTCCTTGACCCGATGAAAACGGCCTATTTATGAAATTAAATATTCGAAATATTCGAAAACTTCCATATAAAAAGCTAACTTTTTTCCTAGGCAAGTTATTGCAAAAATTCTTTTTTTTTACACTCTAATTAGACAGGGGATAATCCATACCGAGTTTGGTACAATTTGGACAAGTCCTTGACCCAATGAAAACGGCCTATTTTTAAAATTTAATAATCTCAAGTTATTCGAAATAATTGCAAATTTCCGTATGAAATACTAACTTTTTTCCTAGGCAAGCTATAGCGAAAATTCTTTTTGTTTTAGATACATACATACCTACATACATACACATACATATACATACATACATACATACATACATACAGACAAAAAGAAACCATTGTTAAGTTTTCTAACATCTGCAGAACAGCTTAAAAAAATTGTATAGAAATTGTCTAAATTGTATACAAAATTGTATATGTTTATGTTATGTAACTCGAATGTAAAAAAACTTTATCGATAAGTTTCAAATTTCAGACTAAATCTTTAGGAAAACTATAGTAATTAATGTAAACAAATTCGAATGCTTTATATGAACATCAAAAACCGTACAAAAATTAAGAAAAAGGCTATAACAAATGCAAGCAGTCAAAGTCAACCTTTTTCAAGCGGATGAATTAATTGTGCTAGTAATGTTTCAACATTGTAATCATATACACTGTATTTTTGAACTGAAAATGAAACAATTTGCTCTTTATAGCATTTATAGGAATTTCAATGGTCTCCTTCGGGTCACCAACAACAAATCCGAATGGAAGATCTGTCTCAAAATTAGTTTTCACCAATTTAATTCTCCTGACTATCTCAAATTTCTGAAGAACGCAATGTGTTGAGCTGTCTTTTTTGTAAAAGAAAAGTATTTCGCCAATAAAAACATCTCCCAATTTGGCAGCAACGTAGTTGTCGGCATCTGAGCCGCGACCATATGATGCGGAACCGAGGTAAAACTTGTGAAATGTTCGGCAAAAGAGCTCTGCATCTGGATGAACTTCCTGAAATTTTTTAGTTTCTGGGCTGTCAACAAAAGCAAAGACTTCGTCGATCTTCTTATTTCCCCGGAAATCTTTTATCGCTGAGCTCAAACAGTCCTCCCTCAATTCCATTTTCAAAACAAACTTTGCACGGATAAATCTCGAAGTCATCAATTGGCACTGATTCACAGTTCCTGTCAACGGTGCAATTAACAGGCGGTTTCCCGATTCAAACATTGAGGCCGATGTGGTGAACAGAGGTCCGATATTCTTGGCCTGCCATCCCAAGTGCCTTAAGAGATGGAAGTTTATTGATTCCATTTTCTCCGTTTTTTCAGCCATGCTACGGCAGAACTCATTCAAAAGTCTGTCGCAAAAATCGGCGTTTGCGATTGTATCGAACAAGCTGCGGGTTGCAAAGACCAGCTTTTTAAGATCAATTTCGTCACTAACTCTGTCTTCACCATGAAAGAAGGGAGGAAAAGCAACCGGTGACAAATAAAAGAGTACAAACTTGAGTTCTTTAGCTTTGAAGGTATGCAGCGCATCTAAAGATCGCACAGAGTTTTTAAACTCATGTGGGAGCTTGAGCGATGAAATAAATTCGTTCAGTTCACGTTTTTCAGCAGAATGCATCTTATCGTAGAAAAAAAGAAACAATTCTTTCGAGACACCTAAAAACAGTTGATGCATCGGGTCAACTGGCGAGCTCAGCGGCTGATTTGGAATGAGTGAAAGAATTTCGCTCCTTCCTTTCACACCTTGCGTTCGAATCTCGCAATCATTTTCAGGACCATGCTTAGATTTCATCTTCTCTATGCTTCTGCTTTCTAATTCACGAATATTGATCAAATGCGAATCAGCCGACCTCATAACAATTGGTTGGTCATGAGGGTATTGATGGGCATCAGCATAGTGGTTTCCCCTTTGCGTACAGAGAGTGCAACCGTAGTAGCCGTTACATTGCTTCATTTTCAGCACCTTTGCTTTTGCTATCAAGTCAGCAATCAACAGGATCGGTTTAAAAGAAACGGCTAACTTTTGTCCTTCAAAGTCAATATACTCACTCACAGACAACTCTTTTTTAATGTGAGCAAAAATACAATCAAAATCAGGATACCCTGAGCCAACAAAGAGAGAACCGAGCATTATGTTCTCGAAAGCTTGTCTTTTTCTCGGTGGAAGGTCAGCAATAGCTAAAAATAGTGGCCAAGCGGATAACACCGGTGACTTAGAAACAACAGCACCGTCTGTATTTACAAGCAGCCTTATTGACAATTTTCCATCAGTAATTTTCAACTCAGGTAACAGAATATCTTCATTAACATCTTTGCTCCTTGCGTACAATAACATATCGGGAAGAGACTTAATAACTATGTCCATCAACAAGGATCGAAAATTCAATAAAATTAGTTCACCATTTGGAGAAACCTTCTTGCTCGATTGGTATTGCTGACATACTTCTTGAAATTGGCTCCTAACTGACCATGGCGTAAGTGCAGAATCGCCAAAAAGGGCTTGATCGCGCTTCAGCAAATCATTAAGCAGAGCATCTGACCCATTATGTTTTGCCACCAAAGCAACCAACGACGCTGCTAAATTAACTGGAAAGACGTCATTCACGTGATTTAACGGTTGAGAGCTTCGTTGATTAAAATTAAAGCTATATTTTTCGCTTGAACCAGAGGATGAGCTGCTGTTCCTGATGAGAGCAGCACTCGCGTCAACCTCACTTTCAAACAAATCCGTATCACACACATCAATATCTGAGAGTTGATCAAACTCAGGTTCAGAAACGACAATTCCTGGTATTTGTTCCCCAATATTGACGGGAAAATTTATTTCAAGGCTGCTTTCCAAGGAGGTAGTGCTTAAATTTGAACATTCGTCATAAAAGTTGATGAAACCCTCTAAAACTTTAGAACGCTCTTGAAATTTGATTCGTGGTAGGACGCGTCTTCGTTTCTTGCTTTCGGAGATTTGACTGCAACAAAAAGTATCAGTTTCAACATCATTGACTTTCAGGCCATGCAAATCGTTATGTCCACAGAGGCAGTCAACATTATCTTCACCAAAATAGTTTGAACTGTAAAATGCCATCAACTGGGAACCGTCTGGAATTTCCTGAAGTGCTCGAAGTCGAACACAAGGCCTTCCATTAAAACCTCCACTCATGTAATAGTCGCAATTTGGTCGACAGGAATGGTTTACCCACCTAGCAACTCCAACCATAAGTCTTTCCCCTTCCATTATCGACCATTCATCAATTTCACGATTCGGTGGTTTTTTGGCAAGTAGTCCTACAGTGCTATCAATAACTCCAGATTTGATAGTGCGACCACTTCTATTAACCAGGCAGAACCCACCAAAGCTATCTGGTTCAATACGAAAGCCAGCCTCGTATGCTGCCGTATAAATACTTATCATATCGTTGTATAGTTTCAAGAACTGACGGTCAGATGCTTGGAGACGGCAGAAGTCTTCATCGGAAATCATTGATGTTAATGCATGTGGAACCACAACAGTATCACTGATAAAGCGCTTTGACACAGCGTCTTCGACTAGGCAAAATTTTTCACAAAAGTCCATATCTTAAAAACACTAAAATTAAAATTTGCGTTGAGTCACCCTTAATAGGAACCGTTATAAGAGAAATATTTCAGCTGAGTAACTGGCGACAAAACCAAAAGAAGAACACATTATGATTGAAAACTGCTAGAAAAACAGTCGATAAAACTCTCAATTAGATACTCGTTGATTTCTCCTATCAAAAAATCAGCACATCAACTGAAAAAGTAAATCTAATATCCAAAATTCATAAATAGTTTGAACAGGTATATAAATATAAACAGCTCTCTGATTTCTTTATCCAAAAGATTAGCACATCACCTGTAGAATAACATCTAATATCCGAAACACATATACTTTAAACAATTAACTCAATATATACAACTCTGATTTCTCTATCAAAAAATCAGCACATCAACTGAAAAAGTAAATCTAATATCAAAAATTCATAAATACTTCGAACAGGTATATCAATAAACAACTCTCTGATTTCTCTATCCAGAAAAATAGCACATCGCCTGAACAGATACATCTAACATCCGAAACACATGAACAGTTTAAACAAGTAAATCTATATAAACAACCCTCTGATTTCTCTATCAAAAAATTTGCACATCAACTGAAAAAGTACAGCTAATATCCAAAACACATAAAAACTTTAAACAAGTAAATCAAAAGATAAACAACCAGAAGGCTAAATCAAACGAAACTTTAAACCCCTATTTCATTCCACTCAAACACGAGATCAAATAACATAATGCAAGATAGATCACATCGTATCAAAAATTCATTTGAAGAGTAAAACCATTGAAACAAAATGTACAGGATTTAAGGAAATGAGGATACTTGAAACAAAGGAGCAAACAAGGTAAGAACATAAACGCTAAATGTCTACAGACAAAGTTTTTCTGCTTTAAAAATTGGAGTAGATAACGTAGTAATTAACTGCAGACGACGTCTAATTCATTATCTTCATCTTCCATCCTCTGTTCAGATTCATCTGCTACCAGATTGTCTTTTCGATTCAAAAAACTTTTTCTCTCCAAACCTGCTTGATTAGCTGCCATTTTCGCTTTCTTGTATGCCAGTCGGGGGGTCAGAGGGTATTTTTGCTCCACTAGATCTAAAAAAAATTAATGTGTGACAGAATTTGCAAAAAATCTTTCAATGGTTGGAGGACATCTGATCGCGAAAACTGGATTATTGTAAAAAAAATTTAAGGGTACAAATCCTTTACCTCTGAAAAGCATGCAGAGCTCTGTTTTCGCTTCTTTGCGATTGGGGGAATTCTCACTTTCTATCATATCTTCGGTCAGTCCGTCCTCTCCAAACAATGTCCTCCTCAAATTTCTACCGAGTGTCGAGGGATGTGCGCCAGCTTTGATGCTTTTGTTTAGATCGACTCCATTATGCTCAACCGATTTGGTAGGGTATAATGCCAGCAAGGCTGGGTTTTCGTCAACACTTTGAAATCCTTTCAGAGTCAGGGATCTGGCTGCGCGGAGGTCTTCTACCTTAATGAACAATAAACCTTTCAAAAAACAGATCGAATCAGAACAAATTCCACAGAATGAAAACATATCAAAACTAGTTTATGTTACTATATATATATACACCATAAAGAATTCTGATCAGAAAGAAAAAGCTATCTTACTAGTTCTTCTATCTCCTTCACAGCCTTGCGTCTCCTTTTGTCTGCGTTGTTTTTGAGGACGTCAGCAATTGCTCTAGAGCGGACCATTCTCTGCTCGTGTCCCACCAAAAACTTTTTGAAGTTGTCGCACACTTCACTGCACTGTGCCCTAGATTCTTCTTGCGTTGCAGTCGGCTCAGGTTCGTTGCTGACACCAGTTGGTGAATCGTCAAACAGAAGAGCTCTACATGGCTTCGAAGCCTTCTGTTTTCCCGAACTTTGTGTTGCCGTGGCCGTTTCACGAGCGCCATCTGCGGTATTCGAAGGCAAGGCAGCTGCACTCATTTGAACCTGAGTCGGTACGTGAGTTGCGGGAAGCCCTCTTTTCAGTCTGTCCAATGTCTGTTTTTGGTGCTCAGACACGAGTTTTGATGGCCCCTGTCCCAAGAAGATACAAATCTGCGGCTTGGATCGATGCCACATGTCAGTCCTTTCTCCGGCCTTCAAAGACAGTTTGAAATCCGTGGTTGTCTTGGCTGGCCAGTTATCAGCGTTCAGATAGCAAGAGAATAAAGCTTGCGAATAATAGAAGAGGAACTTCGTATCTCTGTTCTCTTCTTGCAAAGATCTTTCAACAACTGTCTCAGGATCAGTTTCGAATTGTGTGCCTTTAATAGGACGGCCAGATGATGACTTTCCGGTATTTGACTTTCTGGTCTGAGACATGGTTCTGAAAAAAAAAACAAATTCCGTTTTAATTTGATCGGAGAAAAAATTAATTTTGTTAACAATTTTAACACCATGAAAACTAAACATTTGACAAGAACTAAATATGTTAATCTGGAACTACTACGCCTTTGCTGTGATTTGTCATGAAATGGTTTAAGAAAGAGACAAAAACTCTGCACAAGAATCAACTACAGAAAGTTCAAAAAAAATCTGATACAAAACTTAAACAAAACTGGAGTTTCAAAGACATGCTTCTAATGGAGTACTTTCACAAGTGACAATATGAATACAAAATCTAAAGCTATATAAAACAAAAACGTTCACATAATGAAGCTACAATTTAGGCTGCAATCAGGCATCAAGCAAAGTCAAAAATCATCACATGCAAGCTAATCTTGGTTCCCTGCACTTGCATCCTTTCCTTGAGCTCTTTTTGCTTTCTGAGATTTATTTCTCTCAGCTTTACCAGCCTCACTGTATTTGCCCATCCCCAGCACCCGCTGTCTAGCATTGAGCCCTGTTCTATTAGCCGCGTTCTTTGCTTGCAGTTTTGCTTTTGGATACTTGTCTCTTGGGAACTTTCTTTCAACAGCTCCTAAAATTTAAAATAGCATTTCAACAACATAGAGAAAATATGTTAACTATGGGTTTGTACAGGTTATATTAGGCAAATACAAAAAAAACTAGTGGTCAAATTTTCCTTTCATAAGTGCAAAGACATGTTGACTAATAGGTTGCATAACTTATATTTAGGATGCCTAAGATCAGGAAAAAGTAATTTTAAAATGTTTGTAAAATCTCACGGAAGAACGTTAGCATGGATTCCTTTGAAGCGCATTTTCGACCTTCTTTAGTATGTTTTGCAGGCATGATCATTTCAAATGCCAGTCCATTAACACCGAAAATCCATTTTCTAAGAGCAGTTCCATATTGTGAGGGTAAATGGCCATTGTACACCTTGTCCAAATTTTGACCATTTAATCCGTACTGAACCGGTGGATTCCTCTCTACAGCAAGAAACAAATTCGTATCATCGGCGTCTACAGCCGCAATTTCTTCATCCGAATCCCCGTTTTTGTCAGGAACACTTTCGGTTACATCAATGGAATGAAAAACGTCGTTCACCTAGTGAAAACAAAAACACTGAGAATCAGAAATGCGAACTCATACTTAAAACTTGAAATCTGCCTTACAATAGTGGCCACACTTTGCTTCAGGTTCACAAATTCCTCAGATGACTGGTTCGAGGACTTCTGCATCATATCCACGACCTCATAAAAACGTTTTTCGTTTTGTAAGAGTACTTCTGCAATTGCACGATGATCCTGGCAGCACTAAATCGATCAGAAATTGATGGTAAATAAAACAAACAAAAAATGAAAGACCTGCACTGATTAAAACATTTGCGCTCATTTTAAAACCACAATAGAACACGATAGTGACTAAATTACGACGATAATAACCAAATCTTTAGAATAATTTTAAATGACATTAAAATTACCGTTACGGAAACTGTGTCATCATTCAGGGGCAGCTGGGATGACGATGAGGATGAGTGCGGTTGCGGTAACAATTTAGCTCTCTCTTTCTGAGAAGTGGCATCATTAGATTCCATAAGATTCACGTTCGCTGAGGTAGGTTGAATAGACAGATCTTTTTTCAAATTCTCCAAATCCTTATCAAAGTTTGCCATCCCTTGCTTTACTACTATATAGGGAACTTCAGCGCCACCTATGAGAAGGTTTACTACTGTCCCTTCTGATTTCCTCAATTTCTCATAATATGATAGTGAGCCCCACAACGACGAATTTTTGTCAATTATCCTAGCATCATCTTTGTTTGCTGACATTACCAACCACACGAACGAACAATTCAGAGAAGTCATTTCAATGATCTGAAAAAGTCAAAATCAGCGTTAAACAGAATAAAACAAACTTCAGGGCGGATTATATCGAAAAGTGAGGCCAGGAAAAACGAGTTTATATCAGAATAAAATTGATTTGAAAATTGTCTGGATGTAAGTGCTTCTGAAAAAATCTAACATAGACTAATGACTTTAGCTAAATCAACCAATGATAACAAACAACATCAAGGCAAGAATAAGCCACGTTCACAACAAAACAAAAACTATATGTCTGATCTACTTGAATTTAGAGAAATTGACCTTCAAAAGCCATTTTCCACAGGGCTCATATCTTCGGAATGAACAGAGACAGTTGTGCTAAAACTGTCGTCTCCAGTAAGATCGACAGTTTCAATGGCAGCTTGCTCGAGTTATCTTACGCGCCTCGTAAGATCTTCTACTTTAGCCTTTAGTTCTTTCACTTGCTCTTCCAAACTACTGTCCTGAACTAACCCCTCAATTTGACGCAAGTTTGATGCACGAGGTCTTTCTGCAATAATTTCATTTTGCCTGACAACAATAGTTGTTTGTTGCAACATGTTCACTGAAAAGTATTTGAGAAAGTGTAAAAACTCTTCACCAGATAAAAAATAACTAGTTTGGAAAACAAAATAAGCAATGAGTGAAATAATAACTTTCTTCTAGGAACGCTAGGCGGATCATTCTTTCTATTATACAACTACACACTACTGGTATTCTGGGATAACAATTCGGTTCACTTTCAACAACTCTTTGATCCAGTAAAGTTTCTCTTTGAAAAAATAAAAGCGAAAAAGTCGAAGTCGAAATTTCCGAAAGACATATTTTTTGAAATTCAATAATCTAATTTGAAAAATTGCAATATTCCGTATGAAAAACTAACTTTTTTCCTAGGCAAGTAAAAGCAAAAATTCTTTACTCTTTACACTCTAGGTACACACGGGATACTCTATATTGAGTTTGGTTTGATTTGAACAATTCCTTGACCCGATAAAATTTCTATATTTTTGAAAATATAGTAAGCGAATAACTGGATATTTCCGATTGAAATACGAACTTTTTTCCTAGGCAAGCTATAGCAAAAATTCTTTTTGTTCTAGACTCTAGGTACACACGGGATACTCCATACCCAGTTTGGTTAGATTTGAACAACTCCTTGACCCGATAAAATTTCTATATTTTTGAAAATATAATAAGCGAATAACTGGATATTTCCGATTGAAATACGAACTTTTTTTCTAGACAAGCTATAGCAAAAACTCTTTTTGTTCTAGACTCTAGGTACACACGGGATACTCTATACCGAGTTTGGTTTGATTTGAACAACTCCTTGACCCAATGAAAACGGCCTATTTTTAAAATTCGTTATTTGCGAAAATCGCAAATTTCCGTGTGAAAAACTAACTTTTTTCCTAGGCAAGCTATGACAAAAATTCTTTTTGCTTTAGACTCTAGGTACACACGGAATACTCTATACCGAGTTTGATTCGATTTGAACAACTCCTTGATCCGACGAAATAGACCAATTTTTAAAATTCAATAATCTCAAGTTATTCGAAATAATTGCAAAATTCCGTATGAAAAACTAACTTTTTTCCTAGGCAAGCTATAGCCAAAATTCTTTTTGTTTTAGACTCTGCTTGCCCATGGTATACTCCATACCCAGTTTGGTTAGATTTGAACAACTCCTTGACCCGATAAAATTTCTATATTTTTGAAAATATAATAAGCGAATAACTGGATATTTCCGATTGAAATACGAACTTTTTTTCTAGACAAGCTATAGCAAAAACTCTTTTTGTTCTAGACTCTAGGTACACACGGGATACTCTATACCGAATTTGGTTAGATTTGAACAACTCCTTGACCCAATAAAATTTCTATATTTTTTAAAATCGAATAAGCGAATAACTGGACATTTCCGATTGAAATACGAACTTTTTTCCTAGGCAAGCTATAGCAAAAATTCTTTTTGTTCTAGACTCTAGGTACACACGGAATACTCTATACCGAGTTTGGTTTGATTTGAACAACTCCTTGACCCGATAAAAATTCTATATTTTTGAAAATCGAATAAGCGAATAACTGGATATTTCCGATTGAAATACGAACTTTTTTCCTAGGCAAGCTATAGCAAAAATTCTTTTTGCTTTAGACTCTAGGTACACACGGGATACTCTATACCGAGTTTGGTTTGATTTGAACAACTCCTTGACCCGATGAAAAAGACCTATTTTTAAAATTCTTTATTCGAAATAATTGCAATATTCCGTATGAAAAACTAACTTTTTTCCTAGGCAAGTAAAAGCAAAAAGTCTTTTGGCTTTACACTCTAGGTACACACGGGATACTCTATACCGAGTTTGGTTCACTTTGGACAACTCTAAGACCTAATCAAAAAGACCTATTTTTTAAAAGTATTTAAAATAAAATAAGCGAATAACTGGATATTTCCGATTGAAATACGAACTTTTTTCCTAGGCAAGCTATAGCAAAAATTCTTTTTGTTCTAGACTCTAGGTACACACGGGATACTCCATACCCAGTTTGGTTAGATTTGAACAACTCCTTGACCAGATAAAATTTCTATATTTTTGAAAATAAAATAAGCGAATAACTCGATATTTCCGATTGCAAAACTAACTTTTTTCCTAGGCAAGCTATAGCAACAATTCTTTTTGTTTTACCATCTAGATACCCATGGAAAACTCCATACCGAGTTTGGTTCACTTTGGACAACTCTAAGACCTAATCAAAACGACCTATTTTTTAAAATTATTTAAAATAAAATAAGCGAATAACTGGATATTTCCGATTGAAATACGAACTTTTTTCCTAGGCAAGCTATAGCAAAAATTCTTTTTGTTCTAGACTCTAGGTACACACGGGATACTCCATACCCAGTTTGGTTAGATTTGAACAACTCCTTGACCCGATAAAATTTCTATATTTTTGAAAATAAAATAAGCGAATAACTCGATATTTCCGATTGCAAAACTAACTTTTTTCCTAGGCAAGCTATAGCAACAATTCTTTTTGTTTTACCATCTAGATACCCATGGAAAACTCCATACCGAGTTTGGTTCACTTTGGACAACTCTAAGACCTAATCAAAAAGACCTATTTTTTAAAATTATTTAAAATAAAATAAGCGAATAACTGGATATTTCCGATTGAAATACGAACTTTTTTCCTAGGCAAGCTATAGCAAAAATTCTTTTTGTTCTAGACTCTAGGTACACACGGGATACTCCATACCCAGTTTGGTTAGATTTGAACAACTCCTTGACCCGATAAAATTTCTATATTTTTGAAAATAAAATAAGCGAATAACTCGATATTTCCGATTGCAAAACTAACTTTTTTCCTAGGCAAGATATAGCAACAATTCTTTTTGTTTTACCATCTAGATACCCTTGGAAAACTCCATACCGAGTTTGAATCGATTTGAACAACTTCTTGATCCGACGAAATAGACCAATTTTTAAAATTCAACAATCTCAAGTTATTCGAAATATTTGCAAAATTGCGTATGAAAAACTAACTTTTTTCCGAGGCAAGCTATAGCCAAAATTCTTTTTGTTCTAGACTCTAGGTACACATGGGATACTCCATAACGAGTTTGGTTTGATTTGAACAACTCCTTGACGCGATAAAATTTCTATATTTTTTAAAATAGAATAAGCGAATAACTGGATATTTCCGATTGAAATACGAACTTTTTTCCTAGGCAATCTATAGCAAAAATTCTTTTTGTTCTAGACTCTAGGTACACTTGGGATACTCCATAACGAGTTTGGTTTGATTTGAACAACTCCTTGACCCGATAAAATTTCTATATTTTTGAAAATATTTAATAAGCGAATAACTGGATATTTCCGATTGAAATACGAACTTTTTTCCTAGGCAAGCTATAGCCAAAATTCTTTTTGTTCAAGATTCTACATACACAGGGGATACTGCATACCAAGTTTGGTTTGATTTGAACAACTCCTTGACCCGATAAAATTTCTATATTTTTTAAAATAGAATAAGCGAATAACTGGATATTTCCGATTGAAATACGAACTTTTTTCCTAGGCAAGCTATAGCAAAAATTCTTTTTGTTCTAGACTCTAGGTACACACGGGATACTCCATACCCAGTTTGGTTAGATTTGAACAACTCCTTGACCCGATAAAATTTCTATATTTTTGAAAATAAAATAAGCGAATAACTCGATATTTCCGATTGCAAAACTAACTTTTTTCCTAGGCAAGCTATAGCAACAATTCTTTTTGTTTTACCATCTAGATACCCATGGAAAACTCCATACCGAGTTTGGTTCACTTTGGACAACTCTAAGACCTAATCAAAAAGACCTATTTTTTAAAATTATTTAAAATAAAATAAGCGAATAACTGGATATTTCCGATTGAAATACGAACTTTTTTCCTAGGCAAGCTATAGCAAAAATTCTTTTTGTTCTAGACTCTAGGTACACACGGGATACTCCATACCCAGTTTGGTTAGATTTGAACAACTCCTTGACCCGATAAAATTTCTATATTTTTGAAAATAAAATAAGCGAATAACTCGATATTTCCGATTGCAAAACTAACTTTTTTCCTAGGCAAGATATAGCAACAATTCTTTTTGTTTTACCATCTAGATACCCTTGGAAAACTCCATACCGAGTTTGAATCGATTTGAACAACTTCTTGATCCGACGAAATAGACCAATTTTTAAAATTCAACAATCTCAAGTTATTCGAAATATTTGCAAAATTGCGTATGAAAAACTAACTTTTTTCCGAGGCAAGCTATAGCCAAAATTCTTTTTGTTCTAGACTCTAGGTACACATGGGATACTCCATAACGAGTTTGGTTTGATTTGAACAACTCCTTGACGCGATAAAATTTCTATATTTTTTAAAATAGAATAAGCGAATAACTGGATATTTCCGATTGAAATACGAACTTTTTTCCTAGGCAATCTATAGCAAAAATTCTTTTTGTTCTAGACTCTAGGTACACTTGGGATACTCCATAACGAGTTTGGTTTGATTTGAACAACTCCTTGACCCGATAAAATTTCTATATTTTTGAAAATATTTAATAAGCGAATAACTGGATATTTCCGATTGAAATACGAACTTTTTTCCTAGGCAAGCTATAGCCAAAATTCTTTTTGTTCAAGATTCTACATACAAAGGGGATACTGCATACCAAGTTTGGTTTGATTTGAACAACTCCTTGACCCGATAAAATTTCTATATTTTTGAAAATAGAATAAGCGAATAACTGGATATTTCCGATTGAAATACGAACTTTTTTTCTAGACAAACTATAGCAAAAACTCTTTTTGTTCTAGACTCTAGGTACACATGGTATACTCCATACCGAGTTTGGTTTGATTTGAACAACTCCTTGACCCGATGAAAAAGACCTATTTTTGAAATTAAATATTCGAAATATTCGCAAATTTCCGATTGCAAAACTAACTTTTTTCCTAGGCAAGCTATAGCAAAAATTCTTTTTGTTTTAGACTCTACTTGCCCATGGTATACTCCATACCCAGTTTGGTTAGATTTGAACAACTCCTTGACCCGATAAAATTTCTATATTTTTGAAAATAGAATAGGCGAATAACTGGATATTTCCGATTGCAGAACTAACTTTTTTCCTAGGCAAGCTATAGCAACAATTCTTTTTGTTTTACCATCTAGATACCCATGGAAAACTCCATACCGAGTTTGGTTCACTTTGGACAACTCTAAGACCTAATCAAAAAGACCTATTTTTTAAAATTATTTAAAATAAAATAAGCGAATAACTGGATATTTCAGATTGAAATACGAACTTTTTTCCTAGGCAAGCTATAGCAAAAACTCTTTTTGTTCTAGACTCTAAGTACACATGGTATACTCCATACCGAGTTTGGTTTGATTTGAACAACTCCTTGACCCGATGAAAAAGACCTATTTTTGAAATTAAATATTCGAAATATTCGCAAATTTCCGATTGCAAAACTAACTTTTTTCCTAGGCAAGCTATAGCAAAAATTCTTTTTGTTTTAGACTCTACTTGCCCATGGTATACTCCATACCCAGTTTGGTTTGATTTGAACAACTCCTTGACTCGATGAAAAAGACCTATTTTTGAAATTAAATATTCGAAATATTAAACTTTTTTCCTAGGCAAGCTATAGCAAAAATTATTGTTGTTTTACACTCTAATTACACTGGTAACCGTACTGTTGGAAAAAAACTCACGTCCCCACAAATGAGTTGCACAAAATCCCAGCGGGGGGGGAACCGACTAACCGGCGTCTCAACGGGGCAGGGGGGGGTGCACCTCAAGCGGCCCCGAGGCCCTCACCTTAGAATAATAGTAAAACTTTTTTGCTAGGCAAGCTATACCAAAAATTCTTTTTGTTTTAGACTCTACTTGGCCATGGTATACTCCCTACCCAGTTTGGTTTGATTTGAAGAACTCCTTGACTCGATGAAAAAGACCTATTTTTGAAATTAAATATTCGAAATATTCGCAAATTTCCGATTGCAAAACTAACTTTTTTCCTAGGCAAGCTATAGCAAAAATTCTTTTTGTTTTACCATCTAGATACCCATGGAAAACTCCATACCGAGTTTGGTTCACTTTGGACAACTCTAAGACCTAATCAAAAAGACCTATTTTTTTAAAATTATTTAAAATAAAATAAGCGAATAACTGGATATTTCCGATTGAAATACGAACTTTTTTCCTAGGCAAGCTATAGCAAAAATTCTTTTTGTTCTAGATTCTAGGTACACACGGGATACTCCATACCCAGTTTGGTTAGATTTGAACAACTCCTTGACCCGATAAAATTTCTATATTTTTGAAAATATAATAAGCGAATAACTGGATATTTCCGATTGAAATACGAACTTTTTTTCTAGACAAGCTATAGCAAAAATTCTTTTTGTTTTAGACTCTACCTTCCCATGGTATACTCCATACCCAGTTTGGTTAGATTTGAACAACTCCTTGACCCGATGAAAAAGACCTATTTTTGAAATTAAATATTCGAAATATTCGCAAATTTCCGATTGCAAAACTAACTTTTTTCCTAGGCAAGCTATAGCAAAAATTCTTTTTGTTTTAGACTCTACTTGCCCATGGTATACTCCATACCCAGTTTGGTTTGATTTGAACAACTCCTTGACTCGATCAAAAAGACCTATTTTTGAAATTAAATATTCGAAATATTAAACTTTTTTCCTAGGCAAGCTATAGCAAAAATTATTGTTGTTTTACACTCTAATTACACTGGTAACCGTACTGTTGGAAAAAAACTCACGTCCCCACAAATGAGTTGCACAAAATCCCAGCGGGATGGGAACCGACTAACCGGCGTCTCAACGGGGCAGGGGGGGGTGCACCTCAAGCGGCCCCGAGGCCCTCACCTTAGAATAATAGTAAAACTTTTTTGCTAGGCAAGCTATACCAAAAATTCTTTTTGTTTTAGACTCTACTTGCCCATTGTATACTCCATACCCAGTTTGGTTTGATTTGAAGAACTCCTTGACTCGATGAAAAAGACCTATTTTTGAAATTAAATATTCGAAATATTCGCAAATTTCCGATTGCAAAACTAACTTTTTTCCTAGGCAAGCTATAGCAAAAATTCTTTTTGTTTTACCATCTAGATACCCATGGAAGACTCAATGCCGAGTTTGGTTCACTTTGGACAACTCTAAGACCTAATCAAAAAGACCTATTTTTTTAAAATTATTTAAAATAAAATAAGCGAATAACTGGATATTTCCGATTGAAATACGAACTTTTTTCCTAGGCAAGCTATAGCAAAAATTCTTTTTGTTCTAGACTCTAGGTACACACGGGATACTCCATACCCAGTTTGGTTAGATTTGAACAACTCCTTGACCCGATAAAATTTCTATATTTTTGAAAATATAATAAGCGAATAACTGGATATTTCCGATTGAAATACGAACTTTTTTTCTAGACAAGCTATAGCAAAAATTCTTTTTGTTTTAGACTCTACCTTCCCATGGTATACTCCATACCCAGTTTGGTTAGATTTGAACAACTCCTTGACGCGATAAAATTTCTATATTTTTGAAAATATATAATAAGCGAATAACTGGATATTTCCGATTGAAATACGAACTTTTTTCCTAGGCAAGCTATAGCCAAAATTCTTTTTGTTCAAGATTCTACATACACAGGGGATACTGCATACCAAGTTTGGTTTGATTTGAACAACTCCTTGACCCGATAAAATTTCTATATTTTTTAAAATAGAATAACCGAATAACTCGATTTTTCCGATTGCAAAACTAACTTTTTTTTCTAGGCAAGCTATAGCAACAATTCTTTTTGTTTTAGACTCTACTTGCCCATGGTATACTCCATACCCAGTTTGGTTAGATTTGAACAACTCCTTGACCCGATAAAATTTCTATATTTTTGAAAATATATAATAAGCGAATAACTGGATATTTCCGATTGAAATACGAACTTTTTTCCTAGGCAAGCTATAGCCAAAATTCTTTTTGTTCAAGATTCTACATACACAGGGGATACTGCATACCAAGTTTGGTTTGATTTGAACAACTCCTTGACCCGATAAAATTTCTATATTTTTTAAAATAGAATAACCGAATAACTCGATATTTCCGATTGCAAAACTAACTTTTTTTCTAGGCAAGCTATAGCAACAATTCTTTTTGTTTTAGACTCTACTTGCCCATGGTATACTCCATACCCAGTTTGGTTAGATTTGAACAACTCCTTGACCCGATAAAAATTCTATATTTTTGAAAATAGAATAAGCGAATAACTGGATATTTCCGATTGAAATACGAACTTTTTTTCTAGACAAGCTATAGCAAAAATTCTTTTTGTTCTAGACTCTAGGTACACACGGGATACTCCATACCCAGTTTGGTTAGATTTGAACAACTCCTTGACCCGATAAAATTTCTATATTTTTGAAAATATAATAAGCGAATAACTGGATATTTCCGATTGAAATACGAACTTTTTTTTCTAGACAAGCTATAGCAAAAATTCTTTTTGTTCTAGACTCTAGGTACACACGGGATACTCCATACCCAGTTTGGTTAGATTTAACAACTCCTTGACCCGATAAAATTTCTATATTTTTGAAAATATAATAAGCGAATAACTGGATATTTCCGATTGAAATACGAACTTTTTTTCTAGACAAGCTATAGCAAAAACTCTTTTTGTTCTAGACTCTAGATACACATGGAAAACTGCATACCGAGTTTGGTTCACTTTGGACAACTCTAAGACCTAATCAAAAAGACCTATTTTTTAAAATTATTAAAAATTAACTATTCGAATTAATCGCAAATTTCCGTATGAAAAACTAACTTTTTTCCTAGGCAAGCTATGACAAAAATTCTTTTTGTTTTAGACTCTAGGTACACACGGGATACTCTATACCGAGTTTGGTTTGATTTGAACAACTCCTTGACCCGATGAAAAAGACCTATTTTTGAAATTAAATATTCGAAATATTCGCAAATTTCCGTATGAAAAACTAACTTTTTTCCTAGACAAGCTATAGCAAAAATTCTTTTTGTTTTAGACTCTACTTGCCCATGGTATACTCCATACCCAGTTTGGTTAGATTTGAACAACTCCTTGAGCCGATAAAATTTCTATATTTTTGAAAATAGAATAGGCGAATAACTGGATATTTCCGATTGCAAAACTAACTTTTTTCCTAGGCAAGCTATAGCAACAATTCTTTTTGTTTTACCATCTAGATACCCATGGAAAACTCCATACCGAGTTTGGTTCACTTTGGACAACTCTAAGACCTAATCAAAAAGACCTATTTTTTAAAATTATTTAAAATAAAATAAGCGAATAACTGGATATTTCCGATTGAAATACGAACTTTTTTCCTAGGCAAGCTATAGCAAAAATTCTTTTTGTTCTAGACTCTAGGTACACACGGGATACTCCATACCCAGTTTGGTTAGATTTGAACAACTCCTTGACCCGATAAAATTTCTATATTTTTGAAAATATAATAAGCGAATAACTGGATATTTCCGATTGAAATACGAACTTTTTTTCTAGACAAGCTATAGCAAAAACTCTTTTTGTTCTAGACTCTAGGTACACATGTGATACTCCATACCGAGTTTGGTTTGATTTGAACAACTCCTTGACCCGATAAAATTTCTATATTTTTGAAAATATAATAAGCGAATAACTGGATATTTCCGATTGAAATACGAACTTTTTTTCTAGACAAGCTATAGCAAAAACTCTTTTTGTTCTAGACTCTAGGTACACACGGGATACTCCATACCGAGTTTGGTTTGATTTGAACAACTCCTTGACCCGATGAAAAAGACCTATTTTTGAAATTAAATATTCGAAAAATTCGCAAATTTCCGATTGCAAAACTAACTTTTTTCCTAGGCAAGCTATAGCAAAAATTCTTTTTGTTCTAGACTCTAGGTACACAGGGGATACTGCATACCAAGTTTGGTTTGATTTGAACAACTCCTTGACCCGATAAAATTTCTATATTTTTGAAAATATAATAAGCGAATAACTGGATATTTCCGATTGAAATACGAACTTTTTTTCTAGACAAGCTATAGCAAAAACTCTTTTTGTTCTAGACTCTAGGTACACACGGGATACTCCATACCGAGTTTGGTTTGATTTGAACAACTCCTTGACCCGATGAAAAAGACCTATTTTTGAAATTAAATATTCGAAAAATTCGCAAATTTCCGATTGCAAAACTAACTTTTTTCCTAGGCAAGCTATAGCAACAATTCTTTTTGTTTTACCATCTAGATACCCATGGAAAACTCCATACCGAGTTTGGTTCACTTTGGACAACTCTAAGACCTAATCAAAAAGACCTATTTTTTAAAATTATTTAAAATAAAATAAGCGAATAACTGGATATTTCCGATTGAAATACGAACTTTTTTCCTAGGCAAGCTATAGCAAAAATTCTTTTTGTTCTAGACTCTAGGTACACACGGGATACTCCATACCCAGTTTGGTTAGATTTGAACAACTCCTTGACCCGATAAAATTTCTATATTTTTGAAAATAAAATAAGCGAATAACTGGATATTTCCGATTGAAATACGAACTTTTTTTCTAGACAAGCTATAGCAAAAACTCTTTTTGTTCTAGACTCTAGGTACACATGTGATACTCCATGCCGAGTTTGGTTTGATTTGAACAACTCCTTGACCCGATAAAATTTCTATATTTTTGAAAATATAATAAGCGAATAACTGGATATTTCCGATTGAAATACGAACTTTTTTTATAGACAAGCTATAGCAAAAACTCTTTTTGTTCTAGACTCTAGGTACACACGGGATACTCCATACCGAGTTTGGTTTGATTTGAACAACTCCTTGACCCGATGAAAAAGACCTATTTTTGAAATTAAATATTCGAAAAATTCGCAAATTTCCGATTGCAAAACTAACTTTTTTCCTAGGCAAGCTATAGCAAAAATTCTTTTTGTTCTAGACTCTAGGTACACAGGGGATACTGCATACCAAGTTTGGTTTGATTTGAACAACTCCTTGACCCGATAAAATTTCTATATTTTTGAAAATATATAATAAGCGAATAACTGGATATTTCCGATTGAAATACGAACTTTTTTCCTAGGCAAGCTATAGCCAAAATTCTTTTTTTTCTAGACTCTACTTGCCCATGGTATACTCCATACCCAGTTTGGTTAGATTTGAACAACTCCTTGACCCGATAAAATTTCTATATTTTTGAAAATAGAATAGGCGAATAACTGGATATTTCCGATTGCAAAACTAACTTTTTTCCTAGGCAAGCTATAGCAACAATTTTTTTTGCTTTACCATCTAGATACCCATGGAAAACTCCATACCGAGTTTGGTTCACTTTGGACAACTCTAAGACCTAATCAAAAAGACCTATTTTTTAAAAATATTTAAAATAAAATAAGCGAATAACTGGATATTTCCGATTGAAATACGAACTTTTTTCCTAGGCAAGCTATAGCAAAAATTCTTTTTGTTCTAGACTCTAGGTACACACGGGATACTCCAAACCCAGTTTGGTTAGATTTGAACAACTCCTTGACCCGATAAAATTTCTATATTTTTGAAAATAAAATAAGCGAATAACTCGATATTTCCGATTGCAAAACTAACTTTTTTCCTAGGCCAGCTATAGCAACAATTCTTTTTGTTTTACCATCTAGATACCCATGGAAAACTCCATACCGAGTTTGATTCGATTTGAACAACTCCTTGACCCGATGAAAAAGACCTATTTTTGAAATTAAATATTCGAAATATTCGCAAATTTCCGATTGCAAAACTAACTTTTTTCCTAGGCAAGCTATAGCAAAAATTCTTTTTGTTCTAGACTCTAGGTACACAGGGGATACTGCATACCAAGTTTGGTTTGATTTGAACAACTCCTTGACCCGATAAAATTTCTATATTTTTGAAAATATAATAAGCGAATAACTGGATATTTACGATTGAAATACGAACTTTTTTTCTAGACAAGCTATAGCAAAAACTCTTTTTGTTCTAGACTCTAGGTACACATGTGATACTCCATACCGAGTTTGGTTTGATTTGAACAACTCCTTGATCCGATAAAATTTCTATATTTTTGAAAATATAATAAGCGAATAACTGGATATTTCCGATTGAAATACGAACTTTTTTTCTAGACAAGCTATAGCAAAAACTCTTTTTGTTCTAGACTCTAGGTACACACGGGATACTCCATACCGAGTTTGGTTTGATTTGAACAACTCCTTGACCCGATGAAAAAGACCTATTTTTGAAATTAAATATTCGAAATATTCGCAAATTTCCGATTGCAAAACTAACTTTTTTCCTAGGCAAGCTATAGCAAAAATTCTTTTTGTTCTAGACTCTAGGTACACAGGGGATACTGCATACCAAGTTTGGTTTGATTTGAACAACTCCTTGACCCGATAAAATTTCTATATTTTTGAAAATATAATAAGCGAATAACTGGATATTTCCGATTGAAATACGAACTTTTTTTCTAGACAAGCTATAGCAAAAACTCTTTTTGTTCTAGACTCTAGGTACACATGTGATACTCCATACCGAGTTTGGTTTGATTTGAACAACTCCTTGACCCGATAAAATTTCTATATTTTTGAAAATATAATAAGCGAATAACTGGATATTTCCGATTGAAATACGAACTTTTTTTCTAGACAAGCTATAGCAAAAACTCTTTTTGTTCTAGACTCTAGGTACACACGGGATACTCCATACCGAGTTTGGTTTGATTTGAACAACTCCTTGACCCGATGAAAAAGACCTATTTTTGAAATTAAATATTCGAAATATTCGCAAATTTCCGATTGCAAAACTAACTTTTTTCCTAGGCAAGCTATAGCAAAAATTCTTTTTGTTCTAGACTCTAGCAAAAACTCTTTTTGTTCTAGACTCTAGGTACACATGTGATACTCCATACCGAGTTTGGTTTGATTTGAACAACTCCTTGACCCGATAAAATTTCTATATTTTTGAAAATATAATAAGCGAATAACTGGATATTTCCGATTGAAATACGAACTTTTTTTCTACACAAGCTATAGCAAAAACTCTTTTTGTTCTAGACTCTAGGTACACACGGGATACTCCATACCGAGTTTGGTTTGATTTGAACAACTCCTTGACCCGATGAAAAAGACCTATTTTTGAAATTAAATATTCGAAATATTCGCAAATTTCCGATTGCAAAACTAACTTTTTTCCTAGGCAAGCTATAGCAAAAATTCTTTTTGTTCTAGACTCTAGGTACACAGGGGATACTGCATACCAAGTTTGGTTTGATTTGAACAACTCCTTGACCCGATAAAATTTCTATATTTTTGAAAATATATAATAAGCGAATAACTGGATATTTCCGATTGAAATACGAACTTTTTTCCTAGGCAAGCTATAACCAAAATTCTTTTTGTTTTAGACTCTACTTGCCCATGGTATACTCCATACCCAGTTTGGTTAGATTTGAACAACTCCTTGACCCGATAAAATTTCTATATTCTTGAAAATATAATAAGCGAATAACTGGATATTTCCGATTGAAATATGAACTTTTTTTGTAGACAAGCTATAGCAAAAATTCTTTTTGCTTTAGACTCTAGGTACACACGGGATACTCTATTCCGAGTTTGGTTTGATTTGAACAACTCCTTGACCCGATGAAAAAGACCTATTTTTGAAATTAAATATTCGAAATATTCGCAAATTTCCGATTGCAAAACTAAGTTTTTTCCTAGGCAAGCTATAGCAAAAATTCTTTTTGTTCTAGACTCTAGGTACAGAGGGGATACTGCATACCAAGTTTGGTTTGATTTGAACAACTCCTTGACCCGATAAAATTTCTATATTTTTGAAAATGAAATAAGCGAATAATTCGATATTTCCAATTGCAAAACTAACTTTTTTCCTAGGCAAGCTATAGCAACAATTCTTTTTGTTTTGCCATCTAGATACCAATGGAAAACTCCATACCGAGTTTGATTCACTTTGGACAACTCTAAGACCTAATCAAAAAGACCTATTTTTTAAAATTATTTAAAATAAAATAAGCGAATAACTGGATATTTCCGATTGAAACACGAACTTTTTTCCTAGGCAAGCTATAGCAAAAATTCTTTTTGTTCTAGACTCTAGGTACACACGGGATATTCCATACCGAGTTTGGTTTGATTTGAACAACTCCTTGACCCGATGAAAAAGACCTATTTTTGAAATTAAATATTCGAAATATTCGCAAATTTCCGATTGCAAAACTAACTTTTTTCCTAGGCAAGCTATAGCAATAATTCTTTTTGTTCTAGACTCTAGGTACACAGGGGATACTGCATACCAAGTTTGGTTTGATTTGAACAACTCCTTGACCCGATAAAATTTCTATATTTTTGAAAATATATAATAAGCGAATAACTGGATATTTCCGATTGAAATACGAACTTTTTTCCTAGGCAAGCTATAACCAAAATTCTTTTTGTTTTAGACTCTACTTGCCCATGGTATACTCCATACCCAGTTTGGTTAGATTTGAACAACTCCTTGACCCGATAAAATTTCTATATTTTTGAAAATATAATAAGCGAATAACTGGATATTTCCGATTGAAATACGAACTTTTTTTCTAGACAAGCTATAGCAAAAATTCTTTTTGCTTTAGACTCTACTTGCCCATGGTATACTCCATACCCAGTTTGGTTAGATTTGAACAACTCCTTGACCCGATAAAATTTCTATATTTTTGAAAATATATAATAAGCGAATAACTGGATATTTCCGATTGAAATACGAACTTTTTTCCTAGGCAAGCTATAACCAAAATTCTTTTTGTTCAAGATTCTACATACACAGGGGATACTGCATACCAAGTTTGGTTTGATTTGAACAACTCCTTGACCCGATAAAATTTCTATATTTTTGAAAATAAAATAAGCGAATAACTCGATATTTCCGATTGCAAAACTAACTTTTTTCCTAGGCAAGCTATAGCAAAAATTCTTTTTGTTCTAGATTCTACATACACAGGGGATACTGCATACCAAGTTTGGTTTGATTTGAACAACTCCTTGACCCGATAAAATTTCTATATTTTTGAAAATAGAAAAAGCGAATAAGTGGATATTTCCGATTGAAATACGAACATATGAGAAAGACGATTTGATAATTTTCCTATAGGCCAGTCTGTTGGTAATCTAGGGTTTCCCCTGCAGACTGGCCTCAAAAATTGAATATAAACATCATAAATCGTAAATCTAGAAAAAGATAAACCGTGGTGAAAGCTGTCAATTAGGGCAAATTTCAATGAATCAAATTCCAAACATCAACAAATTCCAAACATCATCAAATTCCAACTATCAAAACAAACTAACAAATTTCTGATCAAATCTAAAAATTTGGGTGCGGCTTGACAATGGGTTTGTCATTCTTCGCTGGTTTCTTTGAAAATTTAACCATTCTGACCAGTTGTTTGGTTCCATCGCCGTTATAGCAACTCGCAGGTTGCACTCTCTTCTGCTCTTTCTTCTTTTTTGAAAACTCACATACCAGTTCGCGCACTTTTCCAATCTTCACTATCTGCATCCCATTCGTTTTTTCTTCGTTGTTTCGTATAGCCTCCATAGCTCTATGACAATCACCAACAGAAAAAAAATTGATCCACCCGTTATATCGGTACTTTGTCTTGTCGTTTTGCTTATCGTTGGGCCTCAATCTACCCAATTTAACATCCGTTGTTCCCTCGAAAAGATTGAAAATTTTGTCCTGAGCCTCGCCTGGCAAGCAGTTTCCAACATACTTTTGAAACTTGAAAGATAGGGCGTACTTTTCGTCTTTGGGTTTCGGGGGAGTACGCAAGAACTTGCTAGTTGCTTTCTCTTCTTCGCGCTCTTTCATGCGTTTTAACATCAATTGCTTCTTTATGCCTCCAGGGCTTATCACTTCATCACTTCGGGTGGTTTCCTCAAACTCATATTCACGTTCTTCTGCGAATAGAACCTCCATTCTGCTCTGAAACAGGTGTATTTGACTACAAGAACCAATGCTTCTACCCTCACTGCTTCTACTGCGCGCACTAACTGGCTGCGCAACTACCCTCTTGCTGCTCAACTGCTCTTTCGCTGCTCAACTACCCTTAGCTGATGCTAATTTCCTCCACCCCCACTAATCCGAAACTGATAAACTGATGCTATACACAATCTGAACTTCTTATTTCATTTCATGTTTATTTATACCTCCTTTGTTCGCAGTCACCAGTGTACTGTCTTCGCTGTCTTCATACCCCTCTGCTGTCCACCTAATGAGCATGTGAACTGTGGCAGACTGCGGACAGCTTCGAATATTTCACAAGGCGAACGCAGGCGATCTAGGACGAAGGAGGACCAAATTTTAAGTGGTATCAAATATATATCGTTGAAAAGCTCTTGATAAGGCGAGTTCAACTAACTGAACGGAATCTATTTTCGAGGCCGGGAACTTCGTTAAAAACAGCTATAAAATTTCTGTTATAAATAGTTGCGTTTCGGCAATTTCATATGTATTAGTCCACGTATAAGCCCGAATTTAAGGACACGTTACCAAAATTGTGAAACTCACAAAAAAGGCTATTTCTCCGAAACTACTGAACGAAAATTGATAAAAATTAGTGTTCTGAACTCAGGATGAACCGGGCTTGGATGCCATATAAAAATATAGCACTTTAACAAGGTTTTCATCTTGACGATTTTAGCCCCAGACACCGGAATTTGGTCAAATTGACTACCCCTTGAAAAAGGTTAAAAATTCCCTTTGAAACTAGTTTTAACATATTGAATATATATATATTCAGAAAGACCGTTAAAAATGCAAGAAAATAAGCTATAGTACGCGTCTTAACTCACAAAAACCTAAAAGTTATTAAAGAAAGAAACTTTGAAAATGACCAAAATTTAGCAAAATTTGCAGCTCTTTGTAGCACTACAGAGGCTTCTTAGGGCACGAAAATGGAGAGAACTACAATATTTTTGTTTTGTATTGTGAGAACCAATAAAAATGCTAAATTTTGGTTATAAAAACTTTGCAAAACGTTGCCTGAACAAAAAGTTATTAGTGAAAGATTCTTGAAAAAACCGTAATTTTTGTTGACAAAAGTTACTCTTTTACAGAATATTTGGTTCAAACTGAAAAAAAAGTATTTAATATACATATATTCAAAAGTACGTTAAAAATGCAAGAAAATGAGCTATAATACACGTCTCAACTCTTTCTAAGTGAAAAATTATTGAAGGAAGAATTTTTAAATATGACCAAAATTTCGAAAAATTTGCATACTACAGAGGCTTTCTACGGGACAAAAATGGCGAGAACTACATTATTTTTGTGTTGCATTGTAAGAACCAATAGAAATGCCAAATTTTGGTTATAAAAACTTTGCAAAAGATTGCCTGAACAAAAAGTTATTAGTGAAAGATTCTTGAAACAACCGTACTTTTTGTTGATAAAAGTTACTCTTTACAAAATATTACGTTCAAACTAAAAAAAAGTAAATAATATACATATGTATATATATATATATATGTTCAGAAAGAACGTTAAAAATGCAAGAAAATGAGCTATAATACGCGTCTCATCTCTTTCTAACTGAAAAATTATTAGAGGAAGAAATTTTTATAAATGACCAAAATTTTGAAAACTTTGCAGCTGTTATTAGCAATACAGAAGATTCTTACTACAGGAAAATTGTTAAAACTTCAATGTTTTTTTTCATTGCGGGACCTATCCAAAAGGCTAAATTTTCTTTATAAAAACTCCAATAAACAAAGCTTACTTAAGAAAATATTGGTGAACGATTTAAGAAAAAGATGACTACTAATTACCGTTATTCAAAACAATTTGCATCATAAGCTTTTCAATTCTCTTTTTACATTTTTTTTCGTTTCTTATCAAATACAATTCTTTTTGATTGATAGTACGTCCTCTCTTCTTAGACTTTTTCTGAAAATTGAGTAGGAGTAATTGAAACAAATTACTTTTTGAAAATTTTTGAAAAAATTTCATTATTTTGATCAATATCAGGGGCTGTTTCTGAAGCATTTTTACATCAAATCGTCAGCAAAAAGATATTTTGTTTTCGAGAAAAACTTGCTTTATATTTGATATAGTTCGATGGCGTTAGTGTCTAAAGAAGAACTACAAAAACCAAAAAGAAATATTTACTAAAAATTTACAATGTGTCTTTTTTATGATCTGACCATCAACTCGATTTGCAGAAACAATAGAAACTTTCTGCAGAATTATGAAAAAGGTGCAATTAGTAATATTTTGTCAAAAAAAGTTTGCGATAGTCAAAGATTCATAGCAAAAGGATGCTCAAGACGTTAAAAAATGTTTAAACTTAACAAAACAAATTAGTTAACTTTTTAAAGTTATTCCGATTTAAAATTTAGTTGATTTGTGTTATATGTCTGATTTGGCGTTGAAACTAGCGTTTTGTGCGTATCAGTTAACAGGGAACACGTATATTGTTGGAAAAAATTTGGAAGCCGAAAATGCTTAAAAATTTGAATGTAGTTTTTGTTTTTTTATTCACTTTCCGGGATGATTATTCATATATATCAGTTAGGCAGACCACTCTGATTGTTTAAAAAGTTTTATATTTATGGTAGTCTGGGGAATCAATTCAATTTACTTTAAGCAACTCCTTGACGCGTTTTTTTTTCATTTTTGAAAGTGAAATTAGGTAAAAATAAAATAAACTTGAATACTTCTTGAGCCTTCATGAAGAAACAGTCATATGTATGAAAAAGCAGTTCACTAAAATAGATACATTGAACAATAAGCATTACGATGATTAAAATAAACTTGAAGAAACAACAAAATTAACAAAAAAAGAACATCTATTTGTGAAGAACAAGTTAAAAGAATTTAAAAAGAATAGAGGATAATTCATTTTAAATCCATATAACCATAGATTGTTTTAACATGGATTTTTTCAAAATATATTCATTAATAAATATAAAACAATAAGAACCTTATTTTAAAAAAGGTAAATCAGGTAAAATATACGAATTCTCCGCATATCTCTAAATACTAATGTAAGTCTGGGGCAATAGTACTGTAGGTCAAGGGGCAAGTTTAAAGTTAAACAAATTGTTATCTTAGACTTGCAATAGTATTTAGAGATATTTGGAGAATTCATTTATTTTATCTGTTTTACCACATTAAAATAAGAATCTAAATGCTCTTTTGTATTTATTACTGAATATATCTTGAGAAAATCTATGTTAAAAAAATTTATTGTTACATGGGTTTAAAATCAATTATCCTCTTTTCTTTTTAAATTCATTCAATTTCTTCTTCACAAATAGATGTTCTTTATGTGAATTTTGTTGTTTCTTTATGTTTATTTTAATCATCGTAATGCTTACTGTTCAATGTATCTATTTTTAGTGAGCTGATTTTCCATACGTTGTCTACAATACTATTGTCAATTCACTAAAATTAGATACATTGACCAATAAACATTTCGATGATTAAAATAAACATTAAGAAACAACAAAATTCACATAAAGAACATCTATTTGTGAAGAAGAAGTTAAAAGAATATAAAAAGAAAAAATGATAGTTCATTTTAAATCCATGTAACCATAGATTTTCTTAACATATATTCATTCATTAATTTTTTTTCACAATATATTCAGTAATAAATGTAAAAGAACATTCAGAACCCTTTTTTCCTTTTTTAAAATGGTAAATGAGGTAAAATATATGAATTCTCCGCATATCTCTAAATACTATTGTAAGTCTGGGTTAACAATTTGGTTCACATTAAACTTGCCCCTTGACCCGATCAAATTTCTCCTAGAAACGTGTCTGAATAGTGGCATTTTTCCTTTGGGATAGTCTGATTGGAGATCATCTGACTTAACAACTGTCGGGAAAATGGTCTGGGTTTAGTGGGGGCCATGGTTGCAAAATCGTCTGGACAATGGTCTGGAGGTGGTCAGAAAATCTTGGGAAGATGGTCTGATCAATGGCACTTTTGGTCTGGGGATAGTCTGATCAGAGGTCATCTGACGCGCACAATCGTCTGGGCCATGGTTGCACAATCGTCTGGACAATGGTCTGGAGGTGGTCAGAAAATCTTGGGAAGATGGTCTGATCAATGGCATTTTTGGTCTGGGGATAGTCTGATCAGAGGTCATCTGACGCGCACAATCGTCTGGGCCATGGTTGCACAATCGTCTGGACAATGGTCTGGAGGTGGTCAGAAAATCTTGGGAAGATGGTCTGATCAATGGTATTTTTCGTCTGGGGATAGTCTGATCAGAGGTCATCTGACGCGCACAATCGTCTGGACAATGGTCTGGGTTTCGTCTGGTCCATGGTTGCACAATCGTCTGGCAATGGTCTGAATTGGGTCTGATCAGAGGTCACTTCCGGATGGGAATGGTATGATCAGAGACCATTTTGAGCGCACATTCAGCGCACACGGTGTTTTGAGCGCACATTAGTCTGATCAGAGGTCATCTTCGTCTGGGATGGTCTGATCAGAGGTTACTTTCGTCTGGCACGGTCTGATCAGAGGTCACTTCCGGATGGCACCTCAACCTGGGTTCCTATAGTGAATGTGATTCCCTTAGTTTTTCCGCGCGAATTTCCCAATTTTGACGAAATAATTTAAAACCAACTTGAAATCAGCTCCAAAATTACAAAAGCAGGCTGATCATGATTAAATCGCAATCTATTCAAGTTGAAAACTGATTGTGTGGCTTCAAGTTTAAAATGTCTCTCAAATGACTATTTGATTTGTTCATGATTTGAACTGACGAGAAATTTGCTATTAACTAAGACTTTATAAGTAGATGTCTCACTAACGAATTCAAAACTTCTATACAAAAATGAATAGAAAGCCATAGCGGTACGGTTTTGCTTTTGAAATGAATCTAAAAAAGTATTTGTGCAGCTAGAAACCGATTTTCGTCTCAATAAAAGATAAGCGAAGAAATTTAGTATTGCACTTTTTTTGGAGTTGTATAATATCTGCCAAATTTTAACATTCCTTTAACTCAAACAAATAAGTTCCAAAATCATATTTTTAACTTAATCAATTCAATAATGTTTTGTACTAATTCTTTTCTCCTGAAAAATTCAAGTCAGAAGTTTTTTGTCCGTTCAAATGAAGAGCTATACCACTTCATCCATGTCACCCTTTCAATAAAACAAGACGTATCTTTAAAGTGCCCCAAGCCTTGTATTATAGCAACAAGCGAACAACATCAAACATCTTGATAAATTCCAGCAAAAAAAAACGGTGCAGGAACAGGAAGCAAATAATGCAGTAAATGGAAAAAATGGCAATAACATCAGGACGCATCACCGCTTTTCAGCTTTAGTTTCAACCAAGACTGATAATTCTTAGAAAATTAAATCAGTATCAGTTTTTAGTAACAATTTCTAAGTTTTGGAGAAAAATTAATCTCTTTAAAAATCCCAGATAAGTGGCTCCATTCGAATTGCAGCAGCTGTCTTCAATCGCTTAACGAAATTTTTGCCGAACACGGCTAAGAAGTGGTGCCAGGACAATTTACCCCATTCCATTTTAACCAATGCCATTTTAGCCAATGCCATTATACCCAACGCCAACTTTATTTTCCCCAATTGTTAAAATTACCGGAACAACTATTTAGCAATGGACAAAATTGCATTGGTAAAATGAAAGGTTCGGTAAATTGGCATTGGATAAAATGGAATTCATTGGTAAATTGTCATGTAACCCTTACAAATACAGAACAATTCTAAATAACGTCGCAACTTCACATGTACTATATTGTTATTTTGTGATACTTAACTTCTGTCTTAGTATTTCAGAAACTAATAGTAGATATAAATTTAAAAAATGTGTTTCTGTGTAATCGCAGCGGAGCAGCTTTAGGCTTTCAGTCTGCAGTGTATTAACTAACAGTAGCCTGTTCTCAGCTGTCCTTTTTCAATTATTTCCCACATCTCAGACTGTTCAATTGGTGAGCATGAATGTTATTTTTGGTGACTATGGCCACTTTTTTTGCGTGGCTGAGACTTTGCACGTGGTACCATTATTGCAGCCAACATTGGTCAGGCTATGGTCAACCTGAATATAAGTTAATACGATTTGTATCAGCAAACTAAAACTAATCAATTCTCTTTTTTCTCTTTTTTCTGTACATCTGTCACTTGCAAAGCATTTTATGGAATTTCTAGTATGTATTAAGAGATTCTGCCTAAGGTGGAGTTCTTAACTGACGTTGACAGGACATACATAACGAGTTATGGAATCAACCACAGTTCGTCAAGTAAAAAATCACAAAACGGAACATTCCTCATTAATTTTCAACTTAATAATTTTCATATAAATAATCACAAATATTGCTTTGCCAGTTATGTGCACTGACAAAAAACCACATAAATGATTACGCCTTCTATACAACAAAAATCTAATCTCAGTTCCCTTAATTACCTTTCTTTTTACAAGGACAAATTTAGTTGACAGTCGTTTCGATTTTCCAAGATAATGAGAGGCCTTCTCTCTAGCATATCTACCGTACCATTGCTCCTCATTTTTATAATAATTCTTATTAAACAAAAGCGTTTAGATCCATTTTTTACCATGTTTTTGCTCCTCATAGCAATATAACAAGTAACCATTTCGAAACAAAATGCCTCAGTGTCGAATATCATTTAACAAGATGCTTAAATTTAAAGAATCAACCCATGACAGTGTAAGCAAATGTGGAGAAAATTGTCTATGTTTTAAGGACGACAGTAAAAAACATTCTTTTACGCCTAGAAAAGATGAACGCACTCTCTAAGTTAAATAGCTGACCTTTATCGAGACACCGCTAGATACACGGAAACAATTGCAGAAATAAGTAAATCTAGGATATACAAGCTTTGTAGTAAGCATTGACTTCAAAGGCCAAACATGCTGCAGATTAGATAACAAATTGATGACTGTAATTTGGAACTTATTACAAAACAATAGAAGTAGCGGTGCTTAAGTTTCAATTGAATTTATAAAAATATAAATCCATGCCAGGTTTTGCAGTTTTTGAATGAAGTGTGTTCACATAACGGTTTCTTGATACGCAAAAAATTCAGAGATCAAAATTGACAAAGAGCTCAGCATATAGACAAAACTGGCTGCAGTTGTCAAAATTATCGAGGACAACGTTCAAGGAAACATCGATTAGGGTGCTTCTGGCACGGAAAAGTAATAGCTGAGAAATGCTAGAACGTTGTTCAGAAAAAGGTCTTTTACTAAACAAAATTTTTGCAATTGTGGTGGCAATTGCAAAAAATGGCAATTGCAATACAGAAAGAGTTCAGTTTGGTGTTGAAAATTGTAATTGATTCTTTCACAAACGACGAACAAAATGAAATTATTTTTTTTAAAAAAACGAAGCTTTTATTTGTTTGTGCATTTGTTTTGTCCAATACAATACTAAAGCGTTCTGTAGTGAAAGTATCTAGTAGATATTGGTGCAGCATTCTCAGCAAAGTGCTCGAATTTCTCCAAAAAATTATATCAATACGTGACGTGAAACTATTCGGGTCAAATCAATTATTTGATGCAAAAAATTAATGTTGGGAGAGTAAGAAGTTGACAATGATTGTTGACATATTTGAGAACAAAGGTTCGAAAAAATGTGTTTCTGAACTCTATATTCATTTGATGGAACTTTAAACCTCGATATATTTTCAGAACAAAAGCAAAATAGCTTAAAACTTCATTTAGGTGTTCCAATGAAACCTTCCATATACCAACCTACGACTATCGTTCTGAAAGCGAATCTAAAACATAATTTGGATAGATCCTTCGAAAAAGGCCCAAAATATTGATGGGTTCCAAATTTCAGTTTCAGCATATTTTTAGAGAAAGGAAACTCATTGTTTACAACAGTCCTCAGCAATTAATCACTCGTGCCATAAGAAAAAAAAGAAAAAAATAGAGTCCGTCGATATTAAACCAAGCTTGCTGCGTTATTAAACAAAATTCCATTACATCTGATATAGAAGAATTTACTTAAAAAAACTGGAGAATGCACACTTTTTGACATTGTTGCTTTTCTTGATAATTAGGTGCAAACTGAAACGGATTTCACTAATATCTTTTTATTTATGTCAAAATATTTAAAAAGAAGTGCAAATTTTAGATTGCACAGGGAAACAATTTAGATATATCCTAAACACTTTTAAAAATACAAAAAAGGTTTCAGCTGAAAGCATATGTCGACCCCAATGTTGTCTTAGCAATGCGTTTGTTTGACCAATTGAGTTAGGATTGAAAAGAGTTCAAACGAAAACCATCAACGGAAATTGAAATGCGACACAGCGAACTTCCACAAAAAAACTAGACAAAAACAGCCAACAGAGTGGAAAGCGGAATTTTGAAAAGTTGTGCCATCAGTGAACCAAATATCAATGACGCACAGCTGTAGAACTTTCTATATGAAAATTCTTGCGAAAAAAACATCTATATAATCAACAGATTTTGAAAAACAAAAACAAAACATATACCGCATACAGCTTCATTTTTATGCTTACTAGTAATTTTGCCGAGAGAATTCTGCTAAACTGACATAGATAGAGCAAAAATAACTGACATTTATATTTGATATTTACTCAAAGTTTTTTGAATTATCGTTGCAAACCAAAACATTGTCAAACTCTTAATAGACGCAGGTATCTAAACTAAAAAAAACAATTTGCTAGATACTTTTGGCCCCTTAAACCAAAGGCAACAGTGTTAACTATGTCGAAAAGAAATTTTTTGGAAGCAGTGACATATGCTTGGTGCTTCCGTCACTCTAATGAGCAAAACAGAACATTTAAAATGCTCCACTACAGAAGTAAAATCCCCCCTGAAAAACCATTACTTTAGTGAGCAAAATTTAATTTCAAAAATATGTAGTAGTTCGTAAAAGGATTTCAAACGAAAGTTCTTATGTACTTTTTGAACAAGTGGGACGTCATGAGAGTGAACTTTACGCCACAAATATTAGTCCTCTTCACGTAGATTTCAAAACCCTCTACAAATTGAATGAAGCTGAGACAGCCTTGCAGAAGCGATTCAAAATCGTATTAGCAAAGATACAATCTTACCTATTTCAGACAATAGACATTATTTTAAGATGGCAGGGGCTTCCTCAGTAGGTGTTGTTTGTAGAGTTGCTCAACCTTTTCCAACGGTCAAAATATTAACGTCCTTCAGCTCTAGAAATTACACACCTGATTTACCAATAATGAGTAATACAAACCGAGAACTATACGGTGTGACATCAGCTCTACACAACTATTGGCAATACATAACTATTTTTCACACGTAGATAATCAGTACAAAGAAGGGCAATTTTTTCGGGGATGTAGATGAAAATTATCTCGCAATTTTTACGCTATCAGCATTACGATGCAGAGGTATACCCAAAAATTTCCACCTTAGTAAAATTGGCGCAAAAAATAAATAATTAAAATGAACGAAATAAAGAGGCAAGTTTTGTATCTCATTTTTCGCAAAAGGGGTTACGCCATTTTTGCAAAAGTGGGATACTTTACAGAAAATTATTTTTGTGTCAAATTTTCATAGAGTTATCTCAAAACGATTATGCTTGAATACAAATAAAAGCCTGAAAAACCATGAAGTTGGTACGATATGGTACATTTTTAACCTATAAATCACTTTTCGTCACTTAATTGCTATCAATTATTAAAGCTGTAAACCAGTCTTACAGGCTCAAAAACGTGCAATTCCTTAGGCTTATTGCGGTTTGTAGATGCTTTCAGTGCGAAAATGAGATAAATTCAGTGAGAAATCGAGTTACGTTGCGTGCGAAAAATGGATACATAAATCGAAAAGATTCGTAATACATAGCGCGCGAAAAATAGGAAACACAGCTTGTATCTCAATTTCGCGGTTAAAATTTAGACACTTTTGCGAACACGTTTTTTGCAATTCCCTTCAATTTTGCCTGTCTTTGCTAAAGTATCTATTTTTTGCAATATTGCTGCGTTTTCATTGTATTAACATAGGAAAAACGAACACGAGATACACAGATTTGCCCGAGACGATTTGGAGGTATAATTCTGCGGCGTTATGAGATTATAAATTTTCCATTTCAAAACATTAAAAAAATTTGAATTGAAAGTAACAGCTTTGCTTTTCTGATTATTTTGAGCAGGACCATGTGGAGAAGAGACTTAGACAACAATGAATTAAAAAGCAAAAAATACCCAAATACAAAGCTTCGGAAATGTTGGTCACTTAGAAACAGAGCTACTAAATAATTCACTTGAGTGGTCAGACATATAAATAGATGACTGAAGTATTAATCAAAAATTCAAGGTACAGGGAGCAAACATCATTGGTATTGGAAGTTTTGGTGTAAACAAAGTTATTTGCAAAGCAAAGAATTGTTATTTGGAACAATCACTGAACACCCGGGTTGAGGCCGAATGGATAAATTGTCAGAACTTGCAAGTTTCTGGCAGAAATTTACAAGGCGAGGCATCGCCTTTCAGGTTTTTCTTCCCAAAAGGTTCAAGTTCTTACAATTTAACCACTTAACTTACAATTTCTTGCAGTTTAGTCATTTGAGTTACAAGGCTCCTTTAAGTTAACCATTCGAAATGAAAAGCTCTCGAAGGCTAGCCATTCAACTTTCAATGCTCTTACAAGTCAAACATTTGACTTACATAATTTCTTACAAAAATTCTTTGAATGTAAAATGTTACCAGAAAACTTTTTTGTCTGCGTTGTAGCAAAAAAGAATGAAAGGTTGCAAAACATGTTTGTGAACAGATGCTTCAAAAAAATAGAACCTGAAAAAAAATGTGAATTGAAATTATAAATTAAAAATTGTTTAAAATGAGGGGTCACCAAAAAATTTTGAGAAAAAGCTGACATATGAATTTGAAACTTCAATCAAAGTCGAAAGGGTTATAAAATTTTTGGAACACATTTAAAAATGCAATAGTGAAGAAGCCAGTTGAGATCTACTGTTTTTTTTGAATTGCAAAAGGATCCTTGTGTTGATAAAATTGAGAAGTAAACATTTTATCAACTTAGGTTGCATTGTAATTTGTTATCCTAATTGAGCAACTAACTCTAACGCCTTCTACGGTATAGGACTCAATTCTTACAAGTTTACCAATCGACTTGCCAGTTCTTACTAGTTAACAATCTTTTGCAAGAAACTTGCAAGTCCTTGCAAGTTATGCCTTCGGTCTAGACCCGAGCAATAATAAAAAAAATTGTTGACCTGAATATACAAATCAATAACCTGGAGCTACCCAAAAACCCGGTTCTCCATTCTTTGACAGCTTTTTGAAATAAAAACAAGAGTGACTACAAAAAGGTTTTTTTCTGACAAAAAATCAGTGAAAGCATACTTGCAAAAAATGGAAAACTGTCGAGTTAAAAAAACTCTTACGAAAAATCTTTGAATATAAAATGTTGCCAGACAACTTTTCTGCCAGCATTGTATCAAAAAACAATAAAACGTTGCGAAACTTGGTTTTGAACAGATGCTTCAAAACGTAGAATCTGGAAAAATGTGAATCGAAATTATAAATTAATAATTGGTAAAAAAAATAAGGGGTCACAAAAATATTTTGAGAAAAAGCTGACATATGAATTTGAAACTTCAATCAAAGTCAAAAGGGGTAAAAAAATTTTCGGAACACATTTAAAAAGTCAATAGTGAAGAAGCCAATTGAGATCTACTGTTCTTTAATTGAATTGCAAAAGGACCTCTTGAGTTGATAAAATTGAGAAGTGAACTTTCTATCAACTTAGGTTGCATTGTAATTTGTTATCCAAATTGAGCAACTAACTCTAACGCCTTCTACGGTAAAGGTCTCAGTTCTTACAAGTTTACCATTCGACTTGCAAGTTCTTACAAGTTAACCATCTTTTAATAGAAACTTGCAAGTTCTTGCAAGCTATGCCTTCGGTCTAGACCCGAGCAATAATAAAAAAAATGTTGACCTGAATATACAAATCATTAACCTGGAGCAACCCAAAAACCCAGTTCTCCATTCTTTGACAAATTTTTGAAATGAAAACAAGAGTGACTAGAAAAATGTTATTTTTCTGACAAAAAATCATTGAAAGCATAATTGCAAAAAAAGTGTAAAACTGTCTATTTAAAAATCTCTTTTTATAAAGCAACCAAAAGAAAATCAAGATTTTTGTTTAACAAAAAACTTGCGAACCAAAACACAGTTTTCGGTACTGTGAACACATCCATGTAGCAGTGCAAGTATCAAATAGAAAACTATTTTCCATTCACCCGGATCATACAAATAGGCTTGTCATCTAATAAGAGCAACTCTCGACTGTCAAATAGAATTATAAACAAAGACACTTGAACGAAGCAGCTATTGACAAACGGAAGGAAACTTAACCATATCTTTTCCGAATGGTATAGAATGTTCATAAAGTTCACATCAATTCCCATGTTTCGTTGTTTTTGATTCAATTTCTCCTTAAATTCATATTTAAATAGGTTCTTAATGACTGGCTGGTGATGACAGATTTAAATATTTGCTTTTCCGGAATCTCAGAAAACCTGTTTATGATAAAAGAGCAGCCTTCATGATCAATGAATTCCCGTGCTGGACATATGAATTGGGAAAGAAAAGTGAAAAGAAAGCAGCTTAATATTCATGAACAAATTAAAATGTAGAGAGCCGACACCGACATTCGGAGGATCATATTTGGAATATTTTCTGAACAAACAAACTGCAGTTGGAGCAACTAGGCGCTTTAATTTTTGTTTCCTACCACACATCTGCGAATACAGACTCCGGTTGCCTCTTTTCGTAGCAACCACAAAAAAATAGATGGTACAATCTACAATATTAATCTTGTAACCAAAAAGGCATCAAAAATATAACTAACAAAAATCGATCGATTGAACACTTTGCATTTCAAAATGCTATTTTTGAATAAGTAACTGACTATAGATTACCGAATGTCAACGCTTTCATGAAAATCTTACATCTAGACAAATTGCATTGATCGTCATTTTTTACTCATTAAAACCAAAAATGTTTTGATTGGTTTGAGAGATTACAAAGACTCCTTTATTCTTCAAATTCACTCACCCTATTTAACTCACATACATAGAGACACAAAGACACAGAGGCTGCCCCTCTGTCTTCCATTCAAACTGTACTAAAACCCGTATTCTCAGTCTATCAAAAACAGTTTGATTTCTTTAAGTTTATTTTTTCAATTAACTTTCACCTTCGAGTTACATTACTAAAATAGATATGCATGATAATCTCATCACTACGATTTGTTTAATATGATGGTTCTAGAATACCGGAAAACCAAATTTAAGCGCTAAATTAAGTAGGGCAACGCCAATTTTAACCTCCGAACATCATTGCAACAGCCACTATGGTCACATAATTACCAAAAATTTGAGGAACAGAAGTACAAGCGGTTTATTGCCGTGCCAATTTGCAATTAAATTGGAGGCACTGGTATTTTGTCTTCCTCCTTTTTAGTTTATGACCAAACAGCTGATGTCACACACAGCTGATGTCATAATATCACAAGTAAGACATAAAGGTGCCAGAAAAGCTAAAAAATTTGCAACTTCTGATTATCACAAAACTTTTTTCTGAGGCATGTTGCATCGAACCCTTCAACATGAGTATAAGCATTGTGGAAGCCATGAGAAGCAGTCATTAGACGATGATATTTTTTTTTCGCATTATTGTATTTTTACAAAACTGTTTGGTCAGCCAGTCAAAATTAAAACAGTTTTGAAATTCTCCTCGCCCTTCATGTTTTCAATTATTAGGCACGCAGTATACGTAAAATGACATCGTACTCTTAAGTAATACAGGAAGAATGGAGTAAATCTTGACTCAGAATTAAAAAATAAACAAAAAACGGGACTAAAACTTGTGGAAAGCCAACTCCTTTATTCAGCACTGTTTCCAAAGATCTATTTTTTGTAATTATTGTAGAATATCATATGAGCCTCGGATAAGTCCGAGGAATGCAAATCAATTCTTTCGAGATCTTTGTCGTCACCAGCAAGGCAATTGCTGTATATGCTGATTTCGCAACTCTAATTCCAATTTTGTGTATTAGCTGAAGAGATACCAGTTTTGGTCAACAAAAGGAACTACACAAATGAACAAATTAAACGGTGAAGTGAGAGGAGGCAAAACTATGAACTAATTGAATGATTATAAACATCCATGACATTTCCCCACTTGTGATAAAAATTGTGATAAAATTTTTTGTAATAAATACGTCAAAAATTAGTAATATTTGCACTGAATATCATAGCTAATGATTTAGTAATACATTAAAAAGTAGGAGTTTAGTTTTCGAGTTTCTTTGCAGACTATCTGACTCAGATGCATTTTCCACTTCTCGGACACACATTTTGACCCTTTCATAATTAGGAGATAAATAGTATGTGACTGGGTAGGTTTGCGTAGGAGAGCAAGTGCCGATTGTTACATCTGCATCTGGATTAGGAAGATTTCGCGCTAACGTTGTTCGTATGTTTTTCACATTACTCTTGTTGACCTTGTGTTGCTGCTTGATAGCCTTTCTCCGTCTATGCCTTCAGGGTGCTTTAGAAGAACTAGAAGTGGTTACTATTAAAGGGAAATGTTTGCGGGTATTCATTCGATTGATCTGATTCTGTGATGGATGGTGATGATCTTTTTCGTTTACAGGGTGGTTGTTTCGTAGTATCTGGCTGTCTTCGTTTCGATTTTGTTGGAGGTTGAGGTACTGTATGCTGCACGTTATCATTATTTGAATCCGTTGTTGGATTTTGCAGCGCGGTTTTGTTATCTGAATCGGTTGATGGAATTTGCGGCGAGAAGTTGGTCCTGGTTGGCATGGTGGGCATCAACACTTTCAATGCTCTCAAAACATTAGAATACAATGACGATACAGAGATTGCGTCGTGTTTCGATCTTTTATGTTTATTGTTCACTCCACCTTCGAGTTTCTTCAGAGTATCTTTGGCACGTTTGCAAATCTTTTCTTCTGCTGTTTTTTTTTCAGATAAAGTAGGTGCTAGTCTTTTTATATATTCGGCCAAGAATGTTTTTCTCTCGTCATCGGTCCCGAATTTGGCTGTGTCAGAATTGTGGATAGTAACCTCTTTCATTCCTGGCTCTTTATTCATTGAAATGTACTCTTTTGTTTTGATCATCGTTGAGCATCATAGAGTCCATCAACATCATAGAGTCCATCAACATTCTTTTTGATTCTCTTATTCTGAGGTTTTTTTCGCCAACTTCAGTGCAAGAGATTTAGCACTTCGTGCAATTGTCCAGCCAATGATATTGTTTCTTATGATTCGTGATTTGCCTTGCGTGCCCTCATGCTTTTGTTGGTTGACTTCGTTTGCAAGCCTTTGTCTCTCCTTAAATCTGTTCTGCTCAATTTCCACATTATTTTGTTCCGTTTCCTCCAAATTTTTTCAGGAATGAGCTTGTCCCATGTGTTTTAGGATCCTCATAATTAATATTACACAGAGGACTCTATACGATCCAAATTAGTTTTAAGATCTGACTCTATATTTATATCACGCAGAGGTGTTATAGTTTCTCTGCCTAAAAAGGCTTCAAAAAAGGATATATTAATAGTCTTTTGACGACGTACTCATTATCGAAGAATAATTGAGGTAGTTGATGCTTTCATGTTGACCTTTTTCATGCTGCCTATTTAATACAAAATAAACAATGTTTAATAGTCTGTATTAGACGCTCTACTAATCCAATCGCTATGTGATCGTGCATTGGTGCCTCTATTAATCCATAATTATTGCACTTACAAAACATCTTTATTTGCTGACCAATTTGACATCTTGCTTGAGCGTGGAACTCCACAAGAAAGATTAATTTTGAAAGAACAGAAGTACGTTGGTTGAGTTAGCAAAAATAGATTTTTCTGCCGTAAGGTTTTGAGTTTTTGAGTCTTTTTGTTGTATATTGGCCCTCGGATCAGGGTTGAGAGTGTGACAACTGCGCTACTAAAATTTTTTTGCTGAATGAAGGGCCGGCTTCGTCCGAGAGTCGCAGTTTGCTGGGTGCAATTGTTTTGTTGGTGTTGAGTTATCCGAATTTGTTTTGTAATCCGAATTTGAATCTCATGGTTAGAAAAGAGCTGAAGCGAAAAAAATTACGTTCAGCTGATTTCGCTGTTTTTTGACAGCTAATTATTTTAAGGATGATTGTAATTTGATTTTTACGTAGAGCAATGAATCTTATTTTCTGTAGAGCAATGGGCTTAAGAGCAATGGGCAGTAGAGCTACAAAACATCAAAATGTTTTTAATTTGCGTCATTTTCAAACAAATGATGCGGTGCAAAATTACTGAAACTTTTTTTGTTGAGTAAAATGCGTTTCGCGCCAAATTTGTTTGCATATAAATTAGATACAATAAACTGTTCATCGTAGGTTCAAATTTTAACAACATCTTGCTGCGGTTCATGAGAATTATAATCCACTTATCCCATTTTTGAGCTCGGGGGATGCTCTAATGTGAAATTAAAGGGTAGCAATCTATCAATCCAGCGTGTTAATCATCTAATATAAGACTTATCTGATCTCTGTTTACAAATAATTGACAATAAAGCTCTGTGATCTGTGACAACTTGAAATGGTCTACTATAAAAGGTAATGTTTGAAATGTTCACAGATTCCAGTTCGCTTATACTGTATCGTTTTTCTAATTTCTTGATACATCGCGATCCGAATGATATAAAATGCCAACCTTCATTTTTTCGCTCTTCTAATGCTGCACCCAGACCTTGGTGTGACGCATCACAATTGAAACAAGTTAATTAATCAGGGTTGAAAAATCGGTTTCAGTGGTGTTCGCAACTCTAGTTTTAATTTCTTTAAGATGTTCTTACTAATTTCAACTCCAGTTAGATTTGAAGTTTTTTAATAAGGGTCTTATTAGGTGGCATACTAATGCATACATCTTGGTGCGGTTCAAAAAAAATTATCCACTAATCCCATTTTTGAGCCCGGTAGGTGATCTTTTGTGAAAAAAAGGGTTGCAGCCTATCAACCCAGCGTGTTAATCTGCTACTATAAGATTTATTATACCTATGATTACGAATAATCGATAATAATGCTCTACGATCTGTAACAACTTGAAATAGTCTACCACAAAAGTAGTAATTGAAAAGTTCTCTTGCTTAAAAAACTCCTTAGATCTCCAGATTGTTAGTACAATAGCGTCTTTCTAATTTACGGATACTTCGCAATCCGAATGCTATTTTTTGCTAACCTTAATGTGTTCGCTGCTCTAATGCTGCTCCCAGACCTTGGTGTGACGCATCACATTGAAACAATTCCTTAATAGGGGTTGAAATGTCGGTTTTTGTGGCGTTCGCAAGTCTGGGTTTGATTCCATTAAAATGATCTTCCAATTAAATTGGAATCTTTTCTTTAAGAAGGGGTCTTAGTGGGTGGCACACTTGTGATGGAATTGGTAAGAATTTTCCATGATGGTGGACTCGTTTTTGGAAAAAAAGTAGTTTTTTCAGATTTGCAGGTGATCTGCTTCTACTTTTTTGTGCAGTTATGTCATAACCATTGAGGTGATTTATTGGCCCAACCATTTAGATTCATGTTTCAAGACACTTTTTGACCAAAATCTAGTGATCATTATGTGTGCCTTCGCTTACTATAAGAATGTCGTGGAGGAAACAAAACGTATTATGTAGTCCTTATAATATTTAATCAATGGCTTTCTGAAATTCTGCGGAAATATCAGTTAACCCGTGAAATCACGTTTGGAAGCGGTACTTGCCTGACATATCGTCACTTAAAATATTGAAATTGCAATGGCGGGCCATATCCTGGTGTAATTATAGTTGACTGTATGTGTATTGCAAATCGATGGTTGTAAAACAAACCACATCATTTCGAGCGTTAAAGCTAACTGTTCGGGAAAATGTTTGTAGTGGAGAGTCAATCTCGGGATTTCAATATTTGTTTTTGTGGATTGAATTACTCATAATTTTTCAATCAGCGGCTAAATTTATTGATTGGTCCTTTTCAACTGAGTTGACAATTGGTTATACGAAGTTTTGGTTCGAAAACCCTGAATGTCTTTCTATATGTCCTTCTTTTAACAATTTTTCAAGATTCATTTTGTCTTTTGGTGATGAATGGCAACTTTTCGTCCTTTCCGATGATGTGGTCTAAATTTTTTATGAATTTTCATTTCACCGTATGGTTTTTCGTTTTTCCGATGCGATGTGCTAGTCCAAGAAACTGTTCAGCTACCACTTTTCAATTGGTAATTGGTTGTTGAAACAGTTTACTTTATTTTCTATTATTGGTTGTTGCGTGATGAAAGTCTCAAGTTGATCAAAAAGTTGATCCCTGTGTATCGACTATTTCGTTTAAAAAAGTTCTTAATTCGCCGATCTTTTTCACGGACTTTCGTGCCGCTACGCAATCGTACATGATTTGTTTTGCTAATGTCAAATTTCAAATTTAACCAGCGCTGCCCGTTTCTAATTGTAGCGAACAATCAGTTTTTCTAATGGTCAAAATGAGGTCCATAGATGTTATTTTGTTCGAGAGTCCATTAAAAATCAATGCAATATAATTATCTCCAGACGAGTCGAAGTTCGATGTGTAATTTGTTACATAATTTTCTATGTAATTTAGCGTGTTTTCGGTTTCATTTTCAGCTTCAGAATTTTTTACACTTCTACCATTGGCGTTATTCCGAAGATCATTAAAACGTTTTTGACAAATGTTTGCAAACGGATTCTCCATTCCCCAATGATTGCATTTCTTACCACTTTCAGGTAAATTTTGTTTATATGTAGAGTTCTAATTTTTGCCACAACTGCGGCACTCGTTGCTACCTCTGTCATTGTTGATATTATTGCCTCCGCGATTATTGGTATTTCCTCCACGATGTTTTGAGGTTGAGTTCGAGCCGCGCGATCACTGTATTGTTGAACTGTTTTTATAGTGAACTGTTTGGTGCAATTCGTTTTTTATTTTTGTGACCTATCTCCATATTGATTGCGATGCTCAGAGCTTTCTGTAGAAAGTAATATCAGATTAAAAAACCCACTTGGTCCATTTCACGCCTTATTTACCACAAAAACACAACTCTCAAGGTTCCCATTCTATGTGATACAGCAATAAAATCAAAATTTTGCAAGTTTCTAAAAATTTAGATTGTTAACACTCCTTGAAGAAGCAGGACAGAAATTGAAAAGACATCTTGAGCATTAAAAAGTTTTGCGGGAAAAATCAGAACTGCAGAAAGAAATTGGCAAACTTTGTGACTCTTAAAATTTTACTATTTCGTTTTCCTTTGGCTCAATCAGTACTTGTAATTATGGCTTCAGGATTGTTGATTTTTGAAACTTTGAACTCATCATATTTTTCGAAAAGTGGCAAAAACAAACCTTCAATTTTAATTTTTGGGCACTGAATTAGCTGCAAATGTGGTAAGCCGGCTAATTTTTTCACAAATGTCTCCAAATAAACTGTGAGGGCTAAGTGTTATTTGAATAATTGAATTTTCTGCGCTTTTTTCTCGAATGAAAATGGTGAGCTCCCATTGTTGATGGAAAAATATATCTAAATCAGCCGTCAATATGCTTTAATTTTTCTCTCTTTTTGCCATTTCTCGCAAAATAGATTACAAGTCGGATTTCAAGGGAAAAAGTGGTCCTCGGACCGTTGAGTTTTGAGATACTTGAAAAAAAAATCCGACTTTTTATCTATTTAACGAGAAATTTCAAAAAAAGAGAGTTCAATTAAGGCAAATTGACAGCTGTTTCATTGTTTCTTATCCGCTTCCTGATCCCAGGATCACAAAAAATGCCTTCCTACTGCTGAAAAAGAGCAAATTTGGAGTGAATTTTGACAAAAAAAACGCCCTCATGTCACCAATGAGGGCTTCTCTCCAATTCATTTCGCAGCCCTCATTAAAACGAAGAAAAATTTACAACGCATGCTTCGAGGGCATGCTTCTTTACATCGGATGTGCAGCCCCGTCGGATGTTGCCACACGTGCAGCTGAGTCGGATGTTAAGCTGCTTTGTTGTTGTTGTTCTCGTCGTTTTTTCCTAATTCATTAGATTTGATTCGAAAGAACGCCAAAAAACCACTGAGAACTATTATACAATCACCTACCCAGGATGAAGTCCGGGACCCAAGACAGGTATTGGCCACACCGACCATACCCAAAACAGGCATTGGCCAGACCGACAATACCCAAAGATATGTATTGCCCAGACCGAGCAGACTTTGGCCACCATTGGCCAGACTGAACAGACTTTGGACACCATTGGCCAGACTGACCAGTCATTGTCCAGACCATTGGGCAGACCGAACAGACCTTAGGCCAGACCGTTGTCCAGACCATCGGCCAGACCGTTGTCCAGACCAATGGCCCGACCGAACAGACCCTAGGCCAGATCATTGTCCAGACCGTAGGCCAGACCATCCACCAGACCGTTGTCAAGATTAATGGCCAGACCGAACAGACCTTAGGCTAGACCATTGTCCAGACCGTTGGCCAGACCATCCGCCAGAACGTTGTCCAGCCCAATGGCCAGACCGAGCAGACCTTAGGCCAGAACATTGTCCAGACCGTAGGCCAGACCATCCGCCAGACCGTTGTCCAGCCCAATGGCCAGACCGAGCAGACCTTAGGCCAGACCATTGTCCAGACCGTAGGCCAGAACATCCACCAGACCGTTGTCAAGATCAATGCCCACGCCGAACAGACCTTAAGCCAGGCCATTGTCCAGACCGTAGGCCAGACCATCCGCCAGACCGTTGTCCAGCCCAATGGCCAGACCGAGCAGATCCTATGCCAGACCATTGTCCAGACCGTAGGCCAGAACATCCACCAGACCGTTGTCAAGATTAATGCCCACGCCGAACAGACCTTAGGCCAGACCATTGTCCGGACCGTATGCCAGACCATCCGCCAGACCGTTGTCCAGACCATTGGCCAGACCGAACAGACTCATTTAAATTATAAGCATCCAATAAAATTTATAATTTATTCATTTCATTTTTTTGAAAGACAAATGAATATGAGATTTTAAAAAGAAATTATTGAAAAAAATCGTCTATTTAATGACAAATGAAAATTTCAAAAGAAAGTCAATGAAGTACTCTAATCATCTAGAAGTAGATGTCGGTTACCATTTATGGGCTGTTGTTACGAAAATCAGTCAATACAGCACGCATTTAAACAATTTTTGGATTCTAGCTTAATTCAGTTTAAAGATACGTCGTCCCTCCGTTCCAATGCTCAAAAACAACAAAGATATTAATTTTTGCTCACAGATCCCCCAAGGTTTATATCCGCACAAGATATTGATTTCCTCAATCTTTTTGCAACGATTTTGCCATATTACTTTGAGTTGTTGGTTACGGATTTTTCTATCCGTTTCCGTCGCTTGCGTGTGATTTTCTACTGGTTCCTCGTAAATTGGCTCGGATGGGTAGGTTGCCGCTGTTGGTGGATCGTTTTGAAGGTTGTCGATTTGAATTCCCTCTTTTGCGAGCAATGCTAGCTTCCACTGTTGAGTCCATTTATCCCACGTCAATGGTGGGGTGGCAGTAGGCTTCTCCCAAAATGCATCTACATGAAGGGGCGTCTTCTTTGATTCAGCTGCTGACTGCGCCATGTTATACTCGAATGCGACAGATTGTTCCATTCGAGTCGCGAACGCTTATAGTTCAAATCAGTTTCGGCACTTGCGCAACAAATGGCAATTCAATAACTACAATTAGATTTTCTAATTGTCAACTTGTTTAATCGCGGTGCGATTAGCGCTATTCTATTCGACTGAGTCCGATTGAAAAGCGAATTACTAGATTTAAATTTGAACTGATTTTCAGCAATGCAAAACCGAATGATTAAATTAAAGTACAATTTAGTAAATGAAATATTTGTTCATAACATAATCACAAGACAGGAAGGAACCGCAAGATTTGTTTATAATCTGAACAGACAGTTTCCTGCACAGACAACATGAACAGACAAGAAGTGATGAAGACTTGGATGAACTGAAATTAAACTAAATAACACTAGCACTTGGCCTTCAAATGGGTAAAACTGAAATGAATACGGTTATGGATATATGATGGTTTATCCATACCGTATCACATTTCCCCCTGTTGGGAGAAAAACAAATTAGTATATAAAATCAGAAAAGTATAAAAAAATTCACCGCTTACATAAGTAATAAAATATTAAATAATAGGTAAAATATAAAGAGTTCATAAAGTTTCAATGAGTTTTTAATCGGATTCTGAGTTCTCGTCATTTTCTGCCTGCAGGACCGTATTTTCGCTTGGGAGATTTGGGTTCGGGTCTGCTGTCCACCTTTCGTTAGGGTTTCGTGGCGAAACCTGTCCAATAAAGTCAGTATTAGACTCAGGGATTTCCGTTGAAAACCGTTTTGTATTTCTAATTTTCTCCACAAACGACTGTGATGACTTCTTTTGTTTAAGAGTCCTTTTGCTTTTTCTCACGGAAGACGTATCAGAATCAGACGTATCGCTTACAGTTAACTGTAGTTTGCTTGTAATATTGGTGTGAGTATTTGCGGAGAAGCCATTTGTACCGCGGATGGCCCAGCTTCATTTGGATTAAGCGTTGGCGGCGCAATTGGAGCGGGTGGGCTGAAATGTAGTATTTGAGTAAGGTCAGGTCTATTGATGAAAGCTTCGTCATGTTTTGGATTGCGCTTTGGAATTCTTATTTTTAGAGATCGTGCCACATTACTAGCTGAAGAGATACAGGATCTTCCTGAAGATATCACACTAATATCGTCAGCCTGTTTTCCTTTACTCTTGATCTTTTTGTCCCCGGTATTTTCCTTTTTAAGTCTCGTCTATGTTTGTCGATTTTCTGCTCGATCGTTTTTTCGTATATCTTTTTTGGTCTTCTCTCTATGTACTGTGTAAGTTTTGTATCTTGTTCTGCTTTTGTGCCGAACTTCGCGATATCCGAATTTCGTACCCGAACCTCTTGTCGATTCGACTCTTTTATGACGCTCGTGGTCGGGCTGACTTTGCACACCGTACTTCCGGGAGCAAGCACTTCGTAAAGTCCATCGAGATTCTTCATTGTCGCTGGCTTTCGTGTATTTTTCTGGCTAGTTTTACTTGGATGCTTCTTTCCGAACACGGAATTGGCCTGAATACTCCTTCTGACTTGATCAATCGTTGCTCTCCTTCTTTCATTTTCTGTTCCTCTTTTCTTGCGCGGGCATCTGCGACACAGATGACTTTCTCAATCTCAGTGTCCGAACAGAGGGCTATATCCGCCCATTGTTCCTCCGTTAAATACGAACGGCCTGGTATCGTGTCGATACCAGGCCGTTCGTATTTAGATTTTTGTTGTTAGGTTTAGTGGTGATGTTAGAAATAGGTGTATTACATTTTCTACCAAAGTGTGCTTCGAATGGTGTGATGTCTATTGTTTTTTGTTTTTAAATTCTCAGTCGTTGTATAATTGCATATAGTGAATGTTCTAAGTTAAATTTTTTGTTTAGTTGTGTTTTCATGCAAGTTTTTTGTCGTTCAATTGTTTGAATAAGGCGTTCTACTAGACCAATTGCTCTATGATCGTTTGCTGATGCAAATATAGGTGTTTTGTTATTTTCTATACAGAATGTTTCAAACTTTTTTCCTGTAAAACGTCTAGCTTGATCTAATCTAACTGTTCTAGATACCCCGTGATTAAATATATATTTATTTAGAAATTTGATTACATTTGACCGGATGAGTTACTTACTATTTCTGCTGTGGGATATTTTGAATATCTATCTACACTTGTAATGAAATATTGTTCTATACCCTTTTCATTAAGTATTGGTCCACCAAAGTCTATTTGTATTACGTCATCTGGTTCGACGCATTTTGGTAAAGGTGCCCATTTGCGGTGCGAAATCACTGATTTAAGATTCTTACTAATTTCCGTGCAAGCTTTGCACTCACTGGCTTTTGCCAGTATATCCCGATGGATATACGGCCACCGAATGTTCTGCGCATGTGAAAGCATGGTAAAACTCCCGAGGTGCATCGAATGTATGTCCTCAAGTACTGCGTCCTTTATGGCTTTCGGGATTGCTATTCGCTCGTCAAGACAGACACAGCCATGTTTTACACTAAGATCCCGCCAATAGGAGAAAAGTAAGGGAGTTATTTCTCGAAGTCTGTTGGGGTCGTCTCGAACTACGCAGTCTCTCACCTCCTTGAGAATCGCGTCTTTCCCAGTTAGCAAAAGTTTTCTACTACATACTTTATTTAGCGTTTCGGTGAAGTAGATGTCATCTGCTTCCCCAACCAAACTGCCTAATGGGGTCTCGTTGTTAGAGGAGGTATGTGTGCCGGGTGTAGAAGGAGTTGTATCTTAGAATGTTACTCTTGCCTTCGTTGGGGTAGATTTCGATCGAGTAGCTTTCGTTTTTGGCATTTTGTTGATATGTTTGACTGAATTACTTGCATGAAGCAGTTTGATAGAATTATTCAAGGTTAAGTAAGTTGTGGATCTATTTTGGGCAAAAAGCGAGTGATTCTTGTGCGAGCGGTAATTATACTTTGGACTTTGTGTTTTCGCGCTTAATTTAGCGATTTTAGGTGGATTATTTGACTTGATACCATTAATGGGCTTTATATTGGGTATAGTTGTTCAGAGTATTCACATTCTATGCTGTCTGACATTTGCACCTCTTTTGCAGCAACTTCTTTAATGGAATGTGAATTATTCACTTTACAGTAATTTGGTACAAATTGTGATCTTCTAACTTTAAGAGGTATTTGCGATGCGAATGGAGGATTTAAATGCGGATTAACTATTGAATTTGATAGTGTTAATTGCGACGCGAATGGTACTTTTGTTTGAGAAAGCAGTAGTTGTGATGCAAGTGGTTTAGTACTAATTTGTGAATTAGTATTTAGTGGTGTATGCATTTGCTGTGCAAATGAGTGTTTTGGATGAAATGAAGGCGAATGTAACTTTAATATGCTATTAAACTTTTGTAATGCCTTCTGTTTATTTTTAATTAAATGTTTCATTGAGTTGCGAGTTTTAGATATTGTTGCTACAACAAAGTGTTCGTCATATGTAGCTATTTTTTTAGCTCTTGCGAATGGCTTTCTAGATATAGATATGTAGTCTACTAAACCCATTTTTGCTCCCGGCATGTGTTCAATTGTGAAATTGTGCGGAAGTAATCTATCTATCCATCTAGATAGTCGACTATTGTACGATCTGTTCGATCTGTGCTCTTTTAGAATAGACAATAGTGCTCGATGGTCCGTTACTACATTAAAAAAATTTCCATATAGGTAGTATTTGAAATAGTCAATTGACCAGACTATTCCCAATAATTCTATTTCGTTAACACTGTAGCGTTTTCCTGTTGAGTTGAGAAATCGTGACGCAAATGCTATCGGTTGTCAACCTTCGGGTGTATTTTGCTCAAGTGCTGCACCCAATCCAGAACGTGAGGCGTCACACTTAACTCTAACATCGAATTTTGGATTGTAATGACTATTTTCTCTGCTGTTGGCAATTTTTTCTTTTATTAAATTAAAATGTTTGTTGTGTTCTTCCTTCCAAAAAAAACTTAATAGATTTTTTGAGAAGTGGTCTAAGTGGATGGCATAATTGTGCTAAGTGTGGTATGAACTTACCGATATAATGTACTCACCCGAGAAAGGATCGGAGACGTTTTAGTGTTGTTGGTGGTGGTATTATTAATATTGCTGCGGTTTTGCTTTCTAATGGTGATATTCCAATTTGTGTAAACTTATATCCTAACCATTCAATTTCCGTTTTTGCAAAATGGCAATTTTGAAGATTTACTCTTAAATTATCTTCGTCTAACTTTTTTATTCATTTTGTAACATATGCCAAATGGTCTGTTTCAGTTCCGGTACTAACGATTATGATGTGGTCTAAAAAGCAATAGGTATTTTGTAAACCTACTAAAGTGTAGTCCATTGCTTTCTGAAATTCTGCCGGCATATCAGTAAGACCGTAGAATCCAGTTTTGAATCTATAAGTGTCGGTGGATTCACCACAGATAATGTTGAAATTACAGTGTTTTGCGGTGTCATGGTGTAATTTCAATTGCCTATATGCATATTTTAGGTCTAACGTGGTGAAATATGCCTGTTGGCCATTTTGGGTGTTAGTAAGATGTTGTGATATTGTATCCATTAACATGTCAATGTTGGGCATTTGATATTTGTTTTTGTGTTTTGCTTTATTTAGTACTTTATAATCTAATGCTAGTTTTATAGATTGATCTTTCTTTACTGTAATTACGATCTGAGATATGAAATGTTCGTCAGAGCAACTAGATAGTTTTTCGATATGAACTTCATTCTGTAAACGTTCTAATTCTGCCGTGACTCTAGGTTGTAGATTTATTGGAACGCGCCGACCTTTTTGATGCTTTGCTGTGATTTTTTGATGAAAATTTGATTTCACTACATGTGTTTTGGACAGGCCAATTTTTGATACTAAATGAGGAATTTGCGCCGCGATTGTCTCCTTAATTTTGCATGCGGGATTATTAATATTATTAACACATTTACCGTTCTCTGATTGTTGTTCTACCACTGCGAGGCCGAGGCTTGGGAAGAGATCTCTTCCAATGATGATCTTGTGACCGTCTTCCACCACTGTCAGAATGGCTTCTCCAACAATCCAATTATTGTATGCAACCGTTGTCTCCAGATGTCCAAGAACTTTAATCGGTTCGTTTGAAAATGTTATTAGATCCCGCTTTTCTTTCTTGATGAGCAGACCCATTTCGCAGATCGTGTAGTTCGAATTATTTGATTTGCTAATGTTTTCGTTATGAGACTAACCGCACTCCCAGAGTCAATCATAGAGTTTGCTTTTAATTCTCCGAATTGTACTTTGACGTTTAGAGGTTCGAGTTGATTTGCCGAATCATACGATATTACCGCCACGTAGTCGTCATAGTCACTGTCATAATTCGAATTGTATACTTGCTCGTTTAGTTGCTGATAACTAGTTATGTAGTTAACGGTTTCCTTGTCACCACTTTTTTCGGGAAACTTATCAATTTGATTGACGTTTGTTTGCGGGGCGTTATGTGTTTGTTCTGTGATCGTTTTGGCTTTCGAAATTTTCTCGCAAAATGGCCAATTATTACACTTTTTTCCATTTGCGTGAAATCTCGTTTGGGTTGTTGGGCATTCGCGTTGCGATTGCGTGTCTGGTAATTGTTGACTACATTTACTGAGTTTGTTTTTGACATCAAATTCTCATTAATCTTTTGCTGATTTTGTGCCCCCATCTCCATCTTGATTGCTATTTCAAGCGCTTTGGATGGTTCAACTGCTTCCTTTAACAACTCCTTTTGAGTTTCATGATCTATCATGTTTAGTATGAAAGCATCTCGAATTAGGGTAGTTTCCTCACTTCCTAGACTACAGTTTTCGGCTGGTTCTATTAAACGACCGTAGAAACTTTCAACAGATTCACCTTTCTGCTGTTTACAAGAGTAGAAGACAAAGCGGTCGTAAGCTATATTTCTCACTTTTGTAAAGGAGTCCTCCATTGCTTGCCATAGTTCTTTAAATGGCTGTTTTTCTATTTGAAAATGAGAATCTTTGCTTTTAAAGATACGTCGTCCCTCCGTTCCAAAGCTCAAATACAACAAAGATATCAATTTTTGCTCACAGATCCCCCAAGCTTTATCTCCGCACAAGATACTGATTTCCTCAATCTTTTTGCAACGATTTTGCCAATTTACTTTGAGATGTTGGTTACGGAAATTTTTATCCTTTTCCGTCGCTTGCGTGTGATTTTCCACTGGTTCCTCGTAAACTGGCTCGGGTGGGTAGGTTACCGCTGTTGGTGGATCGTTTAGAAGGTTGTCGAGTTGAATTCCCTCTTTTGCTAGCAATGCTAGCTTCCACTGCTGAGTCCATTTATCCCACGTCAATGGAGGGGTGGCAGTAGGCTTTTCCCAAAACGCATCTACATGAAGTGGCGTATTCTTTGATTCAGCTGCTGACTGCGCCATGTTATACTCTATTGCGACAGATTGTTCCAATCGATTCGCGAATGCTTATAGTTCAAATCAGTTTCGGCAGTTGCGCCACAAATGGCAATTCAATAACTACAATTAGATTTTCCAGTTGTCAACTTGGTTAATCGCGGTGCGATTGGCGCTATTCTATTCGACTGAGTCCGATTGAAAAGCGAATTACTAGTGTCATACAGATTCACAATCTGTAGTTGGTGTGATTCGCTGTGCCGAATTGCGTATTGTTTTATTCCGAATTAATGGGTTAATTCGCGGAATGATTTAACTGTTAATTTTATAGTAGAGCAATTTAATATTTTGAATACAAAATATGTGTTGATTTGGCGGAGCGAAATCACTTCTAATTTTGGATTGGTTTTCGCTTAGCGAAATAGAGCTCAGAAATTGTCTATTACAACTTTATGCTTTGGCGTGGCGAATTCTATTTTAAGAGAGAGGCAACTAGGTTAAATTAAAAAAAAGAGCAGAATGATTAAAATTGAGACAACTAAAACTGATCAACAATTTGATCACGACAATTGCATTCCAATTGCGGCAATTCAAAATCACAAGACAGGATTATCAGTATGAACACACAAAGTCATCAGGTGCAGGACATAAACAAATTTAGCGGACGTGAAAGCTCAAGATTTGATCTTCAAACATGAACTAAATTAATGATTACAATAAATGGCAGTTTAAAATGAACCAATTTAAATTTAACTGAATAACTTGATTTGGCTTACGAAATCAATAGCCCCAACTGAATGAAATGTATCACTGTACCACATTCCCACTTTGACGAAAATTAATAACATATGTACTGGTTATTATAAATTAATACTGTAATGTTTTTACTTAATAAAGTTTTGGTCAGATAATTAAGCATTTGGAAAGTTTTAATCACTGTAACTCCCATAATATCTTTCCGCCTCCCCAACCGTCATTGATTCTTCTGGCCCCTCGTAGTTAGGCGACATGTAGTATTGTGTAGGATAGGACTGGGTAGGAGAGCATTGGCCGACTAAAAAGTCCGTTTCGACATTTTGGCTCTGAGCTGCGGCCGACTTTATAGATGAAATTATCGATCTGTTTTGAAGTTGTGTCTGTTTGATGATTTGTCGTCGTTTACTACTTGAGGGAGCACTAGAACCAGAGGCTGTGGGGGGACAAGTTTGCACAGAAGCCAGCGATTCATCCGACTTAGTCACTGAAGGCGTTGAACGTTGTCTTTTCAGTGGTTTTAGTGCCGCTGTAGCTTTTGTTGCGGCTTTTCGTTTAGGTCTGGTGGGTGGCTCTGCAATTACGATCGATGTCGACGGCATCTCCATTGGCGGCGCGAAATCGCACGGTACTTCTACTGGTTGTTTTGGCGGCGCTGTTATCACTGTTCGCTTAGGCTTTGTAGTTATCCGTACTCTAAGTGCTCGCGTTACGTTCGAGTGTATCGAGCAGACCGCAATGACATCGTCCGCTATTTTTCGGTTTTTCATGTGTTTGCCTCCTTCTAGTTTTTTCCTAGCTTCTTTTGCATGAGAACTAATGACGTCTTCTGCGATTTTTCCCGTTGGTGTTTTGGGTCGGCGATTTGCGTACATTTGTAATTCAGTCTGGCGCTCCGCCTTTGTGACAAATTTAGCCAAATCTGAATTCCGGATAGTTACATCTCTTTTGCCAGGCTCCCTTATCACCGACGTTTATTTATCTGACTTCACCACCGAAGAACCGGGCGCTAGTACATCATATAGCCCGTCTAGGCTTTTCTTTGATCGTTTTGTTCGTGGTCTCTTTTTGGCGAGTTTTCAGTCAGAGAGGCTTCAGTTCGTGGTACTAGCAGTCCAATATCGGGGTAGGAGATCACTCTGGGCTCTTTGTCTGGGTCCTCATTTTTCCGTTTTACTGCGTCCCGGCTTAACTTTTCTTTGTTGGGATCAAATTCTATGTCACTCTTTTCCTCGTTGTCCCAGTTTTCCTCAGTGATTAGTTCTTCCCATCTGACTGTCTCTAGATCTAAATATTTATTTAAAATATTTTTATATGTCAAACAAGTTGGGTCAGGTTTCGTCGATATAATACTTAATGGAGTATCGGCCTTTCTTCCAAAATCAGCTTCAAAAGGTGATACATTAATAGTCTTTTGGCGGCATATTCGTAGCTGGTAAATAATTGAAATTATTGATGCTTTCACATTAAATTGATTTAGCGCCGCCGTTTTAATGCATGCTAGGCCATTCTTGATTGTTTGTATTAGCCTTTCAACTAAACTAATCGCCCTGTGATCGTGCATTGGAGCTTCAATTAACTGTATATTATTTTGACTACAAAACGCCTTAATTTGCTGTCCCGTTTGGCATTGTGCTTGATCTAATCTAATTGAACGGGGTATTCCGTGTAGCAAAACATACTCTTGAAGAAATTTCAAAATGTTATCTGCATTAACTCTATCAAATATTTCTGCTGTTGGAAGTTTTGAAAATCGATCTATACATGCAAGAAAGTAGACCTCTTGATTCTTTTCATTATAGATTGGTCCCTCCAAATCAATTTGAATTTCTTCATTTGGAAAATTGCATAACTTTAATGGGGCCCTTTATTAGCAGCAATAATAGACTTAAAATTTTTACCGATTTTCATACAAGAATTGCACTTTGCCGTCTCTGTGTTTATGTCCTTGTGCATGTACGACCACCATGCATGGATTGCCAAGTCTGTCATCCCCCATGTTCCAGGGAGGGTGGCGTGTATGGCTTCGACATATGCATCTTTGATTGCGTGGGGAAGGGCTATCCGGTCATCGATGCAAACACATCCATTCTTGACATGAAGGTCTTTCCAGAATGAATGTATGTAAGGCGAGATTTGCTTGCAGCGGTCTTCATTTTCGGTTAAAATGCAGTGTCGCACCTCCTTTAATATCGCGTCTTTGTTTGTGAGGCTGACCATTAGCGTACTAGAAAAGATCTTGGAGAGGGCGAAATTGAACGAATCCAAATAGAGATCATCCACTCAGGGTGACGTTACTGTTGTTGTTTCTGTATTAGGGGTGGTTGTCGTTGCGGGTACCGCTGGAGTTGTCGACGGTCCTGCCTCGTCGGCGAATCTCACTTTAGAGGGCGTCGATTGTTTGACTTCCATCAAAGTTTCTTCATCTGAATTCGAGTGCGACATCATGAGAACAGTTTTAAATTTATTGGCAATACGTTGAAAATTATTCGATTAAGAGGGTAACTTATCGGTAGAGCGATTCAAGGCAAAAAGCGATTGAGGAATGTTAGCTGCCCGATTTGTCTATTAGAATTTGGATTATTTGGAGCTAATTTGTTAATTGAGTTATCATTTTCCGTAATTGAAGAATATTCTCGATTTCGCGATGCAAATTCACTGCATAATTTGTCATTGGAATTTGGAGTATTTTAGGCTTCTTTTATAAGCGGATTTCGCGCTGCGAAATCGACGTAATTTTCCGCATTTAATAAGAAGAGTTTCGCACTGAGTTTATTTGCGTCCACTTTTGCCATTATAAATTGCTCGTCATATGCAGATATATTAACAGCTTTTTGTTGTGGGTCGCGAGAGATATAATCTACTAATCCCATTTTGCAGCCATGAAGGTAATCGATTGTAAAATCAAATGGTAGTGGACGATCTAACCAACGTGTCAATCGACTATTATATGATTTGTTAGCCCTTTTTTCTCTCATGATTTTCTCTCTAAGAGCTCTATGATCAGTTATCACGGTAAATGGTTTGTCGTGTAAATAATATTTAAAATTTTCTTTGGACCACACAACTCCCAACAGCTCGAGCTCATTAATACTAAATCTGTCTTCCACAGAATTCAGATATCGGGAAGCAAATGCCACAGTATGCCAACCGTTTGGAGTTCGTTGTTCTAATACACACCCCAAACCTATACGAGAAGCGTCGCATTTTATACGTGTTTCTAAATCAGGATTAAAATGCTTATTTTCAGTTGTTTCCGCAATCTTCTCTTTAATCAATATGAACTGTTTTACATATTCGTCCGTCCAAGAAAAATTTGTATTTTTCTTGAGCAGAGGTCAGAGAGGGTAACATAATTGTGACAAGTTTGGAATAAATTTACCTAAGTGATGAACTGAGCCCATAAAAGATCTAAGTTTTTTAATATTTGAAGGTGCTGACAGTTTTCCGATTGCATACGTTTTGTTCGACAATGGTGTTATTCCTGATTGTGTGATGTAGTGACCAAGCCATTCGATTTTTTCTTTTGCGAAATGACACTTCGCAAGATTTATTAGGAGATATTCTCGATCTAACTTTATCAAACATTTTCGTACCAGTTCGAGATGTTTTTCTATTCCTCCTCTGCTCACTATTAATATATCGTCCAAAAAAAGGAAAGTATTAGCCAGTCCTGCGAGGGTACAATCAATCGTTTTTTGAAATACAGCCGGCACATCTGTAAGACCGTAAAATCCTGTTTTAAAACGATATGTGGCGGTCATATCTCCGCTTACAATGTTGAAATTACAATGGCGGGCCGTATCATTATGCAAATTGAGTTGGCTGTACGCATACTGCAAATCAAGAGTTGTAAATTAAGCCCTCTCGTGCGGCGTGGTTGACACTGTTTGAGAAATCGTTTGAATTAGCGAGTCTATATTCGGCATTTGATATTTGTTTTTGTGAATAGATTTATTCAGGATTTTAGAATCTAATGCTATATTGATTGATTGATCCTTTTTGACAGTAATTACTATCGGAGAAATGAAGAACTGATCAGAGCAATTTGCCAGTTTTTCAATGTGTCCTTCGTTCAGCATTTTTTCAAGTTCAATTTTCACTTTCGGTTGTAGATGAATTGGCACTTTCCTACCTTTTTGATGAGTAACACGATAATTTTTGTGGAATTTTGAATTAACAGTGTGGTGTTAAGATTTGCCTATAAGGGAGATTAACTCTGGAAATTCCTTTGCTAATGATTCTTTAATTGCGCATGGTGGTTCTATATTATTGACTTCTGTATTCGGGCAAGGTTTTTGTAATATAGTTATTCCTAATTGATCGAAAAGATCGCGTCCGAGAATTGGTCGAAAACCGTCAGCTACGAGCTACGACTGTAATTTTTGCTTTTCAATTTTTCCAATCATTGCATGCACCGAACTGGCTTTTTTAATGTGCCTAAAGTTTCGATAATATCATTCGAAAAAGACTTTAATTCTAATGGTTTTTTCTCCGACGATTGTGATTGCGCACAGTTATACATTTTTTTTCTGGATAGCGACATACTGATAATCGTACAACGGCTACCAGAATCGAGGATCAAATGACAGTCTGTATTGATGATTGTAATCGTCATATTTTGCAACGCCATTGGTTGTGAACTTACATTTTCTACATTAGCAACGTAATTACCATCCGAAGAATCATAGTCAGAGTTAAATTGTTCATTAGAATTTATTTAATTGACGTTTTGATTTTCCTGACTAGTATTTTGATCTGTAGTTTCAACAGTTTCTACATTGTTTATACGATTATTTTGACGTGAAGTTCGTGCATTAGTAAGCTTTTTCCGACATACCTTGGCAAAATGGTTGAGCAAACCAAAAGGATTACATTTCTTTCCCATTTCAGGGCAAACCTGTCGGTGCGTTGTTGTCCAAATTTGACCACAATCTCTACATTGGCCAACTGATGCACGATTAACTGCTACTCCGCTTGACGGATGTCCACGTGCACTCGCGCCGCGAAATCGATTGAAAGATTGTATTGCTTTCACTGTATTGCCAGTTGCGCAGTTATTGGATGATATTCTCTGCTGATTCTGATAGCCCATTTCCATATTGACTGCAATACTGAGTGCTCTTTCTGGGTCAACTGTGTCGCGAAGAAGAACGCGTTGTATGTCATCGTCCAGCATGTTTGTGATTAAAATATCCCTGATGATCACCTCCTCGCGATTTTCAAAATCGCAATTTTCCGCCAGTTCTTTCAAAATGCTGTATAATTGTTCTACCGTTTCTGTTTTTTTCTGCTTTTGTGTGAAAAACACATACCGGTCGAATGTGATGTTACGTGGGCGATTGAAAGCTATCTCCATCATCTCCAAAAGTTTGAGAGTCGACAGGTCATAGAAATTATCATGAGGAAATTTTTGAGTCAATAAACGTCTTCCCTCTGTACCGATGCTGAGGTACAACAGAGACACACAATTTTGGTCGCACAGATGCCATGATCGTTCCCCGCACAGTACTCCCACTTCTGAACTCTTCTGAACTCCCATTGCAACTTCAATTGACTGGTTCGAATCTGACGGTCTCTCTCCGTTTCATTTGTTGCGTCTTCAATTGACATCTCGTACTTTGGCTCAGCAGGCGATCTTACTGTCGTCGGCTTCGGCTGAAGTAGAATGTCGAGTGTTATATTCTCTCTCGCGAGAATTGCGAGCTTTACTTGGATCCGTCATTTCTCCCATCTGATTGGTGGGTCCGACGTTGGGTGTTCCCAGAATGGCTCTATCGACAATGGTGTCTTTCTAGATTCACGATCTGGCTGCGCCATGTGATACAGATTCACAATCTGTAGTCGTTGTGATTCGCGGTGCCGAATTGCGTATTGTATTATTCCGAATTATTGGGTTAATTCGCGGAGCGATTTAACTATTAATTTTATAGTAGAGCAATTCAATATTTTGAATACAAAATATGTGTTGATTTGGCGGAGCGAAAACACTTCTAATTTTGGATTGTCATTTCGCTTAGCGAAATAGAGCTCAGAAATTGTCTATTACAACTTTTTGCTTTGGCGTAGCGAATTCAAGTAGAGAGAGACAACTAGGTTGAATTAAAAAAAAAGAGCAGAATGATTAAAATTGAGACAACTAAAACTGATCAACAATTTGATCACCACAATGGTATTCCAATTGCGGCAATTCAAAATCACAGGATTATCAGTATGAACACACAAAGTCATCAGGTGCAGGATATAAACAAATTTAACGGACGTGAAAACTTAATATTTGATCTTCAAACATGAACTAAATTAATGATTACAATAAATGGCAATTTAAAATGAACCAAATTAAATTTAACTGAATAACTTGATTTGGCGTACCAATTCAATAGCCCCAACTGAATGAAATGTACCACTGTACCACAACTAGATTTAATTTAGAACTGATTTTCAGCAATGCAAATTACCGAATGATTAAATTGAAGTACAAATTAGGAAATGAAAGTTTTATTCATAACGTAATCACAAGACAGGAAGGAACTGCAAGATTTGTTTATAAGCTGAACAGACAGTTTCCTGCACAGACAGCATGAACAGACAAGAAGTGATGAAGATTTGGATGAACTGAAATTAAACTAAATAACACTAGCACTTGGCCTTCATGGATAAAACTGAACTGAATACGGCTATGGATATATGATGGTTTATCCATACCGTATGACAAATTCAGTTGAAAAATTGCCTCCTCTTGTTGCAAGAGGGAGGCGATTGTTGAAAAGATCTGCCACTCATTCGTCGTTGAATTCCAACAAAGGGGTCAGATTTTCAATTCCGTTGGGCAGAGGTGCCTTATGATCACTTCTGTTGAACTCAGTTCGTTTCATTGATCAAGCGGCAATTATACGAAAGTAGTATCATGTCGCGCTTAAAGCAGAAAAAATGGCGATTGGAAATAACCCAAATGGAGTACCCGTGTTGAAAGTACCCCCCCACACACACACACACCCTGATTACCTCCCCCCCCCCTAACTGATATAAGAGTAGGGGGTAATTGTCTATGGGGGTAAAAAAAACTATGTAAGATTAGGGGGTAATGGGGAGTAGTGGCGGAAATTTTTTGATTTTACCGGAGTAGTGGCGGGAATTTTTAGATTTTAATTGTCTATGGGGGTAAAACTATGTAAGATTGGGGGCTAACTTTAGGGGGTAAAACGATTAAGATTAGGAGGTAATGGGGGTAATGGGGGGTTTAGATTTTACCCACCAGAAATTACCCCCCCCCCCCCAAAAAAAAAAGAAGAGGTAAGATTATGGGGTAAAATTAGGGGGTAAAACGATGTAAGGTTAGGGCGATAATGAGTAGTAAAGCGGGATTGTTAGATTTTACATCGTCAAAAATTAACCTTCATATAGAGGTATGATTAGGTTGTAATTTTAAGGGACAAAACTATGTAAGATAATGGGGTTAATGAGGATTAAGGGGGGAATTGTTAGATTTTTACCCCAAAATTTTCATCTTAAAAGATATAAAATTAGGAAGGGGTAATTTTAGGGGATTAAAATGATGTAAGATAAGAGTTGTAATGGGGAGTAAGGGGGAATTGTTAGATTTTACCCCCAAAATTACCCCCCAAAAAGATAAAAATTTAGGGGCTAATTTTAGAGGAGTAAAATGATGTAAGATTGAAGGGTACAATTTTTAAATGATATGCATGCGATGGCTAGTGTTGTGCAAGCATCTGTGGTCTCAGGACTAAAGCGATCTGGCTCATGGACAGAGATTGTGATTTCAAGGCTGTCACTGAGACTATGGAGGTAAATCGATGTATAAATGGGCCTGCCAAGAGGGTAAAATGATACAAGAGTAGGGGTAATGGGGGGAGCAAAACGATGTAAGAGTAGGGGTTCTTGAGGGGTAAAATGACGCAAGAGTAGGGGGTAAGGGTGGCTTAAACGACGCAGGAGTAGGGGTTTGTGGGGGGTTACCCCCATTACCCCTTACTATTACATTGTTTTACCTCCATTGCCCCCTATTCTTACATCGTTTTACCCCCATTACTTTACCCCCTACTCTTACATAGTTTTACCCCCGGGGGGGGGGGGATAAATTCGACACGGCTGCACTTTGGAATGGGGCCTCTACCTTGGGCAATAAGGTGTAGTAGGAAAATTAGAGCCCTTTAAAATATCAAAATATGCACAAAGAGAGTGTTTTAACTTAGTTAAGATTCAAAAAAACTCTGTTAAGAAAGTGGATTATTCCATTGTTGTGCTTCATTTGACTATAACTGTTATTAAGTTCACTTAACTTGATAACCGTTTCAGATCTAAATTCTATACAAATAATGACATATACTTATTTGACAATTGTAGATTTACTTAAAGGTTTTTACCCTGGTTTCAAACTAAATTCTTTAACTGGATCATTCCTCTGCTAAAGCATCTGTAAAATGATTGATGATGTTTAATGAAAATTTCTTGTTTTTGCCAAATGTCAACATCATACTGCCAAATTTGATATTAACCATTGGAATCAATTTTATCTATGTAAATTTATCAGCGGGCGTAGAATAAAGTTTGAACGAGGAACCAGTTAATTTTTACCGTTTGCTCTTTTCAATGTAATTTAACTAATACTGTGATGCAGTTATGTGATCATCATACCGATTTCTCGAACTTTCGTTTCTTGAATCTCTTAAATTAATCTATCGGACTTTAAAACCAATCTATAGAAATGGAGCTCAAATTGAGTGCTAAAATGTTAACTTTGATTTTGATTTATTTATCGGGAATAATTTCTAATTCAACAACTCATTTCAATTATGGCAAGGAGTCCGCACATTTGAAGCCTGCCTTTATTTCCGCGATAATAAAAGGAACTCCGGCGTTTAATCGTAAGTTTTTCACTCGGATACGCTACGTTGGGCGTAGTGAGTTCTGTGGCGGTGTCTTCATAAACAGACGATGGATCCTAACTGCTGCGTCTTGTCTCCAGAATGACTCACTTGGCAAGTTTAGTCTTACCCGAATCATAGTCTCCGATCAAGTTAGAGCTCAGTCATATTTTTGTTCCGACCCACTTTAGTGGGGGGAGGAACTATATACTCAAAGGGGTTTTTTGTTCAGTCAGTTTTCCTCGATCGATATAATCATCGTAGAGAGTTGTGAGTTGTATCATTAGGAAGCCCGTCCAGCGTAAAATATAGAATCAGATTTTTCAAATTTCGTTTTTTTACAGGGCGTTATCGAGATTTTAAATTTTGTTAGCATTCGGCCGAATTACATTGCTTTTGTTTAAACTTTCCGTAATTTTTGTCCCAACTTTTGCCATTTTTGCTAAAATATATTAAAAATGTTCACGGTAGTGTTAATGGTTTTATCGTTAAAAAAAGAAAAGGGTTGCTGAATCCCAAAAAAGAAAAGGGTTCGATCCCACTTTTTTAAATAGATTTTATGCTAAATTTTCTTTGTTGTTGACGTTTTTGTCGTCAACGAAGAAAAACCGAATGCGCTTTCTAGCGCATTTTCTTTAAATTTACTGGAAGTAGACACCTAAAAATTGCGAAAAATTTCTATGAAAGCCCAAAAAGAGAGCAAGTTGTATTCCCGCTGCCTTTAAGAGTCGTCTGGAATTGTAATTTTGTTATTCCTTTGCAATTTAAGCTCGATAACTTTACAAAATGCATTAAAAATACATTTGTTTTAAAATTGATCGACTTCGCAACCATTTAAACAATAGGGAGTCAACATGAATGCGCTGCAATTTCATGGATAACCTTGATCTCACCATGAAACCCAACATTAAGAAAATTGCTGATTTTATTGGTGCGCAGCCTTTTTTAAAATATTTTTGCATTTATAGTTTTTTGTGTTAATTACTGACAGAATTCTCAAATCACAGCTCAAATAGTGACCAAAAAACTACAAAAAATCAGGCTCAAGGACGATTTAGTGGTTTCAGAGTTAAGCATTCGCTTTTTATGGCTTTGACCAAATGCTTTCGCAAAATTTTCTGGCCTTCTTACTTTCTGCTCTCATTTGTTATTTTTTTTGTAGTCCAATGGCTTAGTCAAAAGGACTGACCTCCTTGATCATGAGTGATCACAGACCATGTTTTCAGTTGTTCTCTAAGGTCTCTTACGACTTTCAATGTATTTGTTTTAAGATATTGTCGATTAACTAATGAACTTCGCCAGTGTTTTATCTTATTTCTCTCAACTACTGGCGTAGTCTCAGTAAAGACAGGCCAAAACCCATTTTAGCAAATCATCAAATACTGTCTGTAATTGTTTTCTATTTAAGTAAAAGTCTCTTGGTTTTGATACTAATAGTTCTCTAATTTTTTTTTCTGACTTTGAGCATAATTGCACTTTTTGTTTGCTCATTTTGTTTCTTTGTCAAATTATCACATCATCAGCAACTCCAATTGGAGGAAAGTAAATGTGAAAAAATTTACAGCACTGAAGAGTCCCCAATAATTATCTTAATTGATTTTGTTGAATAGTTTAAGCCTTCATGGGCGAGAGGCACTTCCATCGATAAATTTAGTGGACATTTTTATTTGATTTTGCCCGTATTCGTCTTTCTTTATGTTGTTGTACAACACAATCCTGATAATGATAAGTCTCAATTACTTGCCCAGGACGTTTAATTGAACCCATTTAAGCTTTCTTTTTATACCTAACTGTTTTAATGACTTTCAAAACAATTTAAAAAAAAAACGATTTTGTCAACTGTCTCGTTTTTGCTGTCATTTCGTCAATATGTAACTCAACCATATCATCAAGGATTGTCAACTACTTTGGTTGATTCAAGCGCCATTGTTTCTTATGGTTATAAATCTTGACCTACGGCTTTGATCTTTGAATTCATAAATTTTCAATACTGTTCATGTTTTTTAGTTGTCATTTTGATGTAGTCCTTTTAAAAGGAAGACCCGTTGATTTTCAGATCAGAAGCAAAGGATGATTTACAGTTCTTGCGGATAACATCTTATAATCATAGTGCCTTCAACACTGTGGTATTGTGAAGTTGCTTTTGATGGTTTGGCTTCTGCCTGTATTTGTTGCTATTTTGTAGCCTTGTGACGAAATCTCCTTAATATCAGGCTCAATTGGCTGACTGAGTTGCTGCTAATTTTGAGTTTTTGAGCTTCGCCACTTTTTTAAAATCGTTTGTGGTGGGTCTGTAGCTTAGTAGCTGTAAAGACAGGTAAAAACCCGTTCCCTGTGTGCTTTAGTTCAATCTTTAAAACGGTTTTAGTTTCAACCGTTTGTTTCTCGGCTCTGCTACTACGAGATTACACTATTTTTTTGTTTCTTATATTACTAGTTTTATAGAATTCTTCTTTTCTTTCTTAAATGGTAACAAAAATGGTAGTTCCCGTTGGCTTCTCAACAATGAAGCAAATATACATTTTCAATATTCTTAGAAACAAACTTATGCTTTTAACGGCTTAACTGCCGTTTTGGCGCAAGAATAATTGAACTTTTTAGTTTAGCCGATAATTGTTTGTCTTTTGCGGTTGTAAGACGTAAATTGGATGATGGCAGGTTTCAATTGCTTCCTATAGAATTATAAAAGAAGATTTAGTGATTTCAGTTAATATCTAATGATCTGAATGCTGAATTTCGTTGTCTTCAATGATAGAAATTTTCTTTTGAATTTCGTCCCTTTTTGCTCTCTTCGATTCGACCTCCTACGCAGTCCCATTGAAGGCTGGTCCCATTTTTTTAATTGATGAATAGTTTAAATTGTTTTATTCAGATTTGGTCTAATGCTATTTTGAATTTGTCATGAGTTTTTTTATAGATATCGTGTTTTGCATCGAAATAAAATTTGTCTTTTGATTTTTTTTGAAAAAAGGCGCAGCTTTTTTTCAAATCATTTCAGCATTTATAGTTCTGTATGTAAGTTACTGACATTAACTTCCAACAAGGGCTCAATTTTAAAAAGTTACTATTTGAAAAATTAGGCAAAACGAACATGTATTATGGTTTCAGAGTTAAGCGCATTGTTTTTAAAGCTCTGATCATTTGTTTTCGAGAAGTTTTGGATTTCTCATGCTCTGTTTTCAGTTTTTATAATCCAGTGACTTGGTCTCCCCAATCAAAGAACCAATTGTTAATCCTAGGATGTTTAAATGAACCCAGACAATGCTTTCAGTTGTTATCTAATGTCTCTTATGAATTTGAAAACATTCGTTTTCAGAAAATGTCTGATTTTTTGAACATCGCCTCTATTTTATCTTTTAAACTTCTCGCGTATTGTCAGTAAACACAGTCCAAACCTAATGTGTTTTAATTTATAAACAAAAGTTTGTAGCGGTTTTATTTTTAACTAATGGTTTTCTGATTTTGATACTAAGAGTATTCATTTTTTAGCATAATTGTTTTTTATAGATATCGTGTTTTGCATCGAAATAAAATTTGTCTTTTGATTTTTTCATGGTTTTGTTTTGTATTCCTAATAAAAAAAGTTTTATTGAGCCCCTAGTGCGGCATTATAGTATTCCCATAGTGACTTTTTGAATCGTATGATTTCTGTTAAATTTTCTTTCTCTTTATCAGTTGGTAGCAAATTAAATGAAGAATGTGGACGAGCGGATTCGGAAAATTATTTGCAAAGGCTTCTTGTTTCGAGTCCGTATTTTACAGTGTTTGTATTCTGATCATAGCAATTTTTATTATTTCTTTTTTATTAATTAATAGGACCCACTTTAAGGGGTAAGGAACTATATACTAATATAGTTTTTTGTTCAGTCAATTATGGCCAACCGATATTCTCAGCGTGGGGAATTGTGAGTAGAAATTTTAGAAAGCACTTCGAGCGTAAAATATAAAATTATTTTTATGGTTTTTGAGGTTTAACCTTTTGTTAAAAAGAGACGATAATCCGTTGATTTTATTTACAATTTCCAGATTTTTGTCGAAATTTTTCTTAAGTGTTCTAAAATATGTTAGCATTGTTAGCTGTTGTGTCATTTTTTCATCTGTTTTGATAGAAGAGGGTCTCTAAAATTTCGATCCCAGTTTTTGGCTAGACATTTTTTGTCAATGACGGGAACGAATATACTTTTTTAGCCCGCTTTCTATAAGTTTGGTGCAAGTAGATAACTCAAAATAGCGGTAAAAAGTGAGCTACTTGTACTTGTATTGGCTTAAAGAGTCTTCGCGAATTATAATTTGGGCAGATTTCACTAATATAATTTCAAAAGTTATCAAAATGCGTTATTTTTCTTTAATTTACTGAAAGATTTTGTTTAAAGACTTAAATGTTTTGCAACAATTTGGACAATTGAGTCTTTCCATAGACACGCAGCATTATTGAGTTTGATCTTGATCTTGCAATGGATCCTTCTTGTAAAAAAAATCCTAGGATTTATTTGAGGCGCAGCCTTTTTTCAAATCATTTCAGCATTTATAGTTCTGTATGTAAGTTACTGACATTAACTTCCAACAAGGGCTCAATTTTAAAAAGCTACTATTTGAAAAATTAGGCAAAACGGTTTCAGATGTTAAGGTTTCAGAGTTAAGCGCATTGTTTTTAAAGCTCTGATCATTTGTTTTCGAGAAGTTTTGGATTTCTCATGCTCTGTTTTCAGTTTTTATAATCCAGTGACTTGGTCTCCCCAATCAAAGCACCAATTGTTATTCCTAGGATGTTTAAATGAACCCAGACAATGCTTTCAGTTGTTATCTAATGTCTCGTATGAATTTGAAAACATTCGTTTTCAGAAAATGTCTGATTTTTTGAACATCGCCTCTATTTTATCTTTTAAACTTCTCGCGTATTGTCAGTAAACACAGTCCAAACCTAATGTGTTTTAATTTATAAACAAAAGTTTGTAGCGGTTTTATTTTTAACTAATGGTTTTCTGATTTTGATACTAAGAGTGTTCATTTTTTAGCATAATTGCACATTCTCTAAATTCACTTTGTTTTCTTGTCAAATTATCACTTTATTGACCGGTGCAATTGAAGAAAATCGTAGTTGGGAAAGTGCACAGTGTTCCTGTAGGTCCAAATAAATATGTTAATTGTTTTTCCTGAATAGTTTTTGCTTTTGGGCTGAGACAATTTTCTCGCAAAAATTACCGAATTTTATTATGTTAGCTTATGTTTGTTGTTGTTCTATACAAATAATGACATATACTTATTTGACAATTGTAGATTTACTTAAAGGTTTTTACCCTGGTTTCAAACTAAATTCTTTAACTGTATCATTCCGCTGCTAAAGCATCTGTAAAATGATTGATGATGTTTAATGAAAATTTCTTGTTTTTGCCAAATGTCATCATCATACTGCCAAATTTGATATTAACCATTGGAATCAATTTTATCTATGTAAATTTATCAGCGGGCGTAGAATAAAGTTTGAACGAGGAACCAGTTAATTTTTACCGTTTGCTCTTTTCAATGTAATTTAACTAATACTGTGATGCAGTTATATGATCATACCGATTTCTCGAACTTTCGTTTCTTGAATCTCTTAAATTAATCTATCGGACTTTAAAACCAATCTATAGAAATGGAGCTCAAATTGAGTGCTAAAATGTTAACTTTGATTTTGATTTATTTATCGGGAATAATTTCTAATTCAACAACTCATTTCAATTATGGCAAGGAGTCCGCACATTTGAAGCCTGCCTTTATTTCCGCGATAATAAAAGGAACTCCGGCGTTTAATCGTAAGTTTTTCACTCGGATACGCTACGTTGGGCGTAGTGAGTTCTGTTGCGGTGTCTTCATAAACAGACGATGGATCCTAACTGCTGCGTCTTGTCTCCAGAATGACTCACTTGGCAAGTTTAGTCTTACCCGAATCATAGTCTCCGATCAAGTTAGAGCTCAGTCATATTTTTGTTCCGACCCACTTTAGTGGGGGGAGGAACTATATACTCACAGGGGTTTTTTGTTCAGTCAGTTTTCCTCGATCGATATAATCATCGTAGAGAGTTGTGAGTTGTATCATTAGGAAGCCCGTCCAGCGTAAAATATAGAATCAGATTTTTCAAATTTCGTTTTTTTACAGGGCGTTATCGAGATTTTAAATTTTGCTAGCATTCGGCCGAGTTACATTGCTTTTGTTTAAACTTTCCGTAATTTTTGTCCCAACTTTTGCCATTTTTTCTAAAATATATTAAAAATGTTCACGGTAGTGTTAATGGTTTTATCGTTAAAAAAAGAAAAGGGTTGCTGAATCCCAAAAAAGAAAAGGGTTCGATCCCACTTTTTTTAATAGATTTTATGCTAAATTTTCTTTGTTGTTGACGTTTTTGTCGTCAACGAAGAAAAACCGAATGCACTTTCTAGCGCATTTTCTTTAAATTTACTGTTAGTAGACACCTAAAAATTGCGAAAAATTTCTATGAAAGCCCAAAAAGAGAGCAAGTTGTATTCCCGCTGCCTTTAAGAGTCGTCTGGAATTGTAATTTTGTTATTCCTTTGCAATTTAAGCTCGATAACTTTACAAAATGCATTAAAAATACATTTGTTTTAAAATTGATTGACTTCGCAACCATTTAAACAATAGGGAGTCAACATGAATGCGCTGCAATTTCATGGATAACCTTGATCTCACCATGAAACCCAACATTAAGAAAATTGTTGATTTTATTGGTGCGCAGCCTTTTTTAAAATATTTTTGCCTTTATAGTTTTTTGTGTTAATTACTGAAAGAATTCTCAAATCACAGCTCAAATAGTGACCAAAAAACTACAAAAAATCAGGCTCAACGACGATTTAGTGGTTTCAGAGTTAAGCATTCGCTTTTTATGGCTTTGACCAAATGCTTTCGCAGAATTTTCTGGCCTTCTTACTTTCTGCTCTCATTTGTTATTTTTTTTGTAGTCCAATGGCTTAGTCAAAAGGACTGACCTCCTTGATCATGAGTGATCACAGACCATGTTTTCAGTTGTTCTCTAAGGTCTCTTACGACTTTCAATATATTTGTTTTAAGATATTGTCGATTAACTAATGAACTTCGCCACTGTTTTATCTTATTTCTCTCAACTACTGGCGTAGTCTCAGTAAAGACAGGCCAAAACCCATTTTAGCAAATCATCAAATACTGTCTGTAATTGTTTTCTATTTAAGTAAAAGTCTCTTGGTTTTGATACTAATAGTTCTCCAATTTTTTTTCTGACTTTGAGCATAATTGCACTTTTTGTTTGCTCATTTTGTTTCTTTGTCAAATTATCACATCATCAGCAACTCCAATTGGAGGAAAGTAAATGTGAAAAAATTTACAGCACTGAAGAGTCCCCAATAAATATCTTAATTGATTTTGTTGAATAGTTTAAGCCTTCATGGGCGAGAGGCACTTCCATCGATAAATTTAGTGGACATTTTTATTTGATTTTGCCCGTATTCGTCTTTCTTTATGTTGTTGTACAACACAATCCTGATAATGATAAGTCTCAATTACTTGCCCAGGACGTTTAATTGAACCCATTTAAGCTTTCTTTTTATACCTAACTGTTTTAATGACTTTCAAAACAATTTAAAAAAAAAACGATTTTGTCAACTGTCTCGTTTTTGCTGTCATTTCGTCAATATGTAACTCAACCATATCATCAAGGATTGTCAACTACTTTGGTTGATTCAAACGCCATTGTTTCTTATGGTTATAAATCTTGACCTACGGCTTTGATCTTTGAATTCATAAATTTTCAATACTGTTCATGTTTTTTAGTTGTCATTTTGATGTAGTCCTTTTAAAAGGAAGACCCGTTGATTTTCAGATCAGAAGCAAAGGATGATTTACAGTTCTTGCGGATAACATCTTATAATCATAGTGCCTTCAACACTGTGGTATTGTGAAGTTGCTTTTGATGGTTTGGCTTCTGCCTGTATTTGTTGCTATTTTGTAGCCTTGTGACGAAATCTCCTTAATATCAGGCTCAATTGGCTGACTGAGTTGCTGCTAATTTTGAGTTTTTGAGCTTCGCCACTTTTTTAAAATCGTTTGTGGTGGGTCTGTAGCTTAGTAGCTGTAAAGACAGGTAAAAACCCGTTCCCTGTGTGCTTTAGTTCAATCTTTAAAACGGTTTTAGTTTCAACCGTTTGTTTCTCGGCTCTGCTACTACGAGATTACACTATTTTTTTGTTTCTTTTATTACTAGTTTTATAGAATTCTTCTTTTCTTTCTTAAATGGTAACAAAAAAGGTAGTTCCCGTTGGCTTCTCAACAATGAAGCAAATATACATTTTCAAAATTCTTAGAAACAAACTTATGCTTTTAACGGCTTAACTGCCGTTTTGGCGCAAGAATAATTGAACTTTTTAGTTTAGCCGATAATTGTTTGTCTTTTGCGATTGTAAGACGTAAATTGGATGATGGCAGGTTTCAATTGCTTCCTATAGAATTATAAAAGAAGATTTAGTGATTTCAGTTAATATCTAATGATCTGAATGCTGAATTTCGTTGTCTTCAATGATAGAAATTTTCTTTTGAATTTCGTCCCTTTTTGCTCTCTTTGATTCGACCTCCTACGCAGTCCCATTGAAGGCAGGTCCCATTTTTTTAATTGATGAATAGTTTAAATTGTTTTATTCAGATTTGGTCTAATGCTATTTTGAATTTGTCATGAGTTTTTTTATAGATATCGTGTTTTGCATCGAAATAAAATTTGTCTTTTGATTTTTTTTGAAAAAAGGCGCAGCTTTTTTTCAAATCATTTCAGCATTTATAGTTCTGTATGTAAGTTACTGACATTAACTTCCAACAAGGGCTCAATTTTAAAAAGTTACTATTTGAAAAATTAGGCAAAACGAACATGTATTATGGTTTCAGAGTTAAGCGCATTGTTTTTAAAGCTCTGATCATTTGTTTTCGAGAAGTTTTGGATTTCTCATGCTCTGTTTTCAGTTTTTATAATCCAGTGACTTGGTCTCCCCAATCAAAGAACCAATTGTTATTCCTAGGATGTTTAAATGAACCCAGACAATGCTTTCAGTTGTTATCTAATGTCTCTTATGAATTTGAAAAAATTCGTTTTCAGAAAATGTCTGATTTTTTGAACATCGCCTCTATTTTATCTTTTAAACTTCTCGCGTATTGTCAGTAAACACAGTCCAAACCTAATGTGTTTTAATTTATAAACAGAAGTTTGTAGCGGTTTTATTTTTAACTAATGGTTTTCTGATTTTGATACTAAGAGTGTTCATTTTTTAGCATAATTGTTTTTTATAGATATCGTGTTTTGCATCGAAATAAAATTTGTCTTTTGATTTTTTCATGGTTTTGTTTTGTATTCCTAATAAAAAAAGTTTTATTGAGCCCCTAGTGCGGCATTATAGTATTCCCATAGTGACTTTTTGAATCGTATGATTTCTGTTAAATTTTTTTTCTCTTTATCAGTTGGTAGCAAATTAAATGAAGAATGTGGACGAGCGGATTCGGAAAATTATTTGCAAAGGCTTCTTGTTTCGAGTCCGTATTTTTACAGTGTTTGTATTCTGATCAAAGCAATTTTTATTATTTCTTTTTTTATTAATTAATAGGACCCACTTTAAGGGGTAAGTAACTATATACTAATATAGTTTTTTGTTCAGTCAATTATGGCCAACCGATATTCTCAGCGTGGGGAATTGTGAGTAGAATTATTAGAAAGCACTTCGAGCGTAGAATATAAAATTATTTTTATGGTTTTTGAGGTTTAACCTTTTGTTAAAAAGAGACGATAATCCGTTGATTTTATTTACAATTTCCAGATTTTTGTCGAAATTTTTTTTAAGTGTTCTAAAATATGTTAGCATTGTTAGCTGTTGTGTCATTTTTTCATCTGTTTTGATAGAAGAGGGTCTCTAAAATTTCGATCCCAGTTTTTGGCTAGACATTTTTTGTCAATGACGGGAACGAATATACTTTTTTAGCCCGCTTTCTATAAGTTTGGTGCAAGTAGATAACTCAAAATAGCGGTAAAAAGTGAGCTAGTTGTACTTGTATTGGCTTAAAGAGTCTTCGCGAATTATAATTTGGGCAGATTTCACTAATATAATTTCAAAAGTTATCAAAATGCGTTATTTTTCTTTAATTTACTGAAAGATTTTGTTTAAAGACTTAAATGTTTTGCAACAATTTCGACAATTGAGTCTTTCCATAGACACGCAGCATTATTGAGTTTGATCTTGATCTTGCAATGGATCCTTCTTGTAAAAAAAATCCTAGGATTTATTTGAGGCGCAGCCTTTTTTCAAATCATTTCAGCATTTATAGTTCTGTATGTAAGTTACTGACATTAACTTCCAACAAGGGCTCAATTTTAAAAAGCTATTATTTGAAAAATTAGGCAAAACGGTTTCAGATGTTATGGTTTCAGAGTTAAGCGCATTGTTTTTAAAGCTCTGATCATTTGTTTTCGAAAAGTTTTGGATTTCTCATGCTCTGTTTTCAGTTTTTATAATCCAGTGACTTGGTCTCCCCAATCAAAGCACCAATTGTTATTCCTAGGATGTTTAAATGAACCCAGACAATGCTTTCAGTTGTTATCTAATGTCTCGTATGAATTTGAAAACATTCGTTTTCAGAAAATGTCTGATTTTTTGAACATCGCTTCTATTTTATCTTTTAAACTTCTCGCGTATTGTCAGTAAACACAGTCCAAACCTAATGTGTTTTAATTTATAAACAGAAGTTTGTAGCGGTTTTATTTTTAACTAATGGTTTTCTGATTTTGATACTAAGAGTGTTCATTTTTTAGCATAATTGTTTTTTATAGATATCGTGTTTTGCATCGAAATAAAATTTGTCTTTTGATTTTTTCATGGTTTTGATTTGTATTCCTAATAAAAAAGTTTTATTGAGCCCCTAGTGCGGCATTATAGTATTCCCATAGTGACTTTTTGAATCGTATGATTTCTGTTAAATTTTTTTTCTCTTTATCAGTTGGTAGCAAATTAAATGAAGAATGTGGACGAGCGGATTCGGAAAATTATTTGCAAAGGCTTCTTGTTTCGAGTCCGTATTTTTACAGTGTTTGTATTCTGATCAAAGCAATTTTTATTATTTCTTTTTTTATTAATTAATAGGACCCACTTTAAGGGGTAAGGAACTATATACTAATATAGTTTTTTGTTCAGTCAATTATGGCCAACCGATATTCTCAGCGTGGGGAATTGTGAGTAGAATTATTAGAAAGCACTTCGAGCGTAGAATATAAAATTATTTTTATGGTTTTTGAGGTTTAACCTTTTGTTAAAAAGAGACGATAATCCGTTGATTTTATTTACAATTTCCAGATTTTTGTCGAAATTTTTTTTAAGTGTTCTAAAATATGTTAGCATTGTTAGCTGTTGTGTCATTTTTTCATCTGTTTTGATAGAAGAGGGTCTCTAAAATTTCGATCCCAGTTTTTGGCTAGACATTTTTTGTCAATGACGGGAACGAATATACTTTTTTAGCCCGCTTTCTATAAGTTTGGTGCAAGTAGATAACTCAAAATAGCGGTAAAAAGTGAGCTAGTTGTACTTGTATTGGCTTAAAGAGTCTTCGCGAATTATAATTTGGGCAGATTTCACTAATATAATTTCAAAAGTTATCAAAATGCGTTATTTTTCTTTAATTTACTGAAAGATTTTGTTTAAAGACTTAAATGTTTTGCAACAATTTGGACAATTGAGTCTTTCCATAGACACGCAGCATTATTGAGTTTGATCTTGATCTTGCAATGGATCCTTCTTGTAAAAAAAATCCTAGGATTTATTTGAGGCGCAGCCTTTTTTCAAATCATTTCAGCATTTATAGTTCTGTATGTAAGTTACTGACATTAACTTCCAACAAGGGCTCAATTTTAAAAAGCTATTATTTGAAAAATTAGGCAAAACGGTTTCAGATGTTATGGTTTCAGAGTTAAGCGCATTGTTTTTAAAGCTCTGATCATTTGTTTTCGAAAAGTTTTGGATTTCTCATGCTCTGTTTTCAGTTTTTATAATCCAGTGACTTGGTCTCCCCAATCAAAGCGCCAATTGTTATTCCTAGGATGTTTAAATGAACCCAGACAATGCTTTCAGTTGTTATCTAATGTCTCGTATGAATTTGAAAACATTCGTTTTCAGAAAATGTCTGATTTTTTGAACATCGCCTCTATTTTATCTTTTAAACTTCTCGCGTATTGTCAGTAAACACAGTCCAAACCTAATGTGTTTTAATTTATAAACAAAAGTTTGTAGCGGTTTTATTTTTAACTAATGGTTTTCTGATTTTGATACTAAGAGTGTTCATTTTTTAGCATAATTGCACATTCTCTAAATTCACTTTGTTTTCTTGTCAAATTATCACTTTATTGACGGGTCCAATTGAAGAAAATCGTAGTTGGGAAAGTGCACAGTGTTCCTGTAGGTCCAAATAAATATGTTAATTGTTTTTCCTGAATAGTTTTTGCTTTTGGGCTGAGACAATTTTCTCGCAAAAATTACCGAATTTTATTATGTTAGCTTATGTTTGTTGTTGTACCACATAAATTTGATAATGATAGATCTCGATTGCTTCTCCGAGACGTATGTCTGAACCTATTGAAAGATTTCAGTTGATCAATATTTATTTTAAGGTCTTTTAAGTTAACCATTTTGCTCACTCTTTTTCCTCACCATGTAACTCAATCCTACTATTAAGAGGTCTCAATTTTTTGTTGGTTCAAACATTATTTTCACTTTTTGTTATATCATTTGACTTAGGGCTTGAACCATTTAATTTTATAAAATTTTCGAGATTTTGATAATTTTGATGACTCAACTTTTTGAGTTTCCTTTTGGTGTCATTTCTAAATAGACCTTTTATAAGGGAGAAGACGCGTTGATGTTTAGATAAGAAACAGGCGATGAATCACCGTTCTTTTTTTAATTGTCATTTTGATGTAGACCTTTTGAAAAGAAGACCCGTTGATTTTCAGAATAGAAGCAACGGATGGTATACAGTTCTTGCGGATAACATCTTATAATTATAGTGCCTTCAAAACTGTGGTGTCGTGAAATTGTTTGTTAAGTTTTGGCTGCTGCCAGTATTTGTTGTTATTTTATAGCTTCGTGACTTAGTTTCATTAATAACAGACCATTGGCTTCCTGAGGTGTTGCAACTTAATAATCCTTTTTGTTGAAATCCTTTGTTTGTTAAGACTTGACGAAAATTCTTTTCAAAACAAATTTTGATTTTTTGGGCTTGGCCTTTTTTCTAAATCTCTTCGTTGGTCGATTTCGCCAGTGAGCTATAATTTAGTCTTCCAATGGTTTTACTTCAACCAATTGTTTCTTGGCTTCATTACAACTGTTAATACGAGATTTCATTAAAAAATTTGAGATTTTTTTTGTTTATTTGTACAATTTAAAGGATAGTTGTATTCGTTTTGAAATTAAATATAAATAGAAGTTCGCATTGATTTTGAAATGTTGTGCAAATGTAATTCTAGCGTGGCTTTATTGTATTCCAATAGTGGTTTATTGAACGATATGTATGTTTTCGAAAGTTATCTATCTTTTCAAGTCAAGAATGTGGATGAGCTCCTTGTTTTTACAAGATGAGAAAGCAGAGTGAAATTTTTCTGAAAATAATCTGAGCAAAACTGAAGATGAGTCCTGGTCTCCTTTGCAAAGTAAAAAAATGAATCATTTAAATCTTCTTATTAAGCGTAACATTCCATAGACTTGCAAAAGTATCAAAAAGCAGATTATCTCGCAGCAAATCTTAAAAAAAAACAGCAAAAATACTAAATATTAAATAAACCAAACGTATTAACGATCAGTTCAAATAGGAACCAAAAAAAAACGCTCAAATTCTATAGTTTGCTATATATAGCTCGGTTTTGCTTGATTTGAGACACCGGCTCTTCCTAATTTGAGAGGAGTGTTTGGAAAATTTGGCAGCCGTTTGATTGACTGATAAGGCGATTTCTGCAACTGAAATTGAAAGATCTTGGTTGACGACAATTATTGATGACAAATAGCTAGAAAAACTCTTCAGAAGAGCCCTCAAAACAACTTTCATTGAGACATGCAACCTAGCAAAAACATTTTTAGGATTTAAGGAAATCAAAAACAGAATTTTTGCACAAAAATACTGGTTTTGGTTCTTGCTGACTACATTTTACGGGACTCTGAGATAACAATCAATAATTTAGCGTTCGTATATGACCTTGTATGATTACTATGGAACTTTTCATTACAAATTATTCTGAAAACATAACCGGCATTTTGCAAAAATAGCTGCGAAAGAAAATTGCAGTTCATAAAATTGAGAGAAACAGCTATGCAGCAAATCAAATGGCGCAATCAACAAAAAAATAAGAAAAAAATTTTTCAAAATATAAGAGATTTTCCTCAAATATATATTTTTTTGGAAAAAAATCATAATGCTAATTACATTTTAGGTGCTATGATTTATTAGTAACGGCTATTTTTACTTAGGATTCTGTTTTACACTTTAAAGGGTTTAGAGGGTTTGAGGAGTGTATTTTTGACCTTGAGGCCCTTAATATTATCACTAAAGTCCTTAAGTGAGTAACATGAAAGAGGTGTTGTATGATAAAAAATATTTATCTCGCAACTTAAGTAAAACTTACTGCATTTAGTGCAACAAATGGTTGCACACACACACACATAAAAACAGCTGTGATTGACATAGAAAGTTGAAGAAAAATTGTTTATTTGAGGTTGGCTGATGAAAAAAAACGGTATAGGAATATCCTGGCCAGGTCAATAAACTGTAAAAACATAGCAAGACACATACTTAACTACGAATCTAAGAAACTCCATTCATTAAAAAACTACCTCTTAAATTGACTCGAAATGGACTTGGAAGGCAAATAAGAAAAAACAAGTAAAAATATGCAAACTGAAAGAAAATAGAAATAAAATTGCCACTTCTGAGCAGAAAAACCATCGCCAAAAAATATGTTCAGTGATCTTTTCTTCACTCTACTCAAGGATCAGTGAAGAAACATTTTTCAGGTTGTGTGAGGATCAACACGCCCTCACACAGAGGGGATTTGCAAAGCCAACTAAAAACTAATTGATGTGTGCTTTACTAATCTTCAAACCTCCTATCAGTCTCAAGATGCACAGAGTGAGGACATAGCTTAAGTTTTGTGAAAAGACACAGCTACAAGAAACTCCCAAAAGGAAATTGAGTAAAACTAACTTAGGAATTTATTTTTTTTACCTTGTCGCGTCCTAGAGTTCAAAATGAGTTCCGAAGCAGCGTGGAACTTGACAGTGCAAAGAAGTGAGACACACGATTGGGTCATTTAAATCCACCGGGTTTAGTCAAAAATGCCACAGGAGACAGTGGGGGAACTCAAAGGTGTCTGCAATATGGGCAATTTTTGGTAGTTGGCAAAGATCACAAAGACTCTAGAACTAGGGGTGGCAGAACCCCAAACGAAAGAGAAACTGCAGAGGGTTTCTTACAGACGCATTGGGACCATTCAGAGTAGAGTCACTGTCAAGTTTCTCAATCTGCATTGCATTCGCAGACCAGTACACAAAATTTGTGATTGTTGACTTTCTTAAGGCAAAGAGTGAAGCACGGACCGGCCTGAAGAAGTTTGTTCTCAGTGCGAAGACGCTCAAAAAACTGGAATAAGACAATGCAAAGAAAAGAGTTTCTCTCGAAAAGGACTGGGAAGGCAATTAAGAGAAAACAATTAATAATATGCAAACTCAACGAAAATAGAAATAAAATTGTCGCTTCTGAACAAAAAAACTATCGCCAAAGTAAACGTTCAGTGATCTTTTTGCACTCTACTCCAAAATTAGGGAAGAAACATTTTTCAGGTTGTGTGGGGATCAACACGCCCTCAAAAAGAGAGGACTTGCAATGCGAACTAAAAACTAACTGATGAGTGTTTTACTACTCTTCAAACCTCCTATCAGTCTCAAGATGCACAGAGTGAGTACATAGTTTCAGCTTCGTGAAATGACAAAGCTGCAAGAAACTCCAGAAAGGAACTCGAGTAAACCTAACTTAGGAATTTAATTTTTGTTTTTTTTCTTGTCGCGCTCTAGAGTTCAAAATGAGTTCCGACGCCTGCAACTTGACAGAGCAAAGAAGTGAGACACACGATTGTGTCATTTGAATCCAGCGGGGTTAGTCAAAAACGGCACAGGAGACAGTGTGGGAACTCAAAGGTGTGTGCAATGTAGGCCTTTTGTGGTAGTTGGCAAAGACCACATAGACTCTAGAACTAGGAGTGGCAGCACCCCAAACGAAAGAGAAACTGTAGAGGGCTTCTGTAGACACATTGGGACCATTTAGAGTAGAGTCACTATCAAGTTTCTCAATCTGCGATGCTTTCGCAGACCAGTACACAAAATTTGTGTTTGTTGATTTGCTAAAGACAAAAAGTGAAGCACTCGCCGGCCTGAAGAAGTTTGTTCTCAGTGCGAAGACGCTCAAAAAACTGGGATAAGACAATGCAAAGAAAAGAGTTTCTCTCGAAATGGACTTGGAAGGCAATTAAGAGAAAACAATTAATAATATGCAAACTGAACGAAAATAGAAATAAAATTGTCGATCCTGAACAGAAAAAACATCGCCAAAATTTATGTTTAGTGATCTTTTCTTCACTCTACTCAAGAATCAGTGAAGAAACATTTTTCAGGTTTTGTGAGGATCAACACGCCCTCAAACAGAGAGAATTTGCAAAGCGAACTAAAAACTAATTGATGTGTGCTTTACTATTCTTCAAACCTCCTATCAGTCTCAAGATGCACAGAGTGAGGACATAGTATCAGTTTCGTGAAAAAACACAGCTGCAAGAAACTCTAGAAAAGAACTCGATTAAAACTAACTTAGGAATTTATTTTTTTGATTTTTTACCTGGTCGCGTCCCAGAGTTCAAAATGAGTTCCAACGCGTGGAACTTGACAGCGCAAAGAAGTGAGACACACGATTGGGTCTTTTAAATCCACCGGGTTTAGTCAAAAACGGCACAGGAGACAGTGTTGGAACTCAAAGGTGTGTGCAATGTAGGCCTTTTGTGGTAGTTGGCAAAGACCACATAGACTCTAGAACTAGGAGTGGCAGCACCCCAAACGAAAGAGAAACTGTAGAGGGCTTCTGTAGACACATTGGGACTAGAGTCACTATCAAGTTTCTCAATCTGCGATGCTTTCGCAGACCAGTACACAAAATTTGTGTTTGTTGATTTGCTAAAGACAAAAAGTGAAGCACTCGCCGGCCTGAAGAAGTTTGTTCTCAGTGCGAAGACGCTCAAAAAACTGGGATAAGACAATGCAAAGAAAAGAGTTTCTCTCGAAATGGACTTGGAAGGCAATTAAGAGAAAACAATTAATAATATGCAAACTGAACAAAAATAGAAATAAAATTGTCGATCCTGAACAGAAAAAACATTGCCAAAATTTATGTTTAGTGATATTTTCTTCACTCTACTCAAGAATCAGTGAAGAAACATTTTTCAGGTTGTGTGAGGATCAACACGCCCTCAAACAGAATAATTTGCAAAGCGAACTAAAAACTAATTGATGTGTGCTTTACTATTCTTCAAACCTCCTATCAGTCTCAAGATGCACAGAGTGAGGACATAGTATCAGTTTCGTGAAAAAACACAGCTGCAAGAAACTCTAGAAAAGAACTCGAGTAAAACTAACTTAGGAGTTTATTTTTTTTGATTTTTTACCTTGTCGCGTCCTAGAGTTCAAAATGAGTTCCAACGCGTGGAACTTGACAGCGCAAAGAAGTGAGACACACGATTGGGTCATTTAAATCCACCGGGTTTAGTCAAAAATGCCACAGGAGACAGTGGGGAATTCAAAGGTGTGTGCAATATGGGCAATTTTTGGTAGTTGGCAAAGATCACAAAGACTCTAGAACTAGGGTTGGCAGAACCCCAAACGAAAGAGAAACTGCAGAGGGTTTCTTACAGACGCATTGGGACCCATCAGAGTAGAGTCACTGTCAAGCTTCTCAATCTGCATCGCGTTCGCAGAGCAGTACACAAAATTTGTGTTTGTTGACTTGCCTAAGGCAAAGAGTGAAGCACGGACCGGCCTGAAGAAGTTTGTTCTCAGTGCTAAAACACTCAAAAAACTGGGATAAGACAAGGCAAAGAAAGGAGCTTCTCTCGAAATGGACTTGGAAAGCAATTAAGAGAAAACAATTAATAATATGCAAACTGTACGAAATTAGAAATAAAATTGTCGATCCTGAACAGAAAAATCATCGCCAAGATTTATGTTTAATGATCTTTTCTTCACTCTACTCAAGAATAAGTGAAGAAACATTTTTCATGTTGTGTGAGGATCAACACGCCCTCTAACAGAGAGGATTTGCAAAGCGAACTAAAAACTAATTGATGTGTGCTTTACTATTCTTCAAACCTCCTATCAGTCTCAAGATGCACAGAGTGAGGACATAGTATCAGTTTCGTGAAAAGACACAGCTGCAAGAAAATCTAGAAAAGAACTCGAGTAAAACTAACTTAGGAAAATATTTTTTTGATTTTTTACGTTGTCGCGTCCTAGAGTTCAAAATGAGTTCCAACGCGTGCAACTTGACAACGCAAAGAAGTGAGACAAATGATTGGGTCATTTAAATCCACCGGGTTTAGTCAAAAAAGCCACAGGAGACAGTGGCGGAACTCAAAGGTGTGTGCAATATGGGCAATTGGTGGTAGTTGGCAAAGATCACAAAGACTCTAGAACTAGGGGTGGCAGAACCCCAAACGAAAGAGAAACTGCAGAGGGTTTCCTACAGACGCATTGGGAACATTCAGAGTAGAGTCACTGTCAAGCTTCTCAATCTGCATCGCGTTCGCAGAGCAGTACTCAAAATTTGTGTTTGTTGACTTGCCTAAGGCAAAGAGTGAAGGACGGACCGGCCTGAAGAAGTTTGTTCTCAGTGCTAAAACACTCAAAAAACTGGGATAAGACAATGCAAAGAAAGGAGCTTCTCTCGAAATGGACTTGGAAAGCAATTAAGAGAAAACAATTAATAATATGCAAACTGTACGAAATTAGAAATAAAATTGTCGATCCTGAACAGAAAAATCATCGCCAAGATTTATGTTTAATGATCTTTTCTTCACTCTACTCAAGAATAAGTGAAGAAACATTTTTCATGTTGTGTGAGGATCAACACCTCCTCTAACAGAGAGGATTTGCAAAGCGAACTAAAAACTAATTGATGTGTGCTTTACTATTCTTCAAACCTCCTATCAGTCTCAAGATGCACAGAGTGAGGACATAGTATCAGTTTCGTGAAAAGACACAGCTGCAAGAAACTCTTGAAAAGAACTCGAGTAAAACTAACTTAGGAGTTTATTTTTTTGATTTTTTACCTTGTCGCGTCCTAGAGTTCAAAATGAGTTCCAACGCGTGCAACTTGACAGCGCAAAGAAGTGAGACAAATGATTGGGTCATTTAAATCCACCGGTTTTAGTCAAAAAAGCCACAGGAGACAGTGGCGGAACTCAAAGGTGTGTGCAATATGGGCAATTGGTGGTAGTTGGCAAAGATCACAAAGACTCTAGAACTAGGGGTGGCAGAAACCCAAACGAAAGAGAAACTGCAGAGAGTTTCTTACAGACACATTGGGACCATTCAGAATAGAGTCACTGTCAAGTTTCTCAATCTGCATCGCGTTCGCAGAGCAGTACACAAAATTTGTGTTTGTTGACTCGCCTAAGGCAAAAAGTGAAGCACGGACCGGCCTGAAGAAGTTTATTCTCAGTGCTAAGACACTCAAAAAACTGAGATAAGACAATGCAAAGAAAAGAGTTTCTCTCGAAATGGACTTGGAAGGCAGTTAAGAGAAAACAATTAATAATATGCAAACTGAACGAAATTAGAAATAAAATTGTCGATCCTGAACAGAAAAATCATCGCCAAAATTTATGTTTAGTGAACTTTTCTTCACTCTACTCAAGAATAAGTCAAGAAACATTTTTCAGGTTGTGTGAGGATCAACACGCCCTCTAACAGAGAGGATTTTCAACGCGAACTAATAACTAATTGATGTGTGCTTTACTATTCTTCAAACCTCCTATCAGTCTCAAGATGCACAGAGTGAGGACATAGTATCAGTTTCGTGAAAAGACACAGCTGCAAGAAACTCTAGAAAAGAACTCGAGTAAAACTAACTTAGGAGTTTATTTTTTTGATTTTTTACCTTGTCGCGTCCTAGAGTTCAAAATGAGTTCCAACGCGTGGAACTTGACAGCGCAAAGAAGTGAGACACACGATTGGGTCATTTAAATCCACCGGGTTTAGTCAAAAATGCCACAGGAGACAGTGGGGAATTCAAAGGTGTGTGCAATATGGGCAATTTTTGGTAGTTGGCAAAGATCACAAAGACTCTAGAACTAGGGTTGGCAGAACCCCAAACGAAAGAGAAACTGCAGAGGGTTTCTTACAGACGCATTGGGACCACTCAGAGTAGAGTCACTGTCAAGTTTCTCAATCTGCATCGCGTTCGCAAAGGAGTACACAAAATTTGTGTTTGTTGACTTGCCTAAGGCAAAGAGTGAAGCACGGACCGGCCTGAAGAAGTTTGTTCTCAGTGCTAAGACACTCAAAAAACTGGGATAAGACAATGCAAAGAAAAGAGTTTCTCTCGAAATGGACTTGGAAGGCAATTAAGAGAAAACAATTAATAATATGCAAACTGAACGAAATTAGAAATAAAATTGTCGATCTTGAACAGAAAAATCATCGCCAAAATTTATGTTTAATGATCTTTTCTTCACTCTACTCAAGAATAAGGGAAGAAACATTTTTCAGGTTGTGTGAGGATCAACACGCCCTCTAACAGAGACGATTTGCAAAGCGAACTAATAACTAATTGATGTGTGTTTTACTATTCTTCAAACCTCCTATCAGTCTCAAGATGCACAGAGTGAGGACATAGTATCAGTTTCGTGAAAAGACACAACTGCAAGAAACTCTAGAAAAGAACTCGAGTAAAACTAACTTAGGAATTTATTTTTTTTTTGATTTTTTACCTTGTCGCGTCCTAGCGTTCAAAATGAGTTCCAACACGTGGAACTTGACAGCGCAAAGAAGTGAGACACACGATTGGGTCATTTAAATCCACCGGGTTTAGTCAAAAATGCCACAGGAGACAGTGGGGGAATTCAAAGGTGTGTGCAATATGGGCAAATTTTGGTAGTTGGCAAAGATCACAAAGACTCTAGAACTAGGGGTGGCAGAACCCCAAACGAAAGAGAAACTGCAGAGGGTTTCTTACAGACGCATTGGGACCATTCAGAGTAGAGTCACTGTCAAGTTTCTCAATCTGCATCGCGTTCGCAAAGGAGTACACAAAATTTGTGTTTGTTGACTTGCCTAAGGCAAAGAGTGAAGCACGGACCGGCCTGAAGAAGTTTGTTCTCAGTGCTAAGACACTCAAAAAACTGGGATAAGACAATGCAAAGAAAAGAGTTTCTCTCGAATTGGACTTGGAAGGCAATTAAGAGAAAACAATTAATAATATGCAAACTGAACGAAATGAGAAATAAAATTGTCGATCTTGAACAGAAAAATCATCGCCAAAATTTATGTTTAATGATCTTTTCTTCACTCTACTCAAGAATAAGTGAAGAAACATTTTTCAGGTTGTGTGAGGATCAACACGCCCTCTAACAGAGACGATTTGCAAAGCGAACTAATAACTAATTGATGTGTGTTTTACTATTTTTCAAACCTCCTATCAGTCTCAAGATGCACAGAGTGAGGACATAGTATCAGTTTCGTGAAAAGACACAGCTTCAAGAAACTCTAGAAAAGAACTCGAGTAAAACTAACTTAGGAATTTATTTTTTTTTGAATTTTTACCTTGTCGCGTCCTACCGTTCAAAATGAGTTCCAACACGTGGAACTTGACAGCGCAAAGAAGTGAGACACACGATTGGGTCATTTAAATCCACCGGGTTTAGTCAAAAATGCCACAGGAGACAGTGGGGGAACTCAAAGGTGTGTGCAATATGGGCAATTTGTGGTAGTTGGCAAAGATCACAAAGACTCTAGAACTAGGGGTGGCAGAACCCCAAACGAAAGAGAAACTGCAGAGGGTTTCTTACAGACGCATTGGGACCATTCAGAGTAGAGTCACTGTCAAGTTTCTCAATCTGCATCGCGTTTGCAGAGCAGTACACAAAATTTGTGTTTGTTGACTTGCCTAAGGCAAAGAGTGAATCACGGACCGGCCTGAAGAAGTTTGTTCTCAGTACTAAGACACTCAAAAAACTGGGATAAGACAATGCAAAGAAAAGAGTTTCTCTCGAAATGGACTTGGAAGGCAATTAAGAGAAAACAATTAATAATATGCAAACTGAACGAAATTAGAAATAAAATTGTCAATCTTGAACAGAAAAATCATCGCCAAAATTTATGTTTAATGATCTTTTCTTCACTCTACACGAGAATAAGTGAAGAAACACTTTTCAGTTTGTGTGAGGATCAACAAGCCCTCTAACAGAGAGGATTTTCAAAGCGAACTAAAAACTAATTGATGTGTGCTTTACTATTCTTCAAACCTCCTATCACTCTCAAGATGCACAGAGTGAGGACATAGTATCAGTTTCGTGAAAAAACACAGCTGCAAGAAACTCTAGAAAAGAACTCGAGTAAAACTAACTTAGGAATTTATTTTTTTTTCTTTTTTACCTTGTCGCGTCCTAGCGTTCAAAATGAGTTCCAACACGTGGAACTTGACAGCGCAAAGAAGTGAGACACACGATTGGGTCATTTAAATCCACCGGGTTTAGTCAAAAATGCCACAGGAGACAGTGGGGGAATTCAAAGGTGTGTGCAATATGGGCAAATTTTGGTAGTTGGCAAAGATCACAAAGACTCTAGAACTAGGGGTGGCAGAACCCCAAACGAAAGAGAAACTGCAGAGGGTTTCTTACAGACGCATTGGGACCATTCAGAGTAGAGTCACTGTCAAGTTTCTCAATCTGCATCGCGTTCGCAAAGGAGTACACAAAATTTGTGTTTGTTGACTTGCCTAAGGCAAAGAGTGAAGCACGGACCGGCCTGAAGAAGTTTGTTCTCAGTGCTAAGACACTCAAAAAACTGGGATAAGACAATGCAAAGAAAAGAGTTTCTCTCGAAATGGACTTGGAAGGCAATTAAGAGAAAACAATTAATAATATGCAAACTGAACGAAATGAGAAATAAAATTGTCGATCTTGAACAGAAAAATCATCGCCAAAATTTATGTTTAATGATCTTTTCTTCACTCTACTCAAGAATAAGTGAAGAAACATTTTTCAGGTTGTGTGAGGATCAACACGCCCTCTAACAGAGACGATTTGCAAAGCGAACTAATAACTAATTGATGTGTGTTTTACTATTTTTCAAACCTCCTATCAGTCTCAAGATGCACAGAGTGAGGACATAGTATCAGTTTCGTGAAAAGACACAGCTGCAAGAAACTCTAGAAAAGAACTCGAGTAAAACTAACTTAGGAATTTATTTTTTTTTGAATTTTTACCTTGTCGCGTCCTAGCGTTCAAAATGAGTTCCAACACGTGGAACTTGACAGCGCAAAGAAGTGAGACACACGATTGGGTCATTTAAATCCACCGGGTTTAGTCAAAAATGCCACAGGAGACAGTGGGGGAACTCAAAGGTGTGTGCAATATGGGCACTTTGTGGTAGTTGGCAAAGATCACAAAGACTCTAGAACTAGGGGTGGCAGAACCCCAAACGAAAGAGAAACTGCAGAGGGTTTCTTACAGACGCATTGGGACCATTCAGAGTAGAGTCACTGTCAAGTTTCTCAATCTGCATCGCGTTTGCAGAGCAGTACACAAAATTTGTGTTTGTTGACTTGCCTAAGGCAAAGAGTGAATCACGGACCGGCCTGAAGAAGTTTGTTCTCAGTACTAAGACACTCAAAAAACTGGGATAAGACAATGCAAAGAAAAGAGTTTCTCTCGAAATGGACTTGGAAGGCAATTAAGAGAAAACAATTAATAATATGCAAACTGAACGAAATTAGAAATAAAATTGTCAATCTTGAACAGAAAAATCATCGCCAAAATTTATGTTTAATGATCTTTTCTTCACTCTACACGAGAATAAGTGAAGAAACACTTTTCAGTTTGTGTGAGGATCAACAAGCCCTCTAACAGAGAGGATTTTCAAAGCGAACTAAAAACTAATTGATGTGTGCTTTACTATTCTTCAAACCTCCTATCACTCTCAAGATGCACAGAGTGAGGACATAGTATCAGTTTCGTAAAAAAACACAGCTGCAAGAAACTCTAGAAAAGAACTCGAGTAAAACTAACTTAGGAATTTATTTTTTTTTCTTTTTTACCTTGTCGCGTCCTAGCGTTCAAAATGAGTTCCAACGCGTGGAACTTGACAGCGCAAAGAAGTGAGACACACGATTGGGTCATTTAAATCCACCGGGTTTAGTCAAAAATGCCACAGGAGACAGTGGGGGAACTCAAAGGTGTGTGCAATATGGGCAATTTGTGGTAGTTGGCAAAGATCACAAAGACTCTAGAACTAGGGGTGGCACAACCCCAAACGAAAGAGAAACTGCAGAAGGTTTCTTACAGACGCATTGGGACCATTCAGAGTAGAGTCACTGTCAAGTTTCTCAATCTGCATCGCGTTTGCAGAGCAGTACACAAAATTTGTGTTTGTTGACTTGCCTAAGGCAAAGAGTGAAGCACGGACCGGCCTGAAGAAGTTTGTTCTCAGTACTAAGACACTCAAAAAACTGGTTTAAGACAATGCAAAGAAAAGAGTTTCTCTCGAAATGGACTTGGAAGGCAATTAAGAGAAAACAATTAATAATATTTAAACTGAACGAAATTAGAAATAAAATTGTCAATCTTGAACAGAAAAATCATCGCCAAAATTTATGTTTAATGATCTTTTCTTCACTCTACACGAGAATAAGTGAAGAAACACTTTTCAGTTTGTGTGAGGATCAACAAGCCCTCTAACAGAGAGGATTTTCAAAGCGAACTAAAAACTAATTGATGTGTGCTTTACTATTCTTCAAACCTCCTATCACTCTCAAGATGCACAGAGTGAGGACATAGTATCAGTTTCGTGAAAAAACACTGCTGCAAGAAACTCTAGAAAAGAACTCGAGTAAAACTAACTTAGGAGTTTATTTTTTTGATTTTTTACCTTGTCGCGTCCTAGAGTTCAAAATGAGTTCCAACGCGTGGAACTTGACAGTGCAAAGAATTGAGACACATGATTGGGTCATTTAAATCCACCGGGTTTAGTCAAAAATTGCACAGGAGACAGTGGGGGAACTCAAAGGTGTGTGCAATATGGGCGATTTGTGTTAGTTGGCAAATATCACAAAGACTCTAGAACTAGGGGTGGCAGAACCCCAAACGAAATAGAAACTGCAGAGGGTTTCTTACAGACGCATTGGGACCATTCAGAGTAGAGTCACTGTCAAGTTTCTCAATCTGCATCGCATTCGCAGAGCAGTACACAAAATTTGTGTTTGTTGACTTGCTCAAGGCAAAGAGTGAAGCCCGTCCGGCCTGAAGAAATTTGTTCTCAGTGCTAAGACACTCAAAAAACTGGGATAAGACAATGCAAAGAAAAGAGTTTCTCTCGAAATGGACTTGGAAGGCAAATAAGAGAAAACAATTATTAATATGCAAACTGAACGAAATTAGAAATAAAATTATCGATCCTGAACACAAAAATTATCGCCAAAATTTATGTTTAATGATCTTTTCTTCACTCTACTCAAGAATAAGTGAAGAAACATTTTTCAGGTTGTGTGAGGATCAACACGCCCTCTAACAGAGAAGAATTGCAAAGCGAATTAAAAACTAATTGATGTGTGCTTTGATACTAATCAGACCTCCTATCAGTGTCAAGATGCACAGAGTGAGGACATAGTATCAGTTTCGTGAAAAAACACAGCTGCAAGAAACTCTAGAAAAGAACTCGAGTAAAACTAACTTAGGAATTTATTTTTTTGATTTTTTACCTTGTCGCGTCCCAGAGTTCAAAATGAGTTCCAACGCGTGGAACTTGACAGCGCAAAGAAGTGAGACACACGATTGGGTCTTTTAAATCCACCGGGTTTAGTCAAAAATTGCACAGGAGACAGTGGGTGAACTCAAAGGTGTGTGCAATATGGGCAGATTGTGGTAGTTGGCAAAGATCACAGAGACTCCTGAATTAGGAGTTGCAGAAACCAAGCGAAAGAAAAACTGGAGAGACTGCTTACAGACGCATTGGGACCATTCAGAGTAGAGTCACTATCAGATTTCCAAATCTGCTTTGCGTTCACAGACCAGTACACAAAATTTGTTTTTCTTGACTTGCCTAAGGCAAAGAGTGAAGCACCGGCTGGCCTGAAGAAGTTTGTTCTCAGTGCGAAGATGCTCAAAAAACTGGGACAAGACAATGCGAAGGAGTTTCTCTCAGAGCAGTTTAAGACGTGCTGTTTAGATACAGGCATTCTTCAAGAGAAAACAATACCAGAGACGCCACAACAGAACGAGTTAGCCAAGAGGTGCAACAGGACATTTGTGGAGATACCAAAGTTTTTGGTCATTGACTCAAGTCCTCCTAGACTATGTGGGTAGCCGCAATTATCCACGCAGCAAGGATTAGAAACTTGGTTGTGAGGGGAACAGAAGACAGATGCCGGCAGAGCTTATGCGATGTACAAAACTAAATTTTCACTTAGCAAACTCTCTTATTTTGGTTGCAGTCCTCATGAGGAAGAGAAAGAGAGAGAGAGAGAGAGAGAGAGAGAGAGAGAGAGACATGTCAGCAAACTTGAAGTCAATGCACCAGAAGGAAAATTGTGTGTTACACTGTGGGTGACCATGGAATTAACATGTTCATACATAACTCAAGATGACGGCAGTTCTAGATGTGATCGTCATGAAGTCCAGAGTGGGCTCAATCTGTGAAAATTCTTAGATGGCTGACCTAATAGACGAGAGTCTGAGCAACTGGTGATCTGCTACCCTGAAGATAGTAATCAAGACGACGGCAAAAAAGAACGATAGGGCACATCTACTCCAATCAAGAAAAGCGTAGCACGACGAAGAGAGTGTGAATACTCATAAAAAACACTGAGACGAGATGTCTTGAATATTGAGGAAGACTCAAAACTAGACTCAACTGCAACTAGAGAAATTCTCAGTGACTCATAGTCGCTTGAAAATAAGGACTGAAGAGTTTTTGCGTTCAGAGACAGTTAACTTCAATGAATAAGAACTGAGGCAAGCGCGGACAGAGCACAGCTCAGACGAAGGACACGATCAAGGAATGATCCGCAATGTTTGAGAAAATCAGGACCAGTCTTGCTGTAACTGAGGTTGACTATATGGAACCCAAGACACTCTACAAAGCCAAGCACAGTGATGATTGGGTCCAGAACACTGGTCAAGGAAGGACCGGGTCAAGCAATACAAGACGCCAAGACTTGAGGCCTAGATAGACCACCCACAGAAGAGGACGCCATATTGGCTGATTTGGTCTACAAAATAAAATTGGGTCCCATTGGCAAGTCGACAAATACAATTTTCGCTTTTGTGGAAAAAAGATTCAAGAAATCGGAAGGACGGGTTCCTTATGAAACGTTCGCGCCTAACTTGAAGCCAGAGAATTTAAGGATCCACTTCAACTATCATTAAAGCAAGGCCAAACGATGCACCAGTTTGGTGTCAAAACGGATTTCGTGCACTCACCGACAAAGAAAGAAGTATATCTGGTGCAGACACAGCAGTGTGTGAAGCGTGGATCAGATGAGGAAACGCTAATTTGCATTTTGAAGAAATCAAATCATGGTTTGAAACAGGCTGCTAACAAATAGTACAAGGATTTGGATAACCTTCTATTGGGACATGGATTCACTAAAAGCAGTAACGATCATCGCTTGTTCTTTAGAGCGGCGAAAAATGGTCACATCTTCACTTGGGTCTGAATTCACAACATCATAATAACCTCAAGAAACGTGACTGTAGTCTTCGACGTCAAGAAGGCGCTCGAGGCCACATTCCACATGGAAGGTTTGGAGATTACACTGGTTTCTCAACCTCAAATTTAGACATACGGAGGGCAGGTTACCAAGTGCGCATTATGGAAAAAATGATTGACTGGTATCAAATGGATCAATGCAAACCCTCGTGCATACCCATTGACACAAGTTTTGTTGGATCACATTTTTATTTGGCCAAACAGACAAAGACAGAGAGCAGGTTCGAGTCATTATTCTGTCCAGACACATGAATGAAACTAAAAGTCAACACTGGTTTTTGGAAAAGTTTGAAAATTTTGAAAATTTCTTACACAAAAGAAGCTAGTTATGATTTAGTGGGGGAAAGTGAAGCAGATTGATCTGGTGAGTTGAACAACAGAAAATCAACGAGGGGCCACTACTTCAAACTCAACGGACGTGGCGCAGCAATCAGCCTGTTTGTCAAGAAGTATGGCACAGTTGCTTTTTCTTCCACAGAAGCAGAGGCGTGTTAGCAGTAGTTCAAGAAGCAAATGAATTGAAAAACTTTTAGACAATGGTGTCATCCAACAGAAACATCTGACATCAACTGAAGAGGACAGCGAAAATTTTATCAGAGTTTGTCAAAATCACGTCATGTACAAGAGGAGCGAGCACATCGAGACAGAATATCAATCCATTCAGGAAAAGTCTGAAGATGGAACTACTTCAATTCAGTATTTTCCTACTGACCATATGGCAGCAGACATAAAGGAGTTCTTTACCCGTATCAAAGGTGGAAACAATCAGAACAGTTTTGATGGAAGCAGACTCTATGCAATCGGCTCAAATCTTAGTGCGTGTTAGAATTGCGATTCAAACTATACTCTTAAAATTTGATATATATTATTAGAAAATTTATCTTACCAGTTAATCAGAAAAAAGAAAAATGATTCCAGTCACTAAAATGATATAAATGAATCTTTATGAAAAAATGCTTTGAATCAATACTTGATTCAAACTGATGATTCTAGGTAATTATTCTTAGAATTAGAATATTTGGTTTTCCCAGCATTTTCTTTTTGATTATGATACCTGTAGAAGTGTGAATGAAATCTTAGAAAAATGCAATTGCTTATATTGTTCACTGGCGACTGACTTCTAGGACTTTTGCGGAAGCAAACCATATTGGGTACCCATTGCGACCCCCACTATAAATCTTGGTGCTAAAATTGGTTTTGTATTTTGACTTTTTGCAATGGTAATGGGTAAATATACAGCTGATTTTTGTGTCAGATCTCTAAATTCTACTGTAAAATATATTTTGTTGATCTCTCATTTTTGAGAAATTATTTCTTTTCCTTAGTTGATTACGCTTTTATTCTGCTTGCGAAAGTCAATAACCCATCAATCAAAAATTTTTGTTTTGTATTCTGTATATTAACTCTACACGTACCCTCTGATTGCCCCAGTCTTTGAAGAAGCATATAATCGACAGATTGAGTAATCCTTACCACATAAATTGGGAATCTGTTTTCTACTGCATGGAAAATTAAACCCTTTTTTTGTTTTGTCAATGGATTTGGATCGGACTTAATTTACTACCAAGTGTAACGTTTAAACTGAACTTCTTGCTCAACTGTATTTAGCTAAGTATTCTCTGTCTGAGAAAAGTTTGGTGATCTGGATTGTTTTTCAGCTAGATAAAATGTTATTTGTTATTTTTTTTATCTATAACAATAAACAATGTTGGTCTCCGAATGTGTCTCAGTGAGTATATCTGTCATTATAAGTTTGGATTAAATTCAACCACTTTTTTATCTTATTACCTTGCAAAAGGGACAGTAATTACCTATACGTAATCAGTTTAATTGGTCTCTAAGTCAGTGATTTTCTATGAAAGTCGTTTCTTATAACGGGTACAGGTTTGAAATGTTGTGCGTTTCAGCTATGAACCTTCGCATTGAGCTGAACGAGTTCTCAAAGACGAGCAGAGGGAGTTCTCTAATTAGACCCAAAAGATACGTATTAATGAAGGGGTTAGTGACCGTATTACATCAAATGGGGCATATAGAAAAACAATTGTTAACACTTTCAAATTCATGTGCAAGGTGACCTTCTCAGACCAGAATTCCTACGGCTATCTTGTACAATATTGCAAGATTCTTGCAATTAACGCTTAAGAATCGGACTGTTATCCTGCAAGATTTGGGCCTTTGCAATTTGATTTTGATAAATGAGAGAAAAGAATTCTATGATCAATTTCTATTTAGCGACTATTTCTATGACTGATTTTTACATGCTCAACCAATTGACAATTTCAAATTTTGATAGACAGTTTGGTATGGAATTTAGGAGCATGTGCATCCATTTCACAGCAAAGATTTAAGGCTTTCTTGAAGAAAGCTGGCACTGTAGACTTTTCTTCTCTCAACTTCAGTTTGGGCCAAGCAGCTACCAACTGATGAGAAATTTGACACAGTTTAAATTAAATTAAAATTAAATGATGGTTACTAGATAGACTGCTTTTCAATTTCGATATTGAAAGGGAGAGTATCGCAGCTGTTATATGGTTCTAGCTATACTTCTCAGTGACCACGATCCAACAATATAGATTTCCTCGATTCCTTAAAGTTCGGCAATCATTTTGCGCCTAATACAATCAAACTATATTTCAAATTATCTTTCAAATTATCCCCCAAATGTCTTCAATAGAAGATAACTGACAAAAAAAATTGTTAATGATCCGACCTCTTAACAACAATCAGTCATTATCAGATGATAATTCACAAAGAATTTTATCCCCCATTACGTGGCCAATGTCGGATTTCTTCAGTAAATTTACTCATTTTTATCAGTCTTTTACACGCTATGAGTAACTCGGTTATATGACACTACACCCAATGCTAAAATACTCAATGTGCCACATACCCCATGCCATACCCAATTTAATTCATTTGACATTTTCGTTCAATAATTCCAAATCCCATTACAAATTAGCACTCGGTTTTGCCAGCATGTTTAAGTTGATAAAGCATAATTAAGCTGATAGTTAAATCTCATGTTCAGTTGTGATAGTTTCATATTGTGATGGTTTCAAAGAAACATCAAGAAACTTAGAAGTTTCAAAGAACGAAAGACGAACTTATCTGAAGAATTCTGCTGCTATGTCAAAAAGTACTGGCCACAAAATTAAACCCGATTCTAATTTTTGTCGTGGCGCTATCATTATCTTATTGATCTATCAATCATATGTCAGATTGTAAAATCTGACATATGTAAATCTGACATATCTGACACGATATAGTAAAAAAGATCAATAGTTAACTGCAAAGTAAAAATGTAGGTGCAGATAGCGCAGTGATATCACTAAGAGTATGGACTGAGCTTGATAAACCTCAGTTTGATGGTAAAATAAGACGTCTCGAAGTTATGGTAGTGGTCAACTAACCCTTCTGAGGGCGTTTACTTGTAATGTTGAGTGGAATAGAATCAGGCACACACAAAATTAACTCGCAGTCTAATAAATAATTTGGACTAATTGGTAGAGACCTTCTACCCAAGAACGATGTCAACAATATCACATCCGAACACTTCCCTGCTCCGAAAGGTTACAAAGCTCAAGTAAAGCTGATACCAGGACCACAGCCAATCTTCTGCAAAGCCAGAAAAATACCTCTCTATCTCTTCAAGACAAGGTCACAGAGAAGCTGGAAAAGGTAGTCAGACACGGCATCCTTGAACCGGCACTGCCAAGAGGAGTCATTAATGCATCTCCCGTGGTGTGGCAAAGAACTAAAAGTTGAGAACTGAGACATTTTGTGATTTTAAAATTTCATATCAACGGACGAGGACTACTCAATACCAGACATGGAGACAATCTTCCACAATCTACATAGGACCACATACTTTGAAAAATTGAGTTCTCAGGATGCCTACTACAAAACTTCACATAACGAACAAGAAAAAGACATAAGCAAAATAAACATATCTCAAGGACTGTTCAAGATATGCTCATTACTTCAGGGATTGAAAAACTCTTCTCCAATCTCTTAGAATTGCATCGAATCAAAACTCAAAGGAATCAAAGGTGTTGTAATCTTTCAAGACGATGTGTTGTTCTATGGAATTACCAAGGATCAGTTAGACAAGAGATTGCTTGCAGTCAAGAGTCGACTACGTGAGAAAAAGTTTACTATTAATCAGAAAAAATCTTACTCAAAACCAGTCAATAGTAATAGTTTTTTGAGATACTCCATATTAAATGAGGGAACAGCACCAGAACTCGAATCGTTTGTTGGGCTAACAAATATTTACGGAAAAACGAATTCCTGATTTTGAAACAGTAATGCTGCCACTAATTGACATGAGAAACAGCGATTTCTCATGGGGCAGAATGCTACGAAAATCTTTGAAGACTACAAAAAAGGAATTACGTGCTAACCCACTTGTACAGTCATATAATTTGCAAGAAGTCATTGGAGGGGTTCCTTCACAGGAAGGTCATCCAGTTATATATGTAACAGAAAAATTGACACCAGCGGAGCATAACTGAGAGCGAGCAGTACTGGAAATTGTGTCTGTGGTCACAAGATTGAAGCAATTCCTTCTTGGAAGACAATTTTCCTTGCAGACGGACCACAAACCGTTCAAATATCTTTTTGCAACAGACGAGGAGATGCCGAAAACAGAATCAGCTAGAATCACAAGACGGTCATTAGCTCCAATGGGCTTCGACTTTGAGCTGAAGTACACACCAGGAAAGCAAATACCCCATTCAGATGCTTTGAGTAGAATGGACTTTGACGAAGACGAATCTGATAACGAGTATGTTTCACAGTAAACAACAATTGCTTCGCTCAGACCGTCTTGATGACTCCAGAAGAGGTCAGAACCGAGCTTGTACCAAACAGACTTTTTAAAGAAATAATGAAACGAATCAAAAGTGGCAATTGGAAACAGCATTCAACAGCGAAAAAAAAAGATTTAAACAACAAAAAGAAGCGCTTACTATGTACAATGGAATCATCTTCACGGGTGTTGTTCCTTTCATTCCACCCAAACTACGGCAATTGGTTTTGGCAAAAGCGTTTGAGACACATCCTGGGAATAATGCAATTGAGGCATCAGTCAGTATGATACCATGGTGGCCTGGCATTACCCAAGAAGTTCAACTTTTTGTAGTAAACGTAACAACTGCAAACAAACAGACCTATCCTGGAGAAAAGACCTTTCAAAACGAGTCTCTAGCAGGGCAGAAGCCGACGCTTGTGGACAGCTCCACATTGTCTGGGATTTTGTTAAGGACCAAAGCAATATCTTGGTAAATTTTGACGCTTGTTCAAGCTGGATAGAAGAATTTCCCGTGGGAAATAGAACATCAGAAACAGCTAATGTTTATTTTTTTCAAATTTCTGCAAGATTTGAAACACCAAAAACATTAGTATCTGATAATGTACCTGAATTTGTAATTGGTGACCTTAAACAGTAGTGTGAATTACTGGGAATTAAGAAAATGGAATCACCCGTCTATCTACCAAGAGCTAATGGACTAGCTGAGAGAGCAATTCAGAGAGTAAAGCGGAAACGTCAAGCGTGGAGTCCCAATCTCAACGTGTCATTTGGGGCATTCCTACAAAGGGCACTGATGACACGTCGAAACACTATATAGACAATAGGAGAAAACCCCAATTGAACGTCTATTGGGACGCAGAGTGAGATCAACAGCAATTGCATATTTCGACTTGTGTGTTCAAGGCCATTCTATTCAAGGCCAACGAAAAGACAAAGACGATTCCTGCTACTTTATTCATTATGAAGAGCTTGAACACTTTTTTCATACAACCTGAAAATTCAACATGGACTATTAAGTGAGCGGCAACTAAAATGTGAGCATAGACGAGGACAATCTGAAATCTGAACCCCAGTGGAGGACACAATATCTCAATCAGAACCAAAAGTTCGGTACACAGTTGTGAGCCCTTCACAACATGATTAAGCTTCTTCAGCAACATCAGCTGCAGAGCAACCACAACCTGAACCCTTAGGTTCTTTGTGAACATCAACAGGAAACAGAAAACAACCAGATAGTTTGCTATCCCCACAAATTTACCTAAAAAAGATTGAAGTTTTGATGGTTTCAAAGAAACATCAAGAAACTTAGAAACTATCTTTTTTTAAAGTTCAAAGAACGAAAGAAGAACTTACCTGCAAAATTTTGCTGCTATGTCAATAAGTATTGGCCGCAAAGCTAAGCTCGATTTTGATTTTGTCTTGGCGCTATCGTTGCCTTGTTGACCTATCAATCATATGTCAGGAGTGAATTCTCCCGCCCATAGAAACCTAACTCCAACATCCTTTGACCTCCAACTAATGAACTCCATTGTATCTAGGCCATAAAAGCTTCACGTGAAATGTTGATGAAAATAGAAAATCACGTTTGGGATTCGGAATTACGATTTATTCTCATAAAGTATTTTTAGCTATCCTATTTTCAATTTATTTTTTTGCTTAGATAGGTAATATAAATCAGACCCTAATTTCTTTTATTTTCAGTTCCAGTTTTAATATAAAATTTAACTTTTTCAATTCATTTGACCCGTGGTTTTGACCACGACACACATCAAACTGCCGCTCAGTTGGTATTACCCAAATACTTGGTTCAAAACGCATAATCTGGCAGAAAAATCATGTTTTAAACAGCTTATTATTTGTTCAATTACATGCAACCATAAGAATAACTCTTTAATTATTTTTTAATTCAAAGAAAAGTTATTTTAAGTTATTTAATGCTAATAACAAATGATTTTTGCTGAAACCAATTTAGCATGAAAGTCAACATCGGTCAGTTGAAGTTGAAATACGGCAAGTTGTACAAAAGGTTAAAAAGGCATTACGCAGCCAGTGTTCTGAAAAAAATCTTTGTCAATTTTTTTTTGTCACTTGTGACTCAGTTCCGCAATTTTGATCATGTAGTTAGCTTAAAATTTTGTGGCCCAAGTTCAAGTTGTAAATACTTCAGTCTCGATTCAAAGACTTACGGGGCCAATGTTTGAAAAAGGAATATTCTACAAAAACTTTTTTGTCACTAGTATTTACAGATGAACGTAACCCTTTTCCACAATTTTGATCATGTAAATGGCTTAAAATTTTTTAACCCAAATTTAATTTGAAAATACTTGAGTCTCAATTCAAAGACTTTGGTTAGTTGCAAAACACTGCCGTATCCGAATGAAGCAAGGCCAGACTAAACAATCCTCAAATGCAAACTGTTCCCGGACAAAATAGTACCAGATAAAATAATCTAATCAAAAGCAGAGAAAATCGTTATGAACAGATATTTTCGTTGAAACCAATTTAGCATGGAAGTCAATTTCGGTCAATTGAATTTGAATAACGGCAAATTGTACAAAAAGTTAAGGCATTACGTAGCCAGGGTCCGGAAAGAAATATTTGTCAGTGATTTTTTTGTCAATAGTTTTCACAGATCAAAGTAACCAGTTTCCACAATTTTTATTATGTATTCAGCTTAAAGTTTTGTAGCCCAAGTTTTATTTGTAAATTCTTGAGAATCGATTTGATGGTTTTTCCTGTAATTGCAAAACTGCCGTGTCCGAAAGAAACAGTCCCAGACAAAACAGTCCCAGATTGACAAATATTCCCATACAAAACAGTCCCAGACAAAATAGTCTAATAAAAGCATACAAAAAAGTCATTGATAGATCAGTAAACGATTGTAAATAAATCTTTATGCCAACCGTCTGCAATATTGAAGATCATGTTGAAGACCCAATTTGTGAGTCTCAGTATTCCAATTGAAACCCCAATTGTAAGGGTTCCACTTTTTATTGAAAATTTTCATTGTTTCTCTGAAAATCCCAATTGTTTGGGTTCTGATTATCCAAATAAAGTTTTCCTCTGTGAAATACTAATTATGGATTAAGAAAAAGATTATGTTTTTTGGCAAACAGACAAAGGAGTCCCGGACAGAACAGTTTCGAATAGCGAAAAGCAGCAAGACAAAACTCTCCCAGAACAAATAGTCTCAAGAAAGCAAACAAAATTACCCTAATTGAAAATTTTTTTGCAGTTATAACTATTTTGAAAAGATTAAAGCTGATGTTTAGGCTTGGTAAGACAATCAAAGTCGACATTATTAAATCCTTGACATGCTATTACTTATCTGTTTGAAATCAAAATCCATGTTCAGAATCACAGCAACTCTCAGATTATGGGCCTCTCGTCACTCTCATGTTGATTTGTTTTGTGATTCAAAACCCACACAATTTAGTTTTCAATAGGGCTAATAGAACCCCCACAATCAGGTTTCAAATCAGATTTGGAATAATGAAAGCCACACATTTGTGTTTTCAATTGGAAATGCGTAACACAAATAATTGGGTTTTTAATTGGAATACTGAAACCCACATAAATGCGTTTTCAATATGAATTTCAACAATGGAGACAAATTGGTCTGCTTGTGTTTGATTATTTTGTCTGGGACTGTTTTGTCTGGGAACAATTTTGAGTTTTTTACTGTTTTTTCAGGGACTGTTTCATTTGGACACGGTCATTTTGCAACTAAACAAAGTTTTTGAATCGAGTCTCAATTATTAAAAATATAAATTTGGTCTACATTAATATAAGATAGTTTTTCCCTTGGATTAAAAAAATAAAATTTGAAGAGTTATTGATATGTTTGCATGTAATTGAACAAACAATCAGCTGATAAGGAACATAGTTTATCTTCCAAAGTTTGGATTTTTAGCCAAATATTTGGTTAATCTTAATTCATCTCAATGAAAAACAGTGCTCGCAGAACATTAACTTATACGTTATGTTTTTTAAGTGTTTGTGTCTTATATTTACACGTTTTCAATTTTTTGTGGTTGTAATTATTTAAACTAATTAAAGCTAAACGTTTTGGCTTCGTAAGATGACCTTCGTCGAATTTATTGACTCATTGTCTTGCTATTAGTTATCTGTTTGATGTCAATGAAGTCATAAACCAAATTTGGAATCAGAGCAACACTCAGATTATTGGCCTCTTGTCGCTCTCATAATGATTTGTTATTTGAATCAAAACCAACACACTCGTAACTTTATTTGTATTATTAGAGCCCACAAGATCATGTTTTCCAGTGGAATAGTAAAACCCAAACAATCGGATTTTCAATCAGAATAGTGGAACCCACACAATCGGGTCTTCAATTGGAATTCTGAAACCCACACAATTGGGTTTCTAACATGTTAATCAATTTTAGAGATACCTGGTTTTAAAATTTCTGTACACTCGGTTAAAGATTTGTTCGGGACAATTTTCTCTGCTTTTATTAGATTATTTTGGCTGGGAATGTTTTGTCGGGGAACAGTTTAAAATTTTTTAATGTTTTTTCGGGGAGTGTTTCATTTGGACACGGCCATTTTGCAACTACTCAAAGTCTTAGAATCGAGTCTCAATTTTTTACCATATAAATTTGGTCTGCGACATTTTTAAAAAATTATATGATCAAAAATGTGGAAAAGGTTAAGCTTAATCTGTGAAAACTGGTGACATAAAAGTGTTTTTTGACAAAAATCTCTCTTTTTGACATTGGCTGCGTAATACTTTTTTAACCTTCTGTACAAATTGCCGTAATCAGACTTCATCTGACCAAAATTGTCTAATATGCCAAAAAGGTTTCCGGGGAAATCAATTGTTATTGGCATTAAATAACTGATTTTAGTTTTCCTTTGGATTTAAAAAAATATTAATTTGACGAGTTATTGATATGATTGGATGTAATTGAACAAACAATGAGGTGCTTAAGAACATAGTTTTTCTTCCAAAGTTTGCAATTTGAACCAAGTGTTTGGTTAATCTTAATTCATCTCAATTAAAAACAGAGCTCTCAGAACATTAACTTATAGATTGTGTTTTCTAAGTGTTTGTATTTTGTATTTACACGTTTTACATTTTTTTTAAAGTTATAATTATTTTTAGCTAATTAAAGTTGAATGTTTTGGCTTCGTAAGATAATCTTAGTCGACTTTATTGACTCATTGTCATGCTATTAGTTATCTGTTTGAAGTAATAATCCAAGTTTTGATTCACAGCATCTCTCAGATTTTTGGCCCCTCGTTGCTCTGTGCGAATCAAAACCCACATGATTTGTTTTTTGAATCAAAAGCCACAAAACCCACGTAATTTTAATTGAATTAGTAGAACCCACAAATTCCGGTTTTGCAGTGGAATAATAATTTTCAATCGGAATAGTGGAACCCATACAATCGGGTCTTCAATTGGAATACTGAAACCCACACAATTGGGTTCCCAACATGTTAATCAACATTGGAGATACCTGGTTTAAAGATCTTTTTACACTCGTTTAAAGATTTGTTCGAGACGATTTTCTCTGCATTTATTAGATTATTTTATCTGGGACTATTTTGTCTGGGAACAGTTTGCATTTTGGGACTGTTTTGTCTGGCACTGTTTCATTCGGATACGACAGTTTTGCAACTACCCAAAGTCTTTGAATCGAGACTCAAATATTTGCAAATTAAATTTGGGCTACAAAATTTTAAGCTAATTACATGATCAAAATTGTGGGAAAGGGTTACGTTCATCTGTGGATACTAGTGACATAAAAAGCTTTGGTCGAATATTTCTTATTCAGACATTGGCCGCGTAATTCTTTATTAACCTTGTGTACAGATTTCTGTAATCAGACTTCAAATTATGCCAAATTGGGTTCGGGGAATTCGTTTGTTATTAGCATTAAATATCTGACTATAACTTTTCCCTTGAATTTTTAAGAAATAATTTACATATGCATCAAATTTAGCTATAACTCTGTTGATGTTATCATCATCAGGTGTCAGTACATTTAAGTTTTTGTTGGTTTTTGTCCACCTGTTTTAAAATTTCTGCTGTAGAATTGCAACTTTCTACAGGCCGGCTTTGTGTCAGTGTTGCCATGATACCTTTTTCATTGACGCCATGCGTTTCACATATTGTTTTTAGCTAATGTAAAACGTAGTAACGTTTTTTATGAGCTCTTAGTGCTTCTACATTTGGATTTGGAAGATAATCAACCTCAATCATGCGATACAACCCTAATCAACCAATAGGCATGCATCGACTCCAGCCCTCGTCTGTGTAACAACCGTATTACGCCCTCAATAGACCATAAAACCTACTTTTCTCGAGTAAATTTACTCAAGCAAGTGCTTGTTCTCAATGATCGCGAAGAAAAAATGACATAACAGAAAAACCTAATTTGCAAATCGCTAATTAGAGCTTATAGTTCCCTCGCATTACTATTTGTTGACTAAGAAACCGAATCGCAACTTAGCACTTGTGAATGAGATTGCCATTGAGAGAGTTTGGTCCCCAAACTTAGTTATTGGTAATAAAATTAAGGAATTCGAAAAACACTTTTAGGCTAATTGTAGTTTTTGTCATCTCAACAGACCCCCAAAAAAATGTATTTTGTGGCTTAATGCTTCGGCACAAGGAATCACACTGTTTGAGATGTCAGCGTCTTTTCGGTGCATTATTTTGTAAGAAATGAGGTGAATGTGCTAAAATCATGTAAGAAATGAGCTGAATGCTCTGAAACGCGCTGAAATGTGCTGAATTGCGCTGATTTTTCAAAATTTTGAGCGCAAAAATCTTATCAAATTATACGCTGAAATGCGGTGAATTTTTTTAAAGAAATATGTTGAAATCAAAATGATTGCGAAAACTTTCTGGAATCAATGGCGCAGTGGATTAAGTAAGCACTGCATCGGATAGCAGGGTTTGAGTCGCAGTCAACTCTAATTTTTCTGACAATTCAGCTGTTTTCAGCGCAATTCTTTCAAATTTAGGCGCATTTCAGTGGATTCATTATGTAAGTTTTTTGCGCTGAATTTTTTTGAAAAATTAGCGCATTTTCGAGCATTTCTTACATAAATTTCGTTCATGATAACGGGGCAGGTTATCATGAACGTGAACCACAGTCTGGCTCTCATGTCATCTCAACCATTTTATCCAACTGAGTTACCATGGTACGCGTTTCTCAGTTTTTAAGACACATTTTGAATTTCAGATTCGTAGAAGGAGAATTGAAGAATAACTTGGCTCTCATTCAGTTGAACTTTGCAACATTTCTTCCGGGTAAGTTTCTTACCAGCTTTACGTTAACACTCAATTTTAAAAAGTATTAAGCAAGCCTTGCATCAGTAATTTATCGTAATTATTAGCAATCCGATAGAATGAAAATCTGCTATCAAAACACAATTCTCTATGACACATTACAGTCTACTTGACAACACGCGAGGAAATCATATTCATGCAGTTGCACTCGGATAAAAAACATAGCCGGAAGAATTCCGGAAACGACTCGAAGGAGAAAATTGCCATACTTATAACTAAACAACTAGAACAACTATTGTGAATCCTGAGTCTCCACAAATGCCATAAAAAATTTAAGGAAGAATAGAAATGGCATTCAAAAACAAATTGAACAAAAAACTAGAAACATCAGAAAAACTAGAAAAACTTACAAGTTTTTTTAACTTGAGTTTTTTAAATAGTACAAGGAAACATAAAGCCGAATAAAGTTCCTTTGCAATTAGAGCAATGAAAAGCTCGCAACAAATGGGCAACCATAATAGGCTAAGAAACTTAGCTAAAAACAGAAAAAAAATCGAAAAACTGCAAAAAATTAAGAAAAATAGTTCCAATTTTCGCCATTTTTTGTCATATTTCTCAGCAAAAAAATGATTCTTACCCACAAAACTGTAACCAATTGTTATCATAAAACTGCTCAAGTAGAAGTGCTTCAATACCCATTAGACCAGTAAAACAAAATAATCGCAAAAATTAGCCCGAAAATTAAAAACCTCCGAATTATCATAAAATTCATATTAACTTCCAGAAACCTTCAAACCACTACCGAAACCATCCCAAATTTAAAACAAAATCATAACCAAACTTCTTAACCAAAATAAAGGAAAAAAACTGCTTTAAAATGCACCACGTGAACAAAAAAACTTCGCTCGCTTAGAGAAAATTTTTTCACACATCAATTTCTCGCTCTCTCAAAAACAGCGGTATGAACAAAAACCACTCTCTTTTCGCTCCGCTCTTCACTTTTGTTCAGCGCCAAAATCACTCCAAATTTTTTCACGCGTTTCATTTCCCGCTTCAAAAATCACTCCAATAAAATTGATTTAAAAAAGGACTTCCCCAATACTCCTCTTCGAGTCGTAAGAAAAATCACAGACTCTATTTATATAAGTGTTTCTAATTACACTTGTGAACTCTACTTGTGTTCGCAACTTTGAGCAAATGAATCATTTTAGCAGCAAGAAAACGTTAGTGGACATCGCACGTTTAAAACGTTAAAAATACTGAAAAAACAAACAAATCAAATGTAGTTCAAGTGAACGTAAATATGACCATAAATTTTGAACTTTACACATGTGGTAGTTTAACGTCACGCTTTGGGACTTTGAAGTTCACACAAATTTGACTTAAAAGCGCATTGGTAAAAAAGATTTTTCATTGTTAATAACTACATTAAAAACGCTAACAAACGGTGGGAGGGATGGACTTAAGAAAAATTTAACGCAGAAATTCAAGAGAGAACAGAAAAAAATTCTGAATGATCTTTTGGTCAAATTGGCTGTTACAATAAATATCTCATTTAAGGTTATCATATTTAAAAACCCTTCATAATTATACCAAAAATTTTTGTTCCTAATTTGGTTTTTTAAGCTTGTTAAGCTGTATAGTATGCCTGACTTGTAAAAGATTCTAAGAGTGGAAAGTTTTCACATTCCCACAATTGTTAATGATGTCAGAGTGTTGAAAGAGCTGTTCACATAAAATTGTAAAAATGTTTCTCAAGCCAAATGCAGTCAAAAGTTATATAAATCTATAAAGAAAAATTATGACAGTAATTATATTTCACTGCTGACAAAGATTAGGGTAATGAGACGCACATAACACAAAAAACATTTATTGCCACTAAAACTGTTCTGATTAGAGAAATATTGATTGAGATTTTAAAATCACTTCTCAAGGCAAACTTCTTCTAAAAATTTGCAAAAAATAGGATCAATTTTTGAAACTTGTCACATCTGACTGTTAGCAAATAGCAAATTAGCAAATTAGCAATTAGACTGTTTATGGTGATGCAATGCAAGTAGCCAAAAGTAAAGGTATTCTCACTCAAGTTGTTTTGCTGAGAGAGTGATTGACAGAAATTGTAAAAACAGGGCTCAAGGCAAATGCCGTTCAATTTTTCACTATAATCTGGATATCTTGCACATATATAATGGTTTACTAGAGTGGAAAAATCAATCAATCATTCAGTTACGCCAAATTATTCCTCTTGCTTTGATTAAACAATCCATGCTATTTGTATTTTTAAAGTTAAATGCAATTGTTCTTGAACTCTGCCTACACTATGAACTTTATTTACATAAAACAACTAAAGTTTCTTCCCAATATCGGTCCAGCGTCAAATGTAAGCCCATTTTACAAAAAGCAGATGTGAGAAACCATTACAAATTTTGCAGGTGTATTTCACAACGGCAAGTGTTGTTTGCAACCCCCGTAGAACGCTTACTGGGCCATGTACAGCAATGTTATTAAGTAGACTGTAATGCACGTGATTTTTCGCTCTACATATACAGAAACTACAGTAAGTGCAGATGCTTTTTATTAATAGTGTGAGTTTGTTACCTATGTGTCCTTTTTTCCGAGTTATAAGTTATAAAAATTTTTAAAAAAAACTCAGAAAAAATCTTAGTTAGAGAAACACTTCAACGAGAAATTCCACGTTGACATTCTATGAGTTTAGTTTTTCATTAAAATAACAGTAGGGTTTCGTTTCCTTACCCCTGCAGAAATAGAGCAGCGAAAATGTCAAAAAGGAGTTTAAAAATGTTGTGATAATAGCGAAAACTTAGAGGAAACAAAAATGCCAATTTCATTGCCCGTAACCTGCTAGTTATGTATAACACCGTCGTGCGTTCAACTGGGTCTGGGCATATCGACTCCCCGTCTGGAACCTCAACCTGGGTATGTAATTATAAAAACACTTCAAAACAATTTCTCTGTAGAATTCTCGTAATGAGAGTGAGCTATATAACAGCATTTTTTTCTCGAAATTTGAGATCAATTTTGAGAAAAGAAGCTTTTCTTTTAGTTTGGTTGTAAAAGGTTAAGTAGATATCTCTGCTCAGGTCAGACTGACTTCTTCCTGCCCCCGTGTGAGTCACGTGCCCTGCAGGGGGACATCATAGCCACATGTGGTATGGGTCAGTTCACATTCAGTGACCAGCTGAGCTTAGGGGCCCCCACTCTTCAGGAAGGCTTCTTCTCTGTCAATTACATCAAGCCTCCCTTCGTCCCTTTTGTCCATCTTCCCCATTTCTGCGAGGACGAGCTCATCTGTAATGATCCTGTGGTTAAAGGTAAGAGTTTTTATATAATACTTGTCTGCCATCTCTGATCAGACCATCGTGACAAACTTCAGCTGTCTTTTTTTCATTTTTCCCATTTTTATGTTCGCTCTTTTCAACTAAGTTTTTAAGGTCCAGGACCTCCGCTAGTGACCTTGTTGAAAAGAGTGCAAAAATCTAAAATAAAAGGGAAAAATCAACCTCCAAACCACGCTAATTTAACAGGCAACCATTTTCACGATCGTTCTGAAACCCAATGAAACTTTGTTTCGTTTAAAATTAAGCTAAAAATGTATGCAATTTTCGTGAAAATGGAAGCCTGTTAAATTCGAATACCGTAAAGTGACAATACCGACAAAAAAACGTTAGTTTTCGGACTTTCACCGTTTAGTTGTTTAGACTAGTTAGACTTTCACCGTTTTTGGAGGTTGTGTACTTTAATTTCATCAAAGCCTTCGTGTTAAGGCCTTGTTTATCAAAAATAAACGATCTCAAGGACAACTTAAGCAGGGAAGTTATAATAGCACGACTTGGGAAAATTCAAAGGTATAATCTATCGAATCCAAATTGATTTGTCTACTATTGTTCACTACTTTCACCATCAGCAAAACAGTACAGAGACGTTTACAACTTGAGGAAGTCATTACAAAATTTCATCAGATTCTCAACGATTGGTTTCCAAATCTGGAGGTTTATTTCTGAGGTTTTCTTGAGCTTTGATTTCGCCAATGTATCAATATTGGGTATAATCTAAAAGTGGTAGCCCATCAACACAGTTTGACCAGTGTTGCTTGTTTGTACAACTGTGGGCCTATTGACTGCACAAGCAGACTGTGGGCCTATTCAACAATCATAGGCTCGTGACTAATTGTCTCCCTGGCATTTGTGGTTTAGGGGAGACTATTGAAAAATCTATAGCTTTGCCACTAATTTCTTGTTTCAAAATCTGAATTAATTGACTAATCCAAACGAAGTAAATTGTCATTGAGCAAGATAGAAGGACTAATTATTAGAGTTTTTTTAGTATCAACTACGGCAACGGTAGTCCACAGTATAGCGGAAGAAACAGTTCCTAAAAGTTAAACCGCAGAGAGGAATATTGGGACACATGAAACTGCTGAAAAGAACTGGGTGGTGTAAAGCGTTCCATATCATTGATAGGAGAGCAGTCTTTCTATTGTTCAAAACATACTGCCCTCATTGTTACAACTTTCTCTACCTTAACCATTCATGCTGTATTTACTGAATTTTTTACCGAATTTGAAGATGATTAGTCCTTGAGTGGACAATACTTTATCGCCAGCTTTTTTTTGGTCACTTCTTTACTATAACAGTGACTACGTTAGTCCTGCGCTTAAGTGATCAGAAAACCATGTTTCTTGTTACCCGTACACAAAACGTGACCATTGTCAACGAATTTGAGCATGAACTTGCCCTCACAGTTTCGTGCTAATTTTGATTGATTTTGATTTAGTAATTGGGGTAGTTGCAAAAAAGCTAATTGTCTTTCCAATCGAAAATCAGTTTTTTAGTAATGTTTTTGAAATAAATCAACCATAAAGTTTCTTTCTGTTTTGTTACAATTGAAAATGCAACCGTGTGTATTGAAAATTGCAACCTTAATCAAAAGTAGCTCGTCGGCAAGCAACAAAAGTGATGTTGACAAGATTGTACCAATACTGTTTCTATTTTCCCCCAATCGCATTTCCCCCCAATGACTAATTCAAATCCCAAAACTACTTGATCAAATATTAGTTTATGTTATAATTGTCCAACCACGTTACTGAATTCAACTTTAAAAAAGTTGCGAATATTTAGCGCAATTTCAAAACAAGATTGTACCAATATGGTGTCTATGTTCCCAGATTCCGCAGCAAAAGGCATCTTTCCAATCATACAAAAAGATTGATCAAATATTAGTTTATGTTATAATTGTCCAACCACGCTAATGAATTCAATTTTAAAAAAGTTGCGAATATTTAGCGCAATTTTAAAACAAGATTGTACCAATATGGTGTCTATGTTCCCAGATTCCGCAACAAAAGGCATCTTTCCAATCATACAAAAAGATTGATCAAATATTAGTTTTTGTCATAATTGTCCAACCACGCTAATGAATTCAATTTTAAAAAAATTGCGAATATTTGGCGCAATTTTAAAACAAGATTGTACCAATATGGTGTCTATGTTCCCAGATTCCGCAGCAAAAGGCATCTTTCCAATCATACAAAAAGATTGATCAAATATTAGTTTATGTTATAATTGTCCAACCACGCTAATGAATTCAATTTTAAAAAAATTGCGATTATTTGGCGCAATTTTAAAACAAGATTGTACCAATATGGTGTCTATGTTCCCAGATTCCGCAGCAAAAGGCATCTTTCCAATCATACAAAAAGATTGATCAAAATTTAGTTAAGGTTATAATTGTCCAACCACGCTAATGAATTTAATTTTAAAAAAGTTGCGAAAATTTGGTGCAATTTTGAAACAAGATTGTACCAATATTGTTTCTATGTTCCCTGCTTCCGCGACAAAAGGCATCTTTCCAATCATACAAAAAGATTGATCAAAATTTAGTTAAGGTTATAATTGTCCAACCACGCTAATGAATTTAATTTTAAAAAAGTTGCGAAAATTTGGTGCAATTTTGAAACAAGATTGTACCAATATTGTTTCTATGTTCCCTGCTTCCGCGACAAAAGGCAACTTTCCAATCTTACAAAAATTTTGATCAAAATTTTGTTAATGTTATAATTGTCCAATCACGCTTATGAATTTGATTTTTAAAAAGTTGCGAATAAAGATGACAAACGCAGTAATTTTACTCGAACGAATGCATTTTTGCTACGTAAGAGGATATATAGGTCAGGCCCCATTTCCTCATCAAAAGGAAAGAATAAAAGGAGGACAATCGAACAAAAGTTTCGCTTCACTACGGTAAGTACAAACTGGATGGCTTATATATTGGTGGATTAGTGGCAAATGATTGACATACTTTGATTAAAACAGGTGTCACACTCTCCTAAAAGACGCAAGATCAAGACAGCCAGGCTATGCATATTTTTTTGAAGTGCTTCAAAAAAATTGCATATACTGATGTGTAAAAGTTCACTGTTCTATTGTCTTTGTATTTGTCAACATAGTTAATCAAACCATACGACCCTGGCATCTTGCATGATATAAGAAACACTACAAAAAAACTAGTAAAATTGTGTCAGAGTCAACCTTTTTCAATCAATTGTAGCAGAATCAACGTTTCTATTGCTACTAGAACAATATCCAGTTTCTGTCAATTCAAACGCCGAAGGAGGGAAATAGCTGCAAATAGCAAAAAAAAACACTCATAAGCCCAACTGCTAAATTTTTATTTATTTTGTTCAATTAGAACAAGCTTTTCTTAGTTTAGTTGTTTACTATAGAGTTATGAAATTATGTGCTCTATCATTTTGTTACGACGGTAATTTGGTTTTTCAGCGTAATATTTTATATCCACGCTAACGTTTTATCCGAAATCAGTTACGTCGACCAGCAAAATAATCACGCCATAAGATTATAGGACTTTTTTCTTTCCTTGATTGTTGCTACAATTTTTTTCCTCTGCCATGTTGTCGTTCTTGTTGTCAATTATTAGACAGATTATGGACAGAAATCTTCGATGCATAAAACAAGAACATTCCTTTATTGGTTGAAAACGCCAGAAAAACTACATTTTCGTATATGAAGATCATTGAACTATTTCCGAAGCTTTTCCGAAGAATTTTTTCATTGAACTATTATCAACAGGAGACAGAAAACTAAACGCAACAAAAATGGAAAAAAGGGAAGGGGATGTTCCTGTGAACCAGCAAAGAACTCACATTCACAAACCAAGAAAACTTTGTTTTTTGTCAAAACAGGGGCAAGATAGCGGTGCAGAATACAATATAGTTTTCATATGCATTTGTAGTGCTATTTGATGCGATTCTACTGTGCTATTGTCTCAGCATTTGACGACATACAAACCAATCAATCAGTCTCGGTCAACCGGCAACAAGTGTAAATCATTAAAACTTCATTATGAAAGGTAAAATTTGTAATACAGTTTTTTTTCAATTTATGCATGGATACAACCCACTTGCTGGCAATTCCAGCCACGCCGCAGAGGACTAGCCACAATTAAGCTCAGCTGGTTGTATGTTGCTTGAGCTGTGAGAGCTGGTTACTGCTTGCTTCAGTGATGCATACAGGTATGCGCTATATTAGATACCGATGACTGTAACTAGGTACTTGTTTTCGATACAATATCTTATTATCCACGCTAATTATTACTCTAAAACTGTAAAAAAAAGTTCCTTCTATTATGCATGATTCGTAGATTTTTGTTTAGGGACAAATATTTGTACTTACGATGAAGGTTCGCCTCTCTACCAGTTTGAATGCAGTAGTTATAAAGGATACGAATACATGAGGCCAAAATGTGTGTACGGAATTGCGAGTCATTATGTAAGAGAAGAGAAACAAACCAATTACGGCACACAGAACACGTGGGACAATAAATCAAGTATTTGTCAATCAGGCAGTGCATTCACCAATGTTACACACTATATTGGCTGGATTCGGCAAACTTTGGGATTCTTCAATGCAATCTAATTTATTACAATTGAAATTAATTCACATTCATTACAAATGAAAATAATTCACACTTCGACTGCCAAGTTTTGCTTGTTGAATTCCACAAAACATTAGATAAGTTCCAGGCAAAAAATCTGTGCCAATGAGCCTATCACGTAATACATAGCGAATTATATAAATTGGAAGCATCAAGAATGAGAAATAAGGAATCTTTTATATAATTATGAAGAAAACATGGCTGAAAACGGTCAACTTTTGCAAGTAGTTTTTTTCTTTATCAACGTGAAAAATTGCACATTAGTCTATTATGGATATTCTTATATAGTACTAATTAAGTTATTCATGTGAGTAATTTCTATTCCCTGTCACGAATAAACAAGTATTTCCTGTTTTCACGTTGTACGTGGCATGGTTTTCTCTTTAACTTAGAACCTCAAATCTCAAATGAGCTTAGGCGGAATGAGTTGGCATTGGTAAAGGTTAAGTGGATTTAGATGTCGCAAAAAAATGCGATTTGCTGAAAATGATTAGGTTTTGGTATTAAAAAAATTTCGATCGACTGATTGCATTTCCTCGGTTGTCTACTATGTTGAGTGAGACCTTGCAGTTATAAGAGCTACAAAAGTTAAAATTTCTATCAACCGTGTTGGTCTGGATGCTCCTCATCAGTATTTAAAAACGTAAACTAATATTATAGTGCTATTTATTGTCATTGACCAGTTTATTGTTAATTTTCCGGCTCCACAATGTGAAGGATCTACTGTATTCTCCACTCGAGTTTTTTTGTCACTTTCAGCCGATTGAGGTATTTATAGAAGAGTTGTGAGTGGTATCATCAGAATCCCTAGTGATTCTCTAACACAAATTTTACAAAAGTTTGCAAACCATTTCGCAAACTTTGTTTAACTAATGTATTGATTTTACAAAATTTTGCAAAATTTTTTCAAAAGAATTACAAAATTTAATTTGCAAATGCTTTAGAACTAATTGGAAATCCTTTAGGACTTCTTTTAATCTTGAATTATTATTCTAACCGAAATGAACCAAAGAAGGGAAAAGGAATTTCTATCTATAACTGCACTAATTGGAAAAAATGTTCCGCCATACAAACCAGAAAAAAAATAATTGAAAAATTCCACCCATCTATCTTTTTGAGAACATCATTAAATCCTCGAGGGAAACATTTTGTAAAGGGGATAGAACAGGACATCGAAGAACTCTTACAAAACGCATACATTATGCTGGAGGATATTGATTCAATTTATTGAAAAGTTTTTCAGAAATATATATATATATATATATATATATATATATATATTTGAAGTGATATATATATATATATATATATATGGCGAAGTGAAGTGTATGTATAATTATATTTATGTCGAATGTTTCATCCTGGCTGTCTGAAATCCATAAGGATTGGACAATGAGAGATATTGTCTGATCTAAGACCTATAAAAATGTTTTTATCTTTTTGGCGCCATTGAGAGATTTATACTGGAGCAGTAAATGGCCAAAGCGATGGAGTGGTTTTAAATTCTTTGTAAAATTATATGCAGAGGTGGTGTTTGAACTATTTCGGTGTTTAGAGAAACTATTTCATAAGCATCAAAATTAATTCAGTTTTTTTATTGAAACTGCTCAAATATTATAAATGTTTAAGTGGTGCAAATAGGCTATCGCTGGAATTATTCAATCAATTTGTTCAACTTTTTACTGGGTTCTTACTAAACCTTTAAGAAATAATTGCGTTCCCCGTATTCTTTTTTTTGGTTTTGGTTTTTTACCACATCCACAATTAAACGTCCCTTGATTTTGTAATGAAGAAAAAAACGCCACGAGATTAAACTCAATGTTGTCAATTATGGAATTAATGACTTTATATCTGTGAAAAAATTGTTTTCCACACAAATTTTTGTGTTTTGGCTGTAACTGCTAATCTTTTCGTTGTTTTCAAATCGCTTAATGATGTCTCAACTGTTTTCTATAGAGACAAGAAAAAGTGCTTCTACAAACTTTTCAGTTGAAATTCAAAAGATTCTATATTACTAAAATTATTAATATTTAAAAACTCTGCTCGAGGTCTGTTTCTACCTTCTCTTTACTGAGAAGAAATAATTCTCTGTAACTTCCCTTTTTCTTATGAAAAATCGAATCCTATACCCTTTGGCATCAGTAAACTGTGATTTTTAGTTTTGGTGTAATAGTTGCTTTTTAAAAAGTCTCAATATACAGTTGTCATTTCAAAAATAGATCTCTAGGGCACAATGATTTTTTTCTCTTATATTGAACTTTTGCGAGTTAGTAGAAACGTTTTTAGGTTAATGAGAGATCAAATAATTTCAAAGATCTTCAGCGATTTTTTTTAATCTAGCTTTCATTTGTTATACTCCCCCGGGTCGAGATTTGGCAGTGAATTATCCTGAGAAATGCGGTGAAATGCGGTGAAAAAAATAATTTTCACCGCGTCTTTTTTACATCTCTTGGGGGTGAATGCAGTGAATCGCGGGGAATCAATTATTTTCACCGCATTCTCAGTACTCCTACAAAAAAGTTGCGTCCTTACACTTTTCCAACCTCTTACCTCCTGCATGCCCTCAACTTCTCAGTCCACTACGCCAACTGTCATTTTCTTCTATTATATTTCTTGTGAATTTAAATCACATTCAGTAAACATTGGATAACCATTGCGATGAAATATTTTTTGACCGAATTCACCGCAATCTTTGCATTTCTTACAAAAATTCACCGCATTCACCGCATTTGTTACAAAATTTTACCCAAAACCCCGAAAGGGTCATATGCAATAATATTTTTGGTCACATTGTTGCTGAGTGCTATTGACGAACAAGATTAATTGCTTTACAATAATAAATAATACAAAATTGTAGCGACTTTGAAGCATGGTTACATGTTCTGTTAATAAGCTTTGCTAATTTTGTTTAAAAACATGGTTTTAGGTCTATTAGTTTTTCAGTTTGATCGTTTTTTAATGCTTTGCTTCTTAACTCAGCTTTTCAACAATTCTCGTTTGGTTCCATGCTACGAAAATTGAAATTTTTGTCAAATTAATCTGACTGGATTCAATAATTTTAAAAACATCGTTTTTCCATATAATAAATTTTCAGTTTTACTGCTTTTTGGTTGTCGCGTATATAGAGTCATCTGCTTTGTGTACAATTCAAAGTTGTTGCTTCATTAAAAAATTGGCAATCAAGTGATTAGTTTTCTAGCTTTTCCGCTTGTGTCTTCAAATACTTCGCCTTCCTCGATGTGTTTTACAATCATCCGATCTCGCGGCAACAAGACAAAAGGCAACTTCTTAAACCCGACCTGTATTTAAGTCTCAATTTGGAGAGGTATCATCTGCTAGTAAAAAAAAGATGTATGTCTTCATCGGCTTTATAGCATAGCATATTTGAATTCGATTAGTGTTTTCACGTTTTAGATATGGTTACTTACTATAAGACTACTTAATTTAGTAAAATGCGAGCTATTTTTTGCATTTTGCTTCGTTTAGTTTTCCATTTACCCTGAAAACTTTTATGTCAATTTTATCCACTGCTAATAATTACAGATTATTCTATTTCCTTAAATTGCTTCTAATTGCTTCAAATTTCGTTCTAGAAACAAAAGTATAGGGAAATAAAGGGCCCTAAAAAGAAAGGAATAGATCGTTCCTAAAAACAAGGCATAAATTCTAAATTAAATGCTGATAGAAAACAAGGACAAAAAATACTACAAATGACAGATGAACAGTGACCCATTAACTTTAGTTTTAGTTTTAAAAATATACCCTCAATTAATACTTTATTTCAAATCAGTATCACATGAAGTTAATTATATCAACATTTTTTAATTTATGTTTAATGAATCTGAGAAAAGACATTACGACTATATAAAAAAATATGTTAATCAAGATTTCGATTATATCTACAGTTCAAGGATTTTTTTGAACTTAATCCAAGTTGGATTAAAATTGATTAGTTTAACCGGTTAGAAAATAAAGTTCACAGAGATATCTAAAAAACAAGAAAAATGGTAAGAAATTATTCAATAACCTGAAGAACCAAATGAAGACATTCTTGTTTCGATGATCTTATTCTCTACTTTGCAAAAAAGCATTGATTTCAATATTGAAAACCAATTCAATACGTAACTGGTGAGATTATTGTTTTTCTCATTTAAATCTCAAGTTTTGGAAACACTTCTGTCAGTCATCGATAGTGAGGTGATGTTGAAGTTGTCAATTGATTTAAATTAATCAATATTGTTGTATAATAATCCGGAGCAATTGAATATGTAAGTATAAAACCCTTTGTAAATATAAATTTTTCTTAAGTTCCTGTGACTTTGAAGAATATATAGCGGCTTTGGTAGTGGATTTTTTTCTTGATCACTGGGATTTGATCAAAATTAGGAGGCCACATAACGTTATTAGCTGCATAAAGAAACCAGAAGTTTGAGAACATGTTATAAAACAGATGAAACTTACAATAACAACAACACCCGTAGTCAACCATTACCACAATAACAATTATCGGGATTTAGCCTGTTTTAAATTAGAAGCTTCATCGCAGTACCAAACTTGCATTCTACTTGCTTTAAAATAAATTGTTGCGTTGTTTGCAGTTTTTCCAACCTTTTCCATTATATTAAATGTCAATGTGTCAATGAACTAATGATTATTTTTGTATCATATCGATTTGAAAACTTTCTTATTTTTATTTGATTGATCATTTTCAAAATCTGTTTGCAATCTGTTTTTAAGACCTAAATATCAATTAGTGAACAACAAACAGCACTGAGTGACCGTTTTTAAAATAATCAAAAGGCCAATTTTATCAACAAAGAAAACAACACTGATGTTTTTACTAAGAAGTTCAGAAGGCTACTCTATCTAATAAGTAAATCAGCACTGAAAAACTCTTATTGGGGAAAATCAGAAGACAACTTTTTATCTGTAAAAAAACAGCATTGAGAGTTTTTTTAAATAATAAAGAACATAATATACCTGTATAGAAAAACATTACTGAGTGATTTGTTTTGATATAATCTAACGTTAATTATAGTAAATTATGTTTTATGATGCTTCAGCTGGTGCTTGACGCATTTAAAATGATCGCCTTTTGGTCCAAATTTGCTTTAAGATGAAAAAAAAAATAAATTTAAAATGAATGTGTGTTAATTGCAGCTCATTTTTGTGCGCATTGAGCTCAATCGGAAAATTGTGGACCAGGCTTATAAAATTTTGACGCTGTTCTAATAATTTAAAATTTAATCGATGGCCAAACTAATAATACATTTCAGGTTGAAGTTTAAAATGGAAATTGAATAAGCATGCTCAAAATTGCGGACATTAATGACGATACCCCTGCTCGCAAGTTGTGGACATTGATGACATAAAAACGTGAAATTTTGAGATCCGAGACGAAATTTTGTATGGTTTGTGTGCAACTTTTGTTTTCTCTATTATTCACAAATTGACCATATTTCTTCCGCGCGGGAATTGATTACGAAACGTCGTCGCTCATGTTTACAAACTCAGTCAGACTGATTTGTAGGATTGGCGACTTAATGTTCACCCGTTTGCTGTAAAAGGCATTGCTCTGCCGCGAAAACTCCTGGTTCTAGAGATAGAAGGTAAAAAGTCCCCTGCTTGTTTCGAAGACAAATTCGATAGCGTAAAAGGTAATTACTAATGGACAAAGGATTCTTATCACATAACTAAGTTGCGGAAACTGGATCAGTCGAAAACAAATGCTGAGTAAATTAGTTTAAGTCTTTCACCTATTAATTCATTTGAGCAAAATTGCTGCGCTTAGATCAATTACATAACTCAGACAAAACACAGCAACCAGATAATACTAATTTGGGCAGCTAGACTGTAAAAACGAGATAAAATAAATAAATGTATATGTTATAGGTGTATAGAGATAAATAGGTGTGTAGTCAACACTTGAAACCAGAATAAAACTTGAGTGTAGTCAACCAAAAGTTAGCCAAACAATGATGTCTAAAAAGCGATGAACGTAGATTGCCCAGACCTTTAAGCGAGAAATTGCTGCAAAACAAATTTACTGGACACATAACTTTGGGTTGTCTGAGAAAAAGCCAAGTCATTAAAAAATTATATAAGGACACTTCGAAAAGCTCAAAAATTGAACAGTTTTTTATCAAAAATTAGTTTTTATCCAGAATTTTTTTAAATTTCTCTTTCACCAATTCTCTGCTAGGATCTAGCTAAAGAAAAACTTCATAAAAACCTAGCTTATGGTTAGCTTAAGAAGAACGTAAAAACAACTTAATACTTACTAAGCTGAAAAGTCTTTGTGTTTATATTTCTGAAAAAAGCAAAACAGAGAAAAAAAGCAATCGTTTTGTCGAAGTTGTTGGACGGAGTTTTGAAAACGTACCAAACAAACCCTTCTTTCTACAATAAAATATTGAAACAAAAAGAAACAGACAGACAAAAACGAAATTTTTCTTCAACATTATTGTTTTTGTTCAATACGTTCAAATGAAGCTGCAAAATTTAGCAAAGAGGTCCAAAAAAACTAAGAACTGCATAAATTGTTTAAAAAAAACAACAAAAACCGGTTCCATTCCAACTTTTTTAAAACAAAACTACGCAAGATATATACAGAAACGCTTGATACAAATTAGGTGCTTTTTTGGCAAAAAAAACAGACACCATGGACAGAAAATGTCGAAACCACTGTTTTTGTTTGCGTCAATCACATAGTCATTGTTAGATTCCTTAAGAAAAAGAAAATTTTGGTTTTTTAAATCAAGTTCTACTTAATCCAAAACCTCTCTCTCTCTCTCTCTCTGTCTCTCTCTTTCTCTCTCTCTCTCTCTCTCTCTCTCTCTCTCTCCTTCTTTCTTTCTCTCTCTCACTCTCTTTCGCTCTCTCTCTCTCTCTCTTTCTCTTTCTCTCTCTCTCTCTCTCTCTCTCTCTCTCTCTCTTTCTCTTTCTCTCTCTCTCCCCCTCTCTCTCTCTCTCTCTCTCTCTCTCTCTCTTTCTTTCTCTCTCTCTCTCTCTCTCTCTCTCTCTCTCTCTCTCTCTTTCTCGAACAATTATCTAATTAAATAGTAACTTTCACAGCAAGAATAGTTCAGATAATTGAGGAACAAAGTAAGAATGGAGCTGGTAGATATTAAATTAAATTAAACAAGATGGGTCGTGCGAGTCTGTGAGTAGCACAGTATGTTCCTACGTAGCAAAAACAACCATTAAACTCTGTCGGAGAAACCATTTGGAGTATCCGAAAGCAACTTAAATGCATTGAAAAAAAATGTGCAGGTTGAACGAAAAATTATGCCATTTTTTGGGCAGACAAACACGAAAATTTTTTAGCTTGTTCTACAAAGATAAGTGTAGTACAATTTGACCGGCACAGACAAAGAAAAACATACATAAAAACAACAAAATATATTTTACACATGCACACGCACCAGCACATACTTTATAACTAAGCCTTATACCAAAAAACAATTAAAATCATTTGTTTTTGGCAACAAATTTTTACTCAAAAACTAGGATAGAGTGGCCAAACAAAAGAGATATAGAGTTGAAAAAAATCTTTGTAAATTAAATTCCAGGATTCTAAAGCCACTACAAGCCAAATTATATGAATTTAACGTTATAAAAACAATTTATAAGCAAAACAAGATTGTCTGAAATAGTTTTTCAAGTTCATATTTTAAGACAACAAAACAAATTAAATTGTTTTTGTTCCGACCCCACTTATAGGGGATGAGCTATATGCTCATCTGTGCTTTTTCCGTCCATTTTCGCCGATCGATATATTAGTTGAGAAGAGTTGTGAGAAAGCCCGTCCAATTTAGAATGTCAATTTACAAAGTTTTCAAGTTTCGCTTTCTTCGAGGAGTCATCGATATTTAAACTTTTTGTGAACATTTACTTTTTTGCACTGATTTTGTTCACACTTCTGGTCGGTTTTGATTTTATAAGTTAATTGTTTCCAAATATATTTTGTTTCTAATACTTTCCGTTTCAAATAATCCTGCATCGATATCGAGGCTGTTATTTGATTCAGCGTGGTCTTCCGGAACAAAACAAGTTCGGATTTGGATGTCGATTTGTCGGCTTTCAGAGCCTCTTTCGCGGTCAATTGACTTCTGTTCTGGTTTTTCTCTAGAATTTGCAGAGCAGCAAACAAAATGCGATATAATTCTTATAATGGTGACTATATGATATTGTCTGGAGTGATGAATGACATTTGACATATGACGTATGACATATGATTTTAATGAGTTTTTCACTAAAAGTCTTCATTTAAATTCTCTCAATAATTTTTATTCTTGATGATGCATTGTTACTGAATACCAACTCCGACAGGTGTCAATGAAATTCTCAAGAGGTCTAATTGAACGTAAATATTTTTCAGAAGTTATAGTTTATGACAATGATTAGTTTGAAACTATTTGTTTAAGACAGAATTTGATGTTTAAAGTTTTGTATTTTTTCTGTTTTCTGCTCTTATGTCGTATTGCTAATTCTGAAAAGTCTCTCTTAACTTCTAGTGAGATCTAATAAAGCTAATCAATGTTTCGATAGTAGATTTTTACAAATTGAAAATTTTGGAAATTATTTGTTAAAAAATTTGAATTTAAATTGAAAGGAGATACATGTTGATTTATGGATCACATTTTTCCTTTTTTTTCTTCTGCAAAAATTGATGAGAAATGTTCTTTCAAAAACTTATATCGTTATTTTTGTCAGGAATTCCACAATCGATAAACTTTAAGTTTTTCAACATACAAGAAAGGCCATAGTCTGAGAAAGATCAATTCGAAGAGCAATTTTAAAAACAGAGGATTGAAAAATCAATTTCTCCTAATTTTTGAAAAGGAAATAAACAATTGAATTAAATTTTTCAACGGATTCTTCAATGAATTCAATTGTTCTGTTATGCATTATGTGTGAGGATGCATGTTTGAACGATCCGCTTTGACAAAAAAGGAACACAACAAAGGAATACTAAATAAGGAATACAAAAAAAAGGTAAGAGAAAATTCTTTTTTTCTTTTCAATAACGAATTTAATAAATTTGATGCTCTTTCCAGGAAGAATTGTTTTCTTACGTCTCAGCGGTCTTGAAGATACTGAAATGGTTAGTTCAAATGAAATAAGAAGATTTTTTAAAACAACAGGACCGTAGAATATAGAAAAGAATACTACTATTTTCCTACAATTTCACCGTTTGCTTCTATCTTAAGTTTCAACGCGATGTGTGATACCCCGGAGCGATGATTTTTTTCCTTCAGAATTTTGGGCTATTTCATCAAATGTCCAGGAGATATATATCATTCAAAAGCTTCGTCAAAACAAACACCAATGTTCACGTTGCTCGTTTCAATGATCAAAGATTTGACTGAAAACTCGCGGAAAAAAAACACTGAAAATTGTAATTGCTTTAAAGCTCATCAGTATCTGCTATTTCAATATAGAGTTCTGCTAAAAAGTCTCCGTTCACTGCGACAATTAGAATACATTTCGCTAAACAAAAGAATTATTGGAGTTATAGGGCTGGGGTTAATCCTTTTTAAAAGATATTCCGGAGTGTTAAAAGAAGTTTTATTTCTAGTTAAATCAATTTGTATTTATTAAAAACAATTAATGTGACAAAAAGTTGTAGTCTCAAATCATTTTTATAGTTGACTTCTAAAGGCAAAAAAACAACCGAATTCGTTTTTGTTCTGGCTCCAAATGCGGGGCTGGAACTATATGCTCATCTGCGTTTCTTCAGTGATTTTTGGCAGATCAAAAAATTAATCGAGAAAAAATGAGCCGTTTCACTAAAAAGCCCGTCAAGTGTAGAGCGTGAAATTGAAACGTTTTTTTTTTCAAATCCGTCCTTTCGAACAGTTATCCAAACTTTTTTTGTGAATACTTAAAATTTTCAAACAAATTTTGTTCCCATTTTTGGTCGTTACTAGTACTTTTTGTGGAATTATGCACAATAAGTTTTATTTCCAATATTTACGGTTTCAAATAACCAACCCTAAAAAGATATTGAAGCTAATTTTTTTTGCATCGTGGTCTTCGGATTTGAATTTCGAAAAAAAAACAAGTTCGGATTTGAAAGTACACTTTTTGATTTTTTAAAGAACAAGCTTTTGAAGAATCATTTACAAAATTGCCAGAAAAATGAATACTTCTATGTGAGTTATCTATCTTCTTTATTCATCATGAATTATCTTGGTTTCAAAATTGCGAAAAAAGATGACATGTACCTTATAAAAGAAGAGAAGAAACAAGTTATGATATAATCACCTAGCTCAGCAAAGTTTACGAGAAAAGGTCCCATTTTAGATCGTTTCCCATGAAAAAGTTTGTTGAAATGTTCTTAACAATTTTTTTTCACTCTGTCAATGTTAAGTCTGGTTTTAATTTCAGTTAAAATCTCGAGGTCCCATAAAATATTTAGAAGTCGTAAACATCGTGCCTCGGGTGATTCAGGTAGATATCTTTTTTTGAAACCTAAGCCTGTAGTAAAAATATTTTTTTCCGCAAAGATCTTCCTTCAGAATCCCTCGAAAACTTTTTTTTAAAGTTTGAAAATTGCACAAACCATACATCAAAAATTCACTTACGTGGAGCTCAAAAACCTTCTTAATTTAACTGTTTTTGAAAAGTAATTTTGTTATATTTTGCATTATTGAAAATGTTTCGCAAAACTTTTTTTCTGTAACATGAATATGGGTTCTAAGCTACTTTTTGAAATGGACCCATTAATAATCAGGCCATATCAAATAATTGGTTTAATATAGTAATTGTAAAACATTATTCTAATCTCATTGTTAACTTTTTTTACTGTAGATCAAGACACCACAAAAATTTGACATTTTTCGACAAAAATTGGATACATGGTCTTTGAAGCTCAACCTAATCACTCGTAAACATTTTGCACTTTCACAAACCTTTAAAACTCATTAGTCAAAGACACGTGACAGTTTTTTTACTTGAGAAAATAAAGGTTTTTGATTTGCTTGAATTCAATTGAAGCCGAATTGTCTCACACCATTTTTTATCTCTGGTATTTACTTTCTGAGTGCGTTCAGAGCATCGAATATATCATACGCAGTGAAAGTGCTGTCATCAGCAAAAAGGGTCAAATCGATATTGTTGTTTACTGCTACTTGTTCAAATCATTGATATAAACAAAAAAACAAAAGGGGTCCCAGTATTGAACCTTGCGGTACTTCAATCTTGACTTCCTTTGAAGTTGATCAATTTCTTCCACTTTAATCAAATTGAGTTTGGTTACTCAGTTAAAAATCTATCATTTCATTAGTAACACCACGGATTCTGTAGTTACTTAATTTGTCTAGAAGTATATTGTGATCTACCGTGTCAAATGTTTCTAGAAAATTTAAAAAAGGCTTCCAATCTTTTTTTTTCTAACGTTTTCTCTGACAAGTTCGGTAAGCTTCATGACAGCCTGTATAGTATTCTTAGATCACCTAAAACCGTATTGGCAGGGTGAAAATAAATTGTTTTTTTTTTCAAAAAAAAACCTAAAAGACTATATCAGACTTTTTCAAAAACTTTGCTGAGCGAAGAGAGCAATGAGAAAGGATGATATGATGAAGCATTCTCATCCAACCTTCTTTTTAGAGTGGAGTAATTTTAGCTATTTTAAAGCTATTTGGAAAGATACCGGAGCACATACTTTTGTTTTCGAAAGTTGCGAAAAAAAGGCGAAAGATCAGGGCTTAACATTTGGATGAGTTCGTTATTTATTCCCTCGAATCCGTAATCTTTTGAGGAGTTTAGGTTGGCAATGATGAGAGAATATACTTCGTTTCCATCCGTTGTAAATAAAAATTTTGATTTATGCAAGCAGAAACAATGATGGCCGGGCTCTATGTGGTACTTTCCAAATAATTGTTTTTCCCATGTCTGCAAAGTACTTTTTGAAATTTTCCACATCCTAAAGCGATAATCTTTTTGATAGGGACCTCGTTTTCTTGATAGACTTGAATAAAAGTTTTACCTTTATCTCGCATAAGATCCCTTATCTGGTTTGCTTTTCTACGATTTTTTTCAGCTTGCATTATAGCTAATACTTTCTGTCTCTCTTTTTTTACGGTTTCGTGTCCTCTTGAAATTTTTTTTATTTTCTCTCTCTTGAAAGCATGTTTCAATTTTTGTTCTTTTTTTCTCCAGGTTCAGAAAAACTTTTTTCTCGGTATAGTATTTGTTAATACAATCAAGAAGACAATCATGGATCTTTAGGAAATGTTCCTGAATGTTTTCTTTTGTACCATCGTTTTCAATTTTTTCAGATCAGAAATAAGACGGAAAAGTGCCCTACACTGATATTCATCATTTCGGTTTTCTCCAATGTCGCACAGAAAAATTTCTGCCGTGTCATTCAAATTAAAAACCTTACATCAGTTGTATGCAGAAGACCTAAATGATCCCTTCCTGTGCAATCTATTAAGATAGTATTTCCTAAAACTATTGACTGGTTACACAAATTGTGGTCGATGCAAGTTTTTTTTAATTTTCTCTAGAAAGTATTGTAGGTCTATGTGGGTTTAGGATTTGATGATTGAAAGAGGCTAAGATTTTCTTGTATTTACTGGTCGTTGATTTTTGATCCAAAATATGTTTCTTGAAGTCCTCTACAAAAAAAACATGTTGAAAAAAACACTTATAGAAACTCGAATGGTGAATCAAGATCGTCGAGAAACTTGTTTGCCTGATTTTTCGGCGAGTTATACACACCAATAATTCTAAACTTAGAAGTGCCCAAAGAAATTTCTTTCACTAAATTATCAAATCAAAGGTTTAGAGACGTTACGCTTCCTAAGCTAGAGATAGATTTTTAATAAAAACAACGACCGCGCTGGACTTAATTTTGTTCGTTCGTTGAGTGACAAAATTCTCTGTAACCTTCAATTTTATTGAAAACTGACATTTGTTTTTGCCATGTTTCATTTAAAACTATAATTTCGGGTTTAATTTCTGAGTATTCTAAAAGTTCAAATTTTCCGTCAAATTTTCATTTAATGAACGAATATTCAAACGAAAATTCTCCAATTGTTTCATAGTAATTGGAGAAAATTAACTCAAAAAGTTATAAAATTAGAAACAACCAAGAGCTTTAGAACATTATTTAACTTGCACCGACCACATTTGGATATCCATAATCATTCAAATCAGTAGATGGACTTTGGAATCTGGTGAAAACCCAGTTGAGTCTGTCGGCCTTTTCGTTAAAGATTTTTTGTGTCCGATCGAAGTAGAGAATTGCAGGCGCTTTTGTTTTCGTTTCTTTGCGGCAATTTTACTTCTAATTTGATATTCATCGTGTTTTCTTGTGAAGTATACAGAATGCGATACAGTTATTACAATGATGAATATATATCTGCAACTAATGGATTTGTTGACTCTGACACTAAAAGTTTTCCTTAATTTTTTACCTTTTTTGTTATTGATATTCTATTCTCAATGAATCCTATTTCTTACAGGTCTCACTGAAATTATCACACGGTCTAATTGAACTCGGATATTGATTAGATCTTAAATTTTATCACATTGATTAGTTTGAAACTATTTGCATAAAAAATCTGGTTCTTTCATTCAAATTTCGTAAATTTTGTCTGTTGGTTGTTCTTATGTTGTATTGGTGTTTCTGAAAAGTTTCTCTGAGCTTCTAGCGAGATCTAATAAGACTAAATAATGTTTTGATGTTAGCGTTAACAATATCGGAATCTTTTGAAACTACTTTTTTTGAAAAATTTTCAAAAATTGGTAAGTTTTAAAGCTGTTTTGCTCAGATTCTGTAGATTTCTTACAGTATGAGCAAAAAAAAGATCTCATTCTTTGAGGAGACGCATTTTTTAAAAAATTCAATTTGAGATTCAGTTTGAAAACGAATGACTTTATGGTTTTTGATTCTCGCTTTTATTCTTTTCTGTAAAATTATTTGTTCAGTTGATAAGAATTTTTTACTTGAAAAGTTTCCTTTGTGTTGATTTCATAGTTAAGTTGAGAAAAGTGATCCCGACGATATGCGTTTTTCTGTATAGATGTCTGTTTGTTTAATTTAGAATCTATCTTGGTTTAAAAAACACCCTAATTCGTTTTTTTGTGGCTCCAAGTGCGAGGTAGGAACTGTATGCTCATCTGGATTTTTTACGTGATATTTGGCAGATCAAACGAAAATTCAAACGAAAATTCTCCAATTGTTTCATAGTAATTGGAGAAAATTAACTCAAAAAGTTATAAAATTAGAAACAAACAAGAGCTTTAGAACATTATTTAACTTGCACCGACCACATTTGGATATCCATAATCATTCAAATCAGTAGATGGACTTTGGAATCTGGTGAAAACCCAGTTGAGTCTGTCGGCCTTTTCGTTAAAGATTTTTTGTGTCCGATCGAAGTAGAGAATTGCAGGCGCTTTTGTTTTCGTTTCTTTGCGGCAATTTTACTTCTAATTTGATATTCATCGTGTTTTCTTGTGAAGTATACAGAATGCGATACAGTTATTACAATGATGAATATATATCTGCAACTAATGGATTTGTTGACTCTGACACTAAAAGTTTTCCTTAATTTTTTACCTTTTTTGTTATTGATATTCTATTCTCAATGAATCCTATTTCTTACAGGTCTCACTGAAATTATCACACGGTCTAATTGAACTCAGATATTGATTAGATCTTAAATTCTATCACATTGATTAGTTTGAAACTATTTGCATAAAAAATCTGGTTCTTTCATTCAAATTTCGTAAATTTTGTCTGTTGGTTGTTCTTATGTTGTATTGGTGTTTCTGAAAAGTTTCTCTGAGCTTCTAGCGAGATCTAATAAGACTAAATAATGTTTTGATGTTAGCGTTAACAATATCGGAATCTTTTGAAACTACTTTTTTTGAAAAATTTTCAAAAATTGGTAAGTTTTAAAGCTGTTTTGCTCAGATTCTGTAGATTTCTTACAGTATGAGCAAAAAAAAAGATCTCATTCTTTGAGGAGACGCATTTTTTAAAAAATTCAATTTGAGATTCAGTTTGAAAACGAATGACTTTATGGTTTTTGATTCTCGCTTTTATTCTTTTCTGTAAAATTATTTGTTCAGTTGATAAGAATTTTTTACTTGAAAAGTTTCCTTTGTGTTGATTTCATAGTTAAGTTGAGAAAAGTGATCCCGACGATATGCGTTTTTCTGTATAGATGTCTGTTTGTTTAATTTAGAATCTATCTTGGTTTAAAAAACACCCTAATTCGTTTTTTTGTGGCTCCAAGTGCGAGGTAGGAACTGTATGCTCATCTGGATTTTTTACGTGATATTTGGCAGATCAAACGAAAATTCAAACGAAAATTCTCCAATTGTTTCATAGTAATTGGAGAAAATTAACTCAAAAAGTTATAAAATTAGAAACAAACAAGAGCTTTAGAACATTATTTAACTTGCACCGACCACATTTGGATATCCATAATCATTCAAATCAGTAGATGGACTTTGGAATCTGGTGAAAACCCAGTTGAGTCTGTCGGCCTTTTCGTTAAAGATTTTTTGTGTCCGATCGAAGTAGAGAATTTCAGGCGCTTTTGTTTTCGTTTCTTTGCGGCAATTTTACTTCTAATTTGATATTCATCGTGTTTTCTTGTGAAGTATACAAAATGCGATACAGTTATTACAATGATGAATATATATCTGCAACTAATGGATTTGTTGACTCTGACACTAAAAGTTTTCCTTAATTTTTTACCTTTTTTTGTTATTGATATTCTATTCTCAATGAATCCTATTTCTTACAGGTCTCACTGAAATTATCACACGGTCTAATTGAACTTAGATATTGATTAGATCTTAAATTTTATCACATTGATTAGTTTGAAACTATTTGCATAAAAAATCTGGTTCTTTCATTCAAATTTCGCAAATTTTGTCTGTTGGTTGTTCTTATGTTGTATTGGTGTTTCTGAAAAGTTTCTCTGAGCTTCTAGCGAGATCTAATAAGACTAAATAATGTTTTGATTTTAGCGTTAACAATATCGGAATCTTTTGAAACTACTTTTTTTTGAAAAATTTTCAAAAATTGGTAAGTTTTTAAGCTGTTTTGCTCAGATTCTGTAGATTTCTTACAGTATGAGCAAAAAAAGATCTCATTGTTTGAGGAGACGCATTTTTTAAAAAATTCAATTTGAGATTCAGTTTGAAAACGAATGACTTTATGGTTTTTGATTCTCACTTTTATTCTTTTCTGTAAAATTATTTGTTCAGTTGATAAGAATTTTTTACTTGAAAAGTTTCCTTTGTGTTGATTTCATGTCTCGTATTCGTTTATTTGAGTATTGATTCTAGTTAAGCTGAGAAAAGTGATCCCGACGATATGCGTTTTTCTGCATAGATGTCTGTTTGTTTAATTTAGAATCTATATTGGTTTAAAAAACACCCTAATTCGTTTTTTTGTGGCTCCTAGTGCGAGGTAGGAACTGTATGCTCATCTGGATTTTTTACGTGATATTTGGCAGATCAAAAAAATGAGAATTTTTTCACTAGAAATCCTGTTCATTGTAGATGTAGAAAAGAAACGTTTTAAAAAAACCCTCTTTTTGAACAGTTATCGATACTTATTTTTGCGAATAGTTACCTTTCACGCCAATTTTGTTAACAATTTGGGTCTTTTCTAAGAATTTTTGTAATTTACGCATGTTTAGTTTTTTTTCTAATATTTACAGTTTCAAAAACCCTACAATGATATTGGGGCTAACTTTTTTTGCATTGTGGTCTTTCAAAACAAAACAATTTTGAATTTAGATGTACATTTTACGGTTTTTCAGCCGTTCTTTTTTAGTTTTTTGCGGCCATTATACTTCTGTTTTGGATGTCCTCGTGTTTTTATGGTGAAGTATTGAAAATGCAATACAATTTTTACAATGACGAAAATATGTGTGCAACGACTGGATTTGTTGAATTTTGCACTAAAAGTTTACATTAAAGTTTTACCTAATTTTTTTGTTATTGATAATGTATTCTCAATGATTCCTGAGAGGCCTCAATGAAATTCTGACGCTATCTAATTGAACCTAATTACTGTTTATATGTTATATGTTAAAACATTGATTAGTTTGATAATAATTGTTTTAAAAAACTTGGTTTTTACTCAATTTTTTTTTTAAATTTTGTCTGTTTTCTGTTCTTATGTTGTATTGGTAATTTTAAAAAGTTTCTCTGAGCCTCTAGCGAGATCTAATAATTAACAACAACGTCGTTAATTATTGTTGTCGTGGGGGAGGATTTAGTGACGAATGATCCGGGTTTTAAAACTTCGTATAGCCCAGCGAGCTGTCTTTTCGCCCTATTTTTGTTTGGTATTTTTCGCGTTAGCTTCACATTTAATGACTTTTCCGTTCTCGGAATGGGGTTCGTGAGTTTGGGGTGTAATATGAACCGCGATTCCTTATTGTCGGAGTCACGATATCGGAGGCCTGCATCTTGTTGTGCCTTGTTCATCACTCTCAATTTCCAGATCGCTTCTCTCAGGGTTGACCCATCCAGCATCATTGAGGTATTTGTCTACAGGAACTGTATCAGCATCTAAATAGTGATTAATAATTTTTTCATATGTTAAGTTTAAACTTGATGGACATGTGCTAATATTGCGCAAAGGAGTATTCACCAGACGACCAAAATGAGCTTCAAACGGAGTTATCTGTGTTGTTTTCTGTCTTGTTATTCGTAAGTCAGAAATTATTTGTTTAATTGCTTTAGATGTTGAAAATGAATCTTTATTTTCAGTTTTCATACAGGATAACCGCCGTTTAATTGTCTGTATCATTCGCCCCACTAATCCAACTGCTCTATGATCTCCGACCGGCGCGTCGAGAATGTTAATATTATTTTCATTACAGTAATTTGTAACTTGTTTACCTACTAAACAAGTGGCTTGATCTAAACGGATTGTTCGCGGAATTCCATGAGTATAACGTAATCGCGGAGAAAATTTACCACATTTGTCCCATTTGCATGTTCAAAAATTCGAGCTGTCGGATACTTTGAATAACGATCAATACATGCCAAAAAGTAAATATCTTTATCTTTGTCATTTGTTATCGGACCCCCAAAGTCAATTTGAATTTCTTCATCTGGTTCTTGACAAGCCTTATGCGGATACCATTTAGATTTTGGTATAACAGGTTTTAAATTCTTACCAATGTCTGTACACGGAACGCAATCTGATGCTTTGGCTAGAATCTCTCTATGCATATAGGGCCACCATGCATACTGAGATAGTGAAATCATGCCCCAACTACCAGGGTGGGTCATGTGAATGGATTCCAATACCTTTTCCTTTATCGAATTGGGTATGGCGACGCGCTCGTCAACACACAAGCAACCGGACCTCACGTGAACGTCCTTCCAAAACGAATGTATGTAAGATCTGACTTCTTTACAGCGGTTCTCGTCGTCTTGGAGGACACAATCTCTAATTTCCTTTAATACTGCGTCCTTACTTGTTAGGACCGCTAGGAATGATTTTGTAAATAGTTGATTTAAATTACTTTCAAAGATTTCCTCTTTGGACAATTCAATGTCTTGATTTTCGGGTGATGATGAAATTGGGGTATGAATGTTAGGGCTCGTGCTAGTTGTCGCTATTGGGGTTGATTGAGTGCGGAAAGTTACTTTGGGAGCAGTAGCAGGAGTTGGGGGGTTAGATTGAGGCACTTCTTTTGCAGACATTATTATGTGGTTTACTTTATTTTCTGCTTTTGCGGCTAAATTACAATTAAAATTATTTGACTGGATTTGCGATGCGGATGCAGTAGTGTTTTGAATCAACTGATTTGCACGGCAATTAAAGTTAGAAATGAAATCGGAATTATAATTATTTACTTGTGTTCGAGTAATGAGTGGATTAATTGAGGCATTTGAATTATGCGTTCTAATTTTAGTAGGTTTGCAAAAGTGGACGCGCGTCTTGTTTACTTGTTGCTTATAATTACTGGTTATGTGCCGCTTTTGGAAAGGAATTTTATTCGCGTGACTAAATAAAGATGTAATTGCGTCGCGAATACGGGAAATTGTTGCTACCATGAATTCCTCATCGTATTGATTGACACTTTTAGCGTTTTGATTTGGTTGTCGCGAAATATAATCAACTAAGCCCATTCTAGTACCAGGAATTTGTTCGATGTTAAAATCAAATGGTAACCAACGGTCAATCCATCGTGTTAATCTACTGTTGTAGGATTTATTAGAGCGGTGTGATTTTAAGACTGAAAGAAGTGCTCTGTGATCTGTTAGAACTGTGAAAGTCTTCCCAAATAGATAATATTTAAAATATTCAATGGCCCAAACCACCCCAAGTAATTCGAGTTCATTTATACTATAGCGTTCTTCATTGCTGTTAAGAAAACGAGATGCAAAAGCTACTGTTTTCCACCCTTGACAATCTAATTGTTCAAGTGCAGCGCCTAAGCCTTGGCGGGATGCGTCGCATTTGATTCGCGTTTCCAGTGTTGGGTTAAAATGAGTATTTTCTGTAGCGTTTGCAATAACAGTTTTGATGTGTTCAAAATGTAATTGATGATTTTCATTCCAAATAAATTTTTCGTTTTTCTTTAATAAGGGCCGAAGAGGGTGGCATATTTTGGCAAGATTAGGTATAAATTTACTTAAATGATGAACGCTACCTAAAAATGACCGTAATTGTTTCAATGTTTTTGGAGCTTTGATTTCCGCAATTGCCGCTGTTTTAGATTCTATAGGTTTAACACCATTTTGTGAGAATGTGAAGCCAAGCCAATTTATTTGATGTTTTGCGAAGTGACATTTGCTTAAATTAATTCTAAGGTTATCCGCTTCGAGTTTTTGCAGACATTTGTACACGTATTTGAGGTGCGATTCCTTGGTGCCTTTGCTAACTACAATTATGTCATCCAGAAAACAGTATGTGTTAGTCAGCCCAACCAATGTGTAATCCATTGCCTTTTGAAACTCGGCCGGCATATCCGTAAGGCCATAAAATCCCGTTTCAAAACGATACGTACCTGTTGCTTCGCCGCAAATGATATTAAAATTACAATGACGTGCGGTATCCGGATGCAGCTTTAGTTGGCTATAGGCATATTTTAAATCGATCGTTGAAAAATAGACATTATCTCCCAGATTTGAATTATTAATGTGTTGTGAAATTGAATCGATAAGACTATCTATATTTGGCATTTGATACTTGTTTTTGTGGATCGCTTTATTTAATATTTTCGAATCGAGAGCTAATTTTACAGATTTGTCCTTTTTGACCCTAATCACAATGGGAGAAATGAAGTTTTTATCCGAACATTCTTGTAGTTTTTCAATGTGTCCCTGTTCAGAAAGTTTCTTTAGCTCAGCGGATACTTTGTCTAATAAGTTTATAGGAACACGGCGGCCTTTTTGGTGTGATGAAATATAATGTTTGTGGAATTTTGAACGAACTGTATGTACTTTGGACTTACCAATTCTGGAGATTAGGTCAGGATAATCAGTAGCAATCTGTTTTTTGATTGGGCAATATTCTTGATCTACCTGAGTGATTGTTATATGATTATTTGATTGTTGTATTGAGAGTCCAAGAGCTGGAAACAAATCTCTACCCAAAAAAGAACGATGTCCATCCGCCACTACTTGAATTTCTATTGGATTCGCATACCAATTGCTGCTTTGAATTGAAGTTTGGAGAATGCCCACCGTATGAATAGGCTCATTTGAAAATGTTTTCAATCGTTTAGGATTGGCTTTGCGTATCCACTTCGATTTCGAGTCATGGGAAATGATGGAGTTCGCCAAGGATTCATTTATTATTGTGCATACGCTGCCCGAATCCACCAAAACATTTGATGATGTATTGCCGAAAGTTACAGGAAGATTGATTGCGTCCACCGAAGTTGTGAAATCTGTTGAAAATACTACTGCTACACAATTATCTTCATCTGAAGAATAGTTTGACTGCCGATCAGGATCAAAATTGGCCGAAATTTGGTTGACATCTTCATTTTTGATCATCTTTTTCTACGTTAATGACCCGCGGCTCAGGTTTTGGGTACGAATTAGGGTCTTTAGGTTTGTGACAAACCTTTGCGAAGTGGTTTTCAATACCACAGTTATTGCATCTTTTTCCCCGAGCGGGACATTTATTACGATTGTCAGAGGTCCAACTAGATCCACAGAAATGACAGGTTGTAGGCTTTTTCCGTGCTGTTGTATTCATATTGGAGAAAGGGGTAGCATTCGCGATGCGCATCCGTTGCACTTGGTTAACAGTTGAATGTGACTCGGTTTTACTTGCATTCATTTTTAGTAGGTTGAGCGTACCAATCTCTATATTAATTGCTATTGCCAATGCTTTTTCCGGGTCTACTGTTTCTTTAAGAAGCTCTTTTTGAATGTCTTCATTTTGCATGTTCGCGATAAAGACGTCCCGGATGATAGTGTCTCCTTTATCTCCTAGATCACAGTTTTCCGAAAGTTCTTTGAGATGTCCATAGAACTTCTCAATAGGTTCTCCCTTCTGCTGTTTTCGTGTGAGGAAGAGGTATCTATCGAAGGTTATATTATGGATCCGAATGAAAGTTGTATTTAGAACATCCCAAAGATCCTTCGTTGAGATTGTTTCGAGATTGACGGTCGAATTCTTTGAGTTGAATACGCGCCGTCCTTCCATGCCTAAGCTCAAGTACATCAAAGAAGATGCTTTTCGATCACATAACTTCCACGGTTTGTCACCGCAAAGTATGCCGACTGCTATAACACGTTGACACTGATTTTTCCACGCTGTTTTTGCCTGCTCATTGCGGGTACGTCGGTCTCGCTCTGATTGTGCGGTCGGGTTGTCAACTGCGTCCTTATATGCTGGTTCAAGAGGCAAGAGATCATGTTCTGGAGGGTCCACCAAGAGGAGGTCCACTTCAATTCCTTCTCGGGCGAGGATTGCGAGTTTCAATTGTATTCTCCAATACTCCCAGCGAATTGGGAGTTCTTGTGTCGCCTTTTCCCAAAAGGGTTGAATTCCTAGTGGGGATTTGCCGCTGTCCTTTGTCGCTGACTGCGCCATTTTATACTTTATCTTATTGAATAGTTTAGGGTTCGCGTTGCGAATACTTTGTCTCAAGAATGTGTAAGGAATTGCTGAGCGAATACACAACTAATTGTGTTTTACGAATTCTGATTATTGGAAACGCGGTGCGAATCCACTGCTAAGTTTAACTGAGGAATATGAAGAGCGTTTGCAGAGTAACTTGAATTCAGACTACATAAGTGAGATTATGATTACTTATAATAAACTAGCATGAACAAAAAGAGGGCGAAAAGACAGCTGACTGGGCTATACGAAGTTTTAAAACCCCGGATCATCCGTCACTAAATCCTCCCCCACGATAACAATAATTAACGAACCAGGGCGATCACCAGTTAAAGTCAGAGATAGTGATTTGGCAGAGTTTGGCACCAAAGCTGAAAAATCCACTAATCTCTGGGCATACGCACAAAGGCGTCCTGCGCCTTATGAGCAAACAACAGAAGTAAAGATTGCCAAACACAGCAACGACATCAAAAAGCAAAAGCTAGGGAAATCAAAATTCGACACCGACATCGTGACACTACTTCAGTTGTTTCCTCTGTCAACTCAAACGTTTCTCGAGCCCTCACCGTACGCAAACCTGCAAAACCGCAGCCCAAACGACGTCGAAATGCAGCTTCAATCAACGATAATGATAACGCGACAGCTCAGGGACAACAACTGATATCAATAGTACCCGCTCCACAAATGACTTCTTCTCAAAACCAGCAGACTCAAGACACACATTCCGACCCGAAAAAACAACAAGGAACCCGAAAACGAAATCGGCCCCAATTTTACGGCTTCACAGACGCGGATATTTCACCAACCAGTTCTCTGACCTCGACTAGTTCAGGCAAACAGAAAAAACGCAAATCGAAAAAAGAGAAGAAGGATGCAGCAAACGCGAATACAGTGGTAGCCATGATTCAAAGTGCGGAACATTCAAGAATCCCCTCTCCCCCAAGACCGGACATTCAAATTGGCCAAGTTTCGCCGCCAGATTCACGAGTTAGGTATAACGAACAAAAAAGAGAACTATCTGTTTGGGATGCAGAAAATGAAATTTAAGCCAAAAACTCAGTAAAACTGTCATAAACTCCAATCACTTATTTAGTCTTGTTCTCGCTTCTTTAATCCAATTTTAATGTTAACCTTGCTTTTAACTTATTACAGTTGCTCTTCAATTGTTAGCCTTAAATTCATTCAAGTATTTGCCCTGCGAATCCATTTATTACTGTGTGTGCACTTAAATTATTCAGTGTAATGTATTCAGTTTACATGTTGAGAATTTTGAAGCGTATTCGCTTTACGATTCCAAAATTATTGAACATTTAGAATTTTATGTGCTGTAATTGTCTGTCAAGTGGTGATAATTTACTTTCATTAGCATACACAACCCATGTACGATTGAAAGTCCTCAGACTTATAAGCCTTGCATATACTTAAATTTTATTCGTTGCTATTCTTAAATTTAACATTAGCAGTACCTCTACAATTTTGAGTTAAGTTTTGTTCATCCCACTCGTTTGCATGTTTGTGTTGATTCTAAAAAAAAATTGTAAATACATTAAAAAAATTTTTTTGTCACGAGGGAAATGTGATACGTATGGATACCTAAATATATATCGAAACCTTTATGTGTACTAAATTAGTTATCCTCTATATCTATAATTAGATCATGTGTTTTTATAACTAAAAGTCATGACTCCTATTTATTCACCTATATTAATATTCCCGTTAGTCTACTAAATTATTTCATATTTTTGTTCATGCTAGTTTATTATAAGTAATCATAATCTCACTTATACAGTCTGAATTCAAGTTACTCTGCAAACGCTCTTCATATTCCTGAGTTAAACTTAGCAGTGGATTCGCACCGCGTTTCCAATAATCAGAATTCGTAAAACACAATTAGTTGTGTTTTCGCTCAGCAATTCCTAACACATTCTTGAGACAAAGTATTCGCATCGCGAACCCTAAACTATTCAATAAGATAAAGTATAACATGGAGGGTCCACCAAGAGGAGGTCCACTTCAATTCCTTCTCGGGCGAGGATTGCGAGTTTCAATTGTATTCTCCAATACTCCCAGCGAATTGGGGGTTCTTGTGTCGCCTTTTCCCAAAAGGGTTGAATTCCAAGTGGGGATTTGCCGCTGTCCTTTCTCGCTGACTGCGCCATGTTATACTTTATCTTATTGAATAGTTTAGGGTTCGCGATGCGAAAACTTTGTCTCAAGAATGTGTTAGAAATTGCTGAGCGAATACACAACTAATTGTGTTTTACGAATTCTGATTATTGGAAACGCGGTGCGAATCCACTGCTAAGTTTAACTCAGGAATATGAAGAGCGTTTGCAGAGTAACTTAAATTCAGACAGTATAAGTGAGATTATGATTACTTATAATAAACTAGCATGAACAAAAATATGAAATAATTTAGTAGACTAACGGGAATATTAATATAGGTGAATAAATAGGGGTCATGACTTTTAGTTATAAAAACTCATGATATAATTATAGATATAGAGGATAACTAATTTAGTACACATAAAGGTTTCGATATATATTTAGGTATCCATACGTATCACAGAGGCATTCAAAAAACAATAAAAATATTTTTTCAAATTAGATGCACTTTCACAGATGAACTCTGACATCATAAGGAACCTTAATAAAAAATAATAATAAATTCTACGCTTTTCTTTGCAACCAGGATTTTCGATAAATTTTTTTCAGGAAACCCGTTTCCTTGCGTCTCCGCGATCTTGAAGATACTGAAAAGTTTAGTTCTGATGATATAATAAGCAGTAAATTTAAAAACAACAGTAAAATATAGAAAAGAAAACTTTGATCCACTTTTAGTTTCACATTATCAATGCAAAATTTCGTAAGTTGGAGACTCTAAATTGCCTGTCGTCTATTATCCAAAAAATTCGTTTGCTACTGAGAGAGATTCATTCCAAAAAAGTAAACAGTTTTCAAAACATTCGGTCAAAAGAATAAAACCGTTACATTTTAGGCTTGAAACTGTCGAAAAGTATACTAGTTACAATCCAAATTCCCTTAATCGTTACTAATTTTACTACAATTTCTCCGTTTCTATTTATCTTAAATTTCATCTGTCAACGCGATCAGTTTGTGTTTTTTAAAAACAATTAATATGACAAAAATGTTTCCATAAATTGTTTTTTGAGTTCTTAGGGCTACAAAAACAAACTAATCTTTTGTTCCGGTCCTAATTGTTGTGTAGGAACTCTACGCTCATTTGTGGTTTTTTCAGTTATTTTCGGCAGATCGATATAATTATCAACAAAAAATGAGTTTTATCCATAGAAAGCCAGTCCAGCGTGCAGTGTGAAATTAAACGTTTTCTAGAAAAACTTTTTGTATTTTTCGAAGAGGTTTTGATATAGAATTTTTTTGTGAGCATTTAAATTTTCACACAGATTTTGTTCACGTTTTTGGTGATTTTAAATCGATCAGGTTAGTTTTGCCGACCAGGTTTTTTTCTAATATTTGTGGTTTCGAATAATCTTGCAGAGAATTTGAGGCTATTTTTGTTGCATCGTGGTTTTTCAGAATAAAACAAGTTGGATTTTGATGTAGACTTTTCGATTTTAGAGTCTTTTCATGCTTTCATTTGACTTCTGTTCTGGCTTTTTTTACAACTTTCTGTTGAAGTATACAAAAAGTGATATAACTGTTATAATAGTGAAAATATGATGTCTGGAGTAGCCTGTGGGCACCTAATGATTTGGTTGAATTTGACACTACAAGTTTTCATTAAAATTCTACTGATAGTTTTTTCTTGATATTGGTTTGTTACTGAATCATAATTCTGACAAGTGTCACTGGAAGTTCTCATGATGACTAAATGAAAGAAAATATTGTTAAGATGTTCTAGTTAAAAAAATTGATTAGATTGAAAATTGCTCAGAGTTGATTTCATGTGTCATGTTTTGTTTGTTCGAGTGTTCATTCTAGTTTGAAGCAGATGTTATGTCGCGTTTTGTATAGATGCCCGTCCTTTTTACGAATCTAACTTGGCTTAAATAAAATTTGAACTACTTCTTCAGAGGCAGTCTGTCAATTGGTAGACAATTGAGACAAGGTTTTGGATGAACATGGTCTGAATATTATGAGCCTTGTATAATTAATTTTCAGTGCAGGATAATAGTGGCAGAGAGTTCTCTCTAGACAATTAATCTATTGTTAGAGCCATGAAATAGTCGATGGCTCGCAGTTTTCTGAGCGATTACGGAGAAAAATTTTATGAAGTTAAAAAATTTTAAGGGGAAAAATTTAAGAAAAAATTTAAAATGACTTAGTAGAGCAGAGATAGCTGCAAGTTTGCTCACACCTTAGCTAATGTTAGGGGATTAATAAAACTCATGTAAATTCTGTGTCAGGTTTTTCAGTAGCATCATTTCTCAGTTCAGCTTAACTAGATTTAGTTTCACTGCCAAAGGAGAAACAAGAAGAGCTTCAGAGAGAACATGTTTATTACTTATTAACTTGACTTATTGACTCTACTTAACCAAATCACCATTTAATTGACATAATACAACACATAAATTGACAACAAAAGTACGACAAACTGTTTCAAATCATAACAGCTAGGGGTGAGAACAATTGATTAATGAGCAATCAGGAATGGGTTTTGAGAATTTGGTCTTTATATTGACCTTGACGATCTGCTGGTTCGATACAGGATTGTTGTTTCCTGTTAATGAAAACCTAAATGGAACTGGACTTCAAAGTGCCCTTCGCTCTTCCATCATTCGGGGGCTTGAGACCGTGGACAGGCGTTTCTTTGTCAAGATTCATTACAAGAACTCAACTAGGTTCTGTGGTGGAACCTTTCTGTCCGAATATTGGATTATAACAGCCGCTTCCTGCTTACAGGGGCATGATCGTAAGCTATTATTTTCATCACATTTTGATAAAGTAAGCGGTTTTCCTGGACTGCGCTTGAACACAAACCACTGCTGAATCATAGATTTTCAAGTCTGTGTTTTTAGTCTGCCCAGTACTAAGAATTAGCAGTTTTTCAAATCACCAATTGCCAAAATGAACTGACCAAGTTCTGAATATTTTCACGGTAGTTTCCTGAATTTCACCTTATGCAGTTGTGCACCGCACTTCGTCAAATTTATTTTGCAATTTGGTACTGGCTCTGGTGATATGCAAGCATCAAATTTCATATTCGTGTGCACAAAACTTGATTGAATCAACGACCGCGTAAAGTTTGTGACCTCCTTGACCTTCAAAGCAATTGCAAAAAATCACTTTCTGAC
>NC_134469.1:38320335-38379697 GCF_964194025.1 Convolutriloba macropyga
GTGCTAGCTATTGTCAGGTTTTGCGCAGAGTTGATTAAGTTTTTTTATCTTTTTAAAACAGACAACTTCTCATATACAAAAATTAAAACTTGAAGCCACACTTTGCATCAATCCAATTACTCTAATTTTTCGGTATCACAAGTATCCAAATAAAGCTCAATAAACCAAAAAAATTCATCTTAACAATATGCAATATAAGTAAATTGATGTTCTAATATCAACAAGGCGACTCGGTTATGTGCGATCGCACATAAGGTTCCGACCCCGCTCATCCACAATTTTGGCATGATTGTCTACCAAATGAGGAACATGGAAAAACTCAGAAATTCAAGTACGTTTAAAAAAATTGGTGTATGAAAGAAAACATAGCCTCGAAAGCAATTAACTCAGTGATGGAGTAAAAATGGTGCATTAGATTGATAGTATGTGCAAAAATTAAGAAAGCGAGTCAAGACGAACAGCAATATCAAACAACAACAGCAAAAATTCATTACATCAAAAACTTCATATCCGGTTTAAAAAACAAAATTTTATAAAAAAGTCAAAATAGCGTAAGATAAAACTGATATTAATCAAAATAACTTGTAATTCACCAAGAAAGATATGGGAGAAGTCAATTAAAAGGCTTGGCAACAATTAGACAATAAACAACAAAAACAGTAAAGTTGAAAAATTCGCTTAATTTTTTTAAATCAATTAACTTCAAAGTAATGAAAACCATTAGAAATCAATGAAAATATCCCATAGGTGAACAATTACCAATGCTTCTATAGAAGGGATTAAGAATTGTTAATATTCAACTTTTTATGCGGTTACAAAAAGAACAACAAATAGACAACGAACAAAAAATCAATTAAAACTTGGCAGAAAAAGCTTTCGAAACCGTAAAGCCATTCCATCAAAATATGTTCCATTACACTTTTTGCGAGCACCGATACTGTATTATGTGACCTCTCATAAATGATGCTAAATAGCAAGTAGACAAAAATGAAAAAAATGCGAAATTAAGTAACGTTTTAATTTTTTTTCGAAAAAAAAATTTCAAAGACATGAACGCCATTTATTGCAGAACGAAATAAAAAAGTTTTTGTCTATTCTTCCAAAGGAAGCCCTTGAGAATTGCAATTATCCAGAATATGTCTTACGTCTGCAAAAAGAACGTCAAACATGACAAAAATCAAAAATTAGTTTACTTTTTTTTTCCGTGTCGAAGCCAGTTAAGTCAATGAATTCTTAAAATATTAGGTTGTGTGACACCAATCTCTTCTGAAACCTTTCTTTGCAACAAATTTGACACATTTAGCGTGTAATTAACGAGACTAGATAACAAACAGACAATAAAAGGAACAGAATTGCGAAGTTTGAAAGTGTTGTTTTTTTTAAGATTGGAAAACAATTGTTTTCAGAGTCATGAAAGCCATCAGCTATCTACCAATATCAGATTATTGGCTAATCAATTCTTCTATTGAATACCAATGAAACTAGCTCAATGAACAGGAAATTTCATACGACTAAAAAGACAAAGTAAAACCGACAGTTAACGAAAAAATTTTAAAAAAAATACAAATAAGTTCTTCGAGAAAGTAGTGTCGAAGACTTTAAAATCATAATCTATATCCTAAAGGATTTTAAAATTATCAATTTTGTCTTATTTTGAAAGTCAATAATTTTACATGTGAACTCTTAATAACGTGATAATGTGATAAAACTAGAAAACGTGAAAAATGGGCAAAAACTTTTAAGTTAAAAAAGAATGTGAATTCTAGTAGTATCAAAGCCAGAAAACCATAACTTAAGGCGTAAAACCGCAATAGACATTGAATTTGATTTCAATAGAAAGAAAAAGTATTCTCTCATTGCAGGCAATAAGCTACAAATTGACCAAATAAAGAGAAAAATGGAGCTAAATTTCAATAAGTCATTATTTACTTAAAAAATAAAATACTTTTAAAAGTATTTTAAAAGGACCATAAAAGGACCAGAAGCTTTCAAGTAATGAACTATATGCAAAAATTTGGAGCTAATTTGGAAGCCAATTGGATCTATCATTAGTGAGCTTTTGTTTGAAATGTTCAATTATTTAATTAATGTAGAAAAGATCAAATTTTTTTAATAAAAAAGATCGACAGTTTACAATCCGAAATATTTTTGGATTATTCCATTTCAAGATTCGTCCAAACTAGCCCTGCTAATGCTATTTGGTCGTAAGGAACACTTAATTATTCGAATGTTATAGATATTGATATTTTGTTATTTAAAAAATCAAAAATAAATGCTGCGTTTTTGATAATCAACGAATAAATTTAGCAAAAAACGGCAAAGCTTTTATTACAGAGCATTTTCAGCAGAATTTGAAGGAAAAAAGCATTTTTTGGTTCTATAAAGATTGTGTTAGTGGTGTTTGGGTCTGTAATTCCTGTAATATTAATCAAGCTGGACTAAAAAAAACTTATTTCGTGCTGTTTTTGATGAAAAAGTTAATTTTGAAATATTTAGCCAGCTTTTTTCGACAAAAAAATTAATAAAAGTAACTTACAATGTGTTTTCTCTTTACAAATAAAGATCAACAACTTTTTTTTAAAAAAAATAACAATTTTAAGCAAAACTGGCGAAGTTTTATTCAAAAATTCCGGAAAATGTGAATAAAATCTCACCGGAATTCACTCTATTTTCTCAAAATTCAAACCTCGATAACTTCCTGTAAAAAACGAAAATTAAAAAAATCTTTTTAATTCCATATTCTACGCTGGACAAGCTTTCTGGTGATACCAGTCTCAACTCTCTACGACGAATATATCGATCGGCCAAAATTTACGGAACAAAAAAAACCCATTTGAGTATATAGTTCCTTCCCCCTCAAGAGGGGTCGGAACAAAAAAAAGTTGCCCAAAATTGGACGGAGCTAAAGAATTAAAAAATTTGGTAATTAATTGCTATCACTTTAAAAAACACCTTTTACTGCATGTTTTCTTGATATAAAGCCTAGAACAGTGCTATTTTTTGTTTAATGTTTAAATTTTTTCAGTTTCAGCCAGTTTTCGTCTCGTTGTTTAAATTAGTAAATTTAATAACAATAGACTTAATCAACTCGGCGCAAAATATGACAGTAACTGGCACTGGCCTGCAGCTAATAAAATGAAAAAAAGAATATGAATCGTTGAATGGTTTAGGAAGTATCAGTATACATTTTGAGAAGCAGCACCACAATTTCGAGCCCAAAAAGCAAGGGTGTCATAAATTGTTCCATTTTATAAACTATCTAATGCTTGGTGTTTAATTACGGATAAGGATGCTCTATATCATTTCAAAAATTATATTCTTTTTAAACATTTGACTGCTCTGTAGTTACTCCAACAGGTCACATTATACGCCAGATTTTTCTTATGCCATAGAGACCTGTTTACTTTAAAGGTGACAACCCGGGTTCTCGTCCATACCCAAAAAACCTCTATCCAAACCATAATTGAGCCCGCAGAATGCAAACTTGGGGTCAAAAATGCATGGGCTAGCCTCTGCCACTAAAGCTTAGACAATTGCTGGCACCTCATAACTGCGATCAGAGGTCAATCTCAATTTTTACTCGCCCGGGTCGCCGCTTCCTTGGTTCCATACAAGGATCATATATGATGTCATACAAATCATAACGTATTTCCTAGTACGATCCTTGCATGGAACCAAGGAAATCATATATGATCCTTGCATGGAACCAAGGAAACCATATATGATCCTTGCATGGAACCAAGGAAATCATATATGATTCTTTGATGAAACCTAGGAAGTCATATATGATTCTTTGATGAAACCTAGGAAATCATATATGATTCCTGAATGAAATCCGGGAAACCATATATGATCCTTGTACGTATATTGTTACGCAATTTCTGTAGTTAAAAAAAAGAAACTATAAACAGTACGGTGAAAAGAATCACTCCTAAAATTTTTTATGTGACTACACTAAATATTATTCTATCAGCCATTTCGTTTCACAATATTTATCATGTGACATAATATATATCAGGTGTTTATAAATCTTTCCGGCTGATACTTTCTGGAAAAAATTGGTTTGTGACCTCAACTTGTCGCACTCTAAGCATTTTATTTATACCATTAGTATATGGCTGTAAAATAGATGTGCTCTATCTCTTATATGTCATTAATAAACGGCTTAGACTGCAGAGTTGTTTACCTAGTTTATTTATTTGTTCAGCTTCCAAACTGAGAATTGAGGTGTCCAATTTTGCCAGCAGTGCTCGGAGTGTTTTGCTGTTGAAGCCGCGCACTTGGACCATTCTGCAAGGGTAAGCAAATCCAGTTTGTTTTTTGTGTGTTCAAAAGCGATGTGATGGGTACAGAAGCTGAGGCAGGACACCGATTCTGATCAGACTCACCTATTTTTTTTTAAAAAAAAAACTAAAACTAAAAAATTTAATTGCCAATTTCATGGTCAACGAAAACAATCTTATCGACCACAGGCAACCAATAAGTTACTATCAGGTCAAATAAAGAACTGATTATGTATACTTTTATTCTCTTCATGTTATCAGCTTTCCAGATCAGATCATCAGAGTACTGCTGATCCAGATGATTCTGAGAAACTTATGATTCGCACGATCGGATCTGCAGCATTGCTTTCTATTGATCACCCTTCTCATTGGAAGAAATGTGAAAATGATATGGCCTCAAAAGTTCGCAACATATTGGGCGATGTTAAGTCAACTAAAAATTCCCCTCTAATCGCATTAGTATGACTTTAAATGCTAAGGCCCGTGCGGCCGTACAGGAACCATTTTTACTGCTCTCTGGATCGCGAAATATATAGATTGAACAAATTTATTGAATGAGATAGACCATGCTTCACATAGGATAAATATGAGACACCTTTCAAAGGCTTCAACAGTGAATGTATTAGAACGTATTCTTAATGCAGAAAGTTTGAGTTCACCAAATCCACAGTTTCGCTTTTCTGCAGCATTGGGAGCCTAACCCTGTGATCGCGGCCGCCTTGGGAACAGCATCTTGTTTGCAACAAACAGGTAAAGTTTATGTCGAATCCGGCTGGTTTATTTGCTTTCTATTAAGGAATGAAAATGTATGGGAATTAGTTATTGGCTGGGAGGAGATCTTTGAAGTATTAATTCTGCGCTCCAAATTAAATGATCTGGAGGTCTCAAAAACGCGGGAAAATCTAATCACAGAAAGTTTATAACTTGGATCTCATCATTGGCTAATTCCAATGCGCGTGAATCTGAGCCAAGGCTGATTTGAGCCCATTTTGGTCTCATTACAAGTTGCTTTGACTAGTATTGGGTCTGACTAGAAGTGGTTATGAGCGCACTTGAAACAGATCAGGGGCGAATATGAGCGCACATTAGTCTAATCAGACACCTCAGACAAGATCAATACTCTATAAAAAGTACTTAAAGACGTTCAGGATAGCGGACACACTAAAACAAAGTGAGGCCACGGTAAAGCAGCAATAAAGAGTAAAAAAAAACTCTTAACACAAATTTCAAGCTTTGTAGATTGTTAAACACTCCCTATACTTTGTATCAACTTTTTGAATAATCTAGCTATAATATTAGAGTTATTCCTTCAAAATGAAATACTCCTCCGAAAAGAATTACTCCTTCAATTTTTCATGTGAGTTCACATAAATGTTCAGTCAATTCCTTTCACAATATTTATCATGTGACATAATATAAATCATGTGTTCATATCTGCTCGAGAAAAAGTGAAAAGTGCGACTTCTCACTTTTTCTCGTGCATCTATCAAGCGTTTATAAATCTTTCGGCTTTCTGGAAAAAAAATGTTTGTGACCTCAACTTGTCGCCCCTTAAGCATTTTATTTATTCCATTAGTATATGGCTGTAAAATAGACATGCTCTATCTCTTATTTGTCGTTAGGAAACGGCTAAGACTGTAGAGTTGCTTACCTAAATTTTTTTTGTCCAACTTCCAAACTGAGGATTGAGATGTCCAATTTTGCCAGCAGTGCCCGGAGTGTTTTGCTGCTGAAGCCACGTACTTGGACCACTCTGCAAGGGTAAGCAAATCCAGTTTGTTTTTTGTGTGCTCAAAAGCAATAGGATGGCTCCTGAAACTGAGGCAGGACATCGATTTTTATCAGAGTTAGCTATTTTTTTAAAAAAAAAAGAACTAAAAAAATAAAATTTAATTGCCAATTTCATGGTCAGCGAAAACAATCTTTTTGACCACGGAAAAACAATAACTTTTATTCTCGTCATGACATCAGCTTTCCAGATGAGATGATCTGAGTACTGCTGATCCACATGATATTGAGAAACTTATGATTTGCACGATCGGATCTGCAGCATTGCTCTCTTTTGATCACCCTTCTCGTTGGAAGAAAAGTGAAATTGATATGGCCTAAAAAATTCTCCACAAATCGGCCGATGTTAAGTAAACTAATAATTCCCCTCTAATTGCCTTAAAATGACTTTAAAATGCTAAGGCCCGTGCGGCTGGGAGGATATCTTTGAAGTATTAATTCTGCGCTCCAAATTAATTGATCTGGAGGTCTCAAAAACGCGGGAAAATCTAATCACAGAAAGTTGGTAACTTGGATCTCATCATTGGCTAATTCGAGTGCACTTGAGTCTGAGTCAAGGATGATTTGAGCCCACTTTGGTCTCATTACAAGTTGCTTTGACAAGTATTGGGTCTGACTAGAAGTGGTTATGAGCGCACTTGAAACAGATCAGGGGCAAATATGAGCGCACATTAGTCTAATCAAACACCTCAGACAAGATCAATACTCTATAAAAGTACTTAAAGACGTTCAGGATAGCGGACACACTAAAACAAAGTGAGGCCACGGTAAAGCAGCAATATAGAGTAAAAAAAAACTCTTAAAACAAATTTCAAGCTTTGTAGATTGTTAAACACTCCCTATACTTTGTATCAACTTTTTGAATAATCCAGCTATAATATTAGAATTGCTCCTTCAAATTGAAATACTCCTCCAAAAATAGTTACTCCTTCAATTTTTCATGTGAGTTCACATCAATGTTCAGTCAATTCCTTTCACAATATTTATCATGTGACATAATACAAATCATGTGTTCATATCTGCTCGAGAAAAAGTGAAAAGTGCGACTTCTCACTTTTTCTCGTGCATCTATCAAGCGTTTATAAATCTTTCGGCTTTCTGGAAAAAAATTGTTTGTGACCTCAACTTGTCGCCCCTTAAGCATTTTATTTATTCCATTAGTATATGGCTGTAAAATAGACATGCTCTATCTCTTATTTGTCATTAGGAAACGGCTAAGACTGTAGAGTTGCTTGCCTAATTTTTTTTTGTCCAACTTCCAAACTGAGGATTGAGATTTCCAATTTTGCCAACAGTGCCCGGAGTGTTTTGCTGCTGAAGCCACGTACTTGGACCACTCTGCAAGGGTAGGCAAATCCAGTTTGTTTTTTGTGTGCTCAAAAGCAATAGGATGGCTTCTGAAACTGAGGCAGGACACCGATTTTAATCAAACTTTTTTTAAAAAAGAACTAAAAAAGTAAAATTTAATTGCCAATTTCATGGTCAGCGAAAACAATCTTTTTGACCACGGAAAAACAATAACTTTTATTCTCGTCATGACATCAGCTTTCCAGATGAGATGATCTGAGTACTGCTGATCCACATGATATTGAGAAACTTATGATTCGCACGATCGGATCTACAGCATTGCTCTCTTTTGATCACCCTTCTCGTTGGAAGAAAAGTGAAATTGATATGGCCTCAAAAGTTCTCCACAAATCGGCCGATGTTAAGTAAACTAAAAATTCCCCTCTAATTGCATTATTATGACTTTAAAATGCTAAGGCCCGTGCGGCAGTACAGGAACCATTGTTGCTGTTCTCTGGATTGCAACATATATAGATTGAACAAGTTTATTGAAAGAGATAGACCATGCTTTATGTAGGATCATTATGAGACAATTTTTGAAAGCTTCAAAAGTGAATGTATTAGAACATATTCCTATAGCAGCAATTTGACTTAACCAAATCCCTAGTTTAGCTTTTCTAGCTTTTCAGCATTGAGAGCCTAACCCTGTGTTCACAGCCGCCTTGGGAACAGCATCTCATTTGCAACAAACAGTTAACAATTATGTCGAAAACGGCTGGTTTTTTTTGCATTCTATTAAAGAATGAAAATGTTTGGGAATTAGTTTTTGGCTTGGAGGAAATCTTTGATGTATTAATTCTGCGCTCCAAATTAAATTATCTGGAGGCCTCAAAAACGCGAAAAAATCTAATCACAGAAAGTTGGTCACTTGGATCTCATCATTCGCTAATTCGAGTGCACTTGAACCTGAGTCAAGGATGATTTGAGCCCACTTTGGTCTCAATACATTTACTACATGCTTTGACTACTATTGGGTCCGACTAGAAGTGGTTATGAGTGCACTTGAAAAAGATCAGAGGCGAACATGAGCCCACATTATTCTAATCAAACACCTGAGACAAGTTCAATACTCTTTAAAAAGTACTTAAAGACGTTCAGGATAGCGGACACACTAAAACAAAGTGAGGCCACGTTAAAGCAGCAATATAGAGTAAAAAAATTTTAAATACCATTTTCATGGTTTGTTGATTATTATGCGCTCCCTATAGTTTGTATCAACTTTTTGAAATATCTGATTTTAATATTAAACCTTACTTGCACTCGAGTGCATCGGTTTTACACTTGTTAGGGGGTCTATTCAAGTGCAAATACTGTAAAAATAGACCAGTACTAGATTTGAACCAGCAGCTCTTACTTGCGGGCCTAGTGTGCTACCCATTTATATCAACTAGTATTAAGCTCTCGAATTTGGACATCTCTTATCAGCCGTTCTCGCTGACATCCTGATCCTCAAGGTTCCATTTGTCTAACCAAGTTTACGTTGAACAACACACAGAATACTCACTAATAGCAGATCTCCAAAATCGTATTTTCCAAAAGAAAATGCGTGTTGAAAACAAAATAATTATTAAGAGTGGTCTTTGGTTCGCTAGAAATAGAATACGGTATGTCCTTACAGATATTAAGCTAATTTCCAAGGAAACAAAATAAAAGGAAGACAACGCTGAAAAATCAATCGATCTTTTTTTTTCTTACACACATATTCACAGGACATGAAAACCATAAACTTTCAACTAAAAACTGAAACGGTTTGACTAGAGACTTCTTTTGAATACCAATCAGCGAAACTAAGTAATAACACTACAAAAAACAATGGACACGGACAGAACTCATAATTTAACAAACTATTTCATGAAAACTCATTATTGAAGAAATTAAAATTGAGATTTTAAAATAACATGAAAAACTGACCTGTAAAGAAAATTCAAAAGTTCTTATGGAAACAAATCGTCAAAGCTCTGAAACCATCAGTAAAATAAAACAAATAAATGTTTACTTCAGCAAAAGAACTGTAGTACTGATCAATAATTAAACCAAGTAAGATTTTGTGGAAATCAGAATAAATCAAAAGGTTCAAATGCCAATTTTTTGGAAAATGTTTGATCTCAAAGTCATTGAAATAATTGGTTGAAAAAAGATTGAATTACTTCGCTTAGACAACCAAAAAATCCATTGAGGTCTTTGATGATTTGGAAATTTTTGAAGGACTACGAAATCAACAACAATTAATGGTGAAAAATTAAATTTCTAATTATTATCGCAAGAGAATAAAGCCTTAGCTCTCTAATTATTATTGCAAGAGAACAAAGCCAACACATGATATTGAGAAACTTATGATTTGCACGATCGGATCTGCAGCATTGCTCTCTTTTGATCACCCTTCTCGTTGGAAGAAAAGTGAAATTTATATGGCCTAAAAAGTTCTCCACAAATCGGCCGATGTTAAGCAAAACTAATAATTCCCCTCTTATTGCATTAAAATGACTTTAAAATGCTAAGGCCCGTGCGGCTGGGAGTATATCTTTGAAGTATTAATTCTGCACTCCAAATTAAATTATCTGGAGGCCTCAAAAACGCGGAAAAATCTAATCACAGAAAGTTGGTAACTTGGATCTCATCAGTCGCTAATTCGAGTGCACTTGAGTTTGAGTCAAGGATGACTTGAGCCCACTTTGGTCTCAATACATGTTGCTTTGATTACTATTGGGTCCGACTAGAAGTGGTTATGAGTGCACTTGAAAAAGATCAGAGGCGAACATGAGCCCACATTAGTCTAATCAAACACCTCAGACAAGATCAATACTCTATAAAAATTACTTAAAGACATTCAGGATAGCGGACACACTAAAACAAAGTGAGGCCACGTTAAAGCAGCATTATAGAGTAAAAAAATTCTAAACAACATTTTCATGGTTTTTAGATTATTATGCGCTCCCTATAGTTTGTATCAACTTTTTGAATTATCCGATTTTATTATTAACCCTTACTTGCAATCGAGTGCATCGGTTTTACACTTGTTAGGGGGTCTATTCAAGTGCACCTACTGTAAAAATAGACCAGTACTAGATTTGAACCACAAGCTCTAACTTGCGGGTTTAGTGTGCTACCCATTTATATCAACTAGTTTTAAGCTCTCGAATTTGGACATCTCTTATCAGCCGTTCTCGCTGACATCGTGCTCCTCAAGGTTTCATTTCTCTAACCAAGTTTACGTTGAACAACACACAGAATACTCACTAATAGCAGATCTCCAAAATCGTACTTTCCAAAAGAAAATGCGTGTTGAAAACAAAATCATTATTAAAAATGGACTTTGGTTCGCTAGAAATAGAATACGGTATGTCCTTACAGATACTAAGATAACTTCAAGGAAACAAAATAAAAAGGGGACAAAGCTGAAAAATCAATTGATCTTTTTTTTCTTACACAATATATTCACAGGTCAAGAAAACCATAAACTTTCAACCAAAAAACTGAAACAGTTTGTCTAGAGACTTCTTTTGAATACCACTCAGCGAAACTAAGTAATAACACTACAAAGAACTATGGACACGGCCAGAACTCATAATTTATTAAACTATTTCGTGAAAACTCACTATTGAAGAAATTAAAACTGAGGTTTTAAAATATCATGAAAAACTGACCTGTAAAGAAAATTCAAAAGTTCTTATTGAAACAAATCGTCTAAACTCTGAAACCATCAGTAAAATAAAACAACAAATAAATATTTACTTCAGCAAAAGAAATGTAGTACAAATCAATAATTAAACCAAGTTAGATTTTGTGGAAATCAGAAAAAATCAAAAGGTTCAAATGCCTTTTTTTGAAAATGTTTGATCTGAAAGTCATTGAAATAATTGGTTGAAAAAAGATTGAATTGCTTCGTTTATACAACCATAAAACCATTGAGGTCTTACATGATTTGAAAATTTTTGAAGGACTACGAAATCAACAACATTTAATGGTGAAAAATTAAATTTCTAATTATTATTGCAAGAGAACAAAGCCTCAGCCTTCAAAGTCATTAGACATTCACCTGGACAGTAAAAACATTTTTTTGCGCATTTTCTCATGAGAAAAAAAATAAACCTCAAAAATTGGTGAAAATTCAAAAAAAAACACAATGTTTTTTGGAAACTGGTAGTGCAAGGATGAGATACATTAGTGAAAAATAATTACATTTATAGACATGAAACTGATTCTCAATTGGAAAAAATGAGCCTAAACTGCATCTCGGCAGTATTATGATAGAAAAGATCCGTACTTCAAAAGTTCACTGAAAGTTTTCAAAAGTAATAAGAGCCATTGGATATCAGTTGAAAACACAGCATCCTTTTATTAGTACCAGACAAAGAAACCAATTGGATTTTTGATTATTGAGACCAATCCATGTGGAAGCACAAAGAACAGGAAGTGCAATCAAAGCAACAGAAATCTTTTGAAGTTTCCTGAAACGATTTGTCGAGGCCTAATACCCATGAACTAATATTGAAAAATTAATATGTTATGTTCATTGGAGCTCGCTTTCTTTTAAAGGGACTTGCTTCAATTGACTCTTCTTAAGAATTCATTTTAGTCAGTAATTAACATAAAAAAAACAAAACTTGCATAAATACTTGGAATAATTCATGCCCCAATACAATCCGAGCAATTTTAGATTATAAGAGTCCTCGAAGGGGACTAAACTGTCTCTAATTTAGCTGCGGGTCCAACTAAACACCTAATTGTGCCAAATATTTACGAAATTAAAGTTTTGGCATTTGAAATTTTTCTGTATACCAAAAATAAACGATGCATATTAGATACATATCGAGTTAATTTAGCAAAAAAACGGGCAAAATTATTAATCAAGGAAACCCATATAGGAAGCTAAAACAAAATTAATCCCCTCTGAAGTTTGAAAAGATTGTGTTGGCATTTATCAGGTCCCCAATTTGGCAAAGTTAAACAGAGTGGGTTATGAGGTCATACATCGGAACATTTTTGATGAGAAAGTTTGAAATTCTTAATATTTAGCAAAGAATTGTCAGAAACATTTGGATCAAACCATTCAGCAAGCCTCCTCTACCCTTAGAGGTAAAACCAACAACGCTATTAATGAGAGTTTCAGCAAATTTAGCACAAGTAACTATTAGTTCGTCTAAAAGTACGAGAAACAGCCAAAATCGGTCTACTATTCACAAACCTTTGAACATCGATATCTCCCCGGAAGAAACCAAATTCAAAAAAATATCTTTTATATTCTATATTTTACGCTGGACAAGCGTTTAATGATACCTCCCACACACAGCTCTCTATGGTAAATCTGTTGATCGGCGAAAAGTGACTGAACAAAGAAAAACATTTGAGTATATAGTTCCTTCCTCCCACTAATGTGGGGTGTGAACAGTCAAACTTTTTAAGTTTTTGTTGAATGCAACTGTCCTAGCTAAGGTTTGGGCTTTATTTTTTACTTCGATTTTAGGTTTCATGTGGTTGCGTTTTTAAAACTATTAGTTTGGCCGTATGATAACCCTTGATTTTTTAGCCAAAAATGGCTTCTAACATTATCTTTATGTTTTATCAGTTATCAGACAACTATCGACTGCAATTTGAGCTATGTATTCTTTAATTTCCGATCTTGTGATTCTTGTTTCTATACAGTGCTATAATTTTGGCTGCACAGTGGAATGAAGAACCTCAGCCTGGAGAAATATTTATTGACCCCTTAAAAAGGACACTAAGATTGCAGAACAAACGTCAAAAAGAGCATTTACCTTGAATGCAACCCGGTCTCATTAGTTCATCAGTTCCTGTTTGGGTTGAACTTATCTCTAACAGAGCAAACCAGATCTTACAAAACACAGCAAAACTACCGAAAAACAGTTGAACAAATTTTTATTGTGAATACCAAAAATAGTGTGTGACCGATTAAACGCTTTTGGTGATCATTTGAAAATTAAAAAATATACAACTCCAATCAAAATTTTTTAAGAAAACTACAGACAAGCATAAAATGAGTTGCTGCACAAATTGAGTCGAAAAACTTTTCTCTCTCTATTTAAAAAGGTGTGATAACTTAATGCCCCAAAAAACTAATTTGAAAAATTACTGTGAATGTATGAGTAAAAAGAACTGAAACACAACAGATATTGGCTGACTCTGCCTGTTCAGTCAAATAATATGCCCTGTTATGGCTGGATTTGTTAACGTTTGTTAAAAATTCCCAACTTTTTGTTAACGTTTGTCATTTTACTGCATCTGTAAATCTGGTTTTCGCTATTTTTGTAAAAATCATAACACAAATTATTGAATTACAAAATTATTACATAGTTTAAAAAACTTTTAAATAACACTCTACTAATTATTAGTCTGTTAACATCGTTTTCTAAAATTTGATCAAAGAGAAAGGCATGAGTTCTTTAGAAACACTTTTATCTGTGAGGCTATGGAAACAAATTTATCAACAAATTATTTATTAATTTAATTAAGAATAACCTTCGACATAGTAAACCTTCGCGTTTTGAATTCAAGGCTAGAAAAAACGGTTTCAGAGGAAAAACTCCTGAATTAAAAAATTCTATTGATGCTAATAATGCTCTACCACACGGATCCATCTTAGGACCAACCTTTTTTCCAATTTATATTAATGATCGATATTTCAATGAAGACTCAACTTCGGATTAATATTTTTATGTCGATTATACAATCATAGTTTCGTGCTCAGTTAATGAAATTGATAAATTTTATACGATTTAAGATGCGTAAAGCAACAGCTCGATCAGCACCGTTTAACAATCAATGAAAAACATGCACGCTGATGCCTATCGGCCGCAACATATAAGCTAAATACTTAAACTGTATTTTCAAAGAAGTCAAAGATGAATACAGATATTTAGGCATCAATTTTAACAAATCGGTGAAAGTTGCGTACCACTGTAAAAAGTTTGCAATAAAGTTAGCAAAATTTTTGGGTGTTGCATATAGGGTAGGAAATTATTCCACAAAAAGTCAAAGTGTATCTTTTTACAAGGTCTATTTGAAATCTACAATAGAATAGGATCTTCTGATAGACGGAAACACCTCTAAGACACGTTTCGGTAAAATTAATATTATGCACGAAAGAATATGTTGGGCAATTTTCTTTAAAGGAATAACGAATGCGACTAAGGACACCATGACAGCGCTTCATCTTCTAACCGTTTAAGAACGAATTGCTCATAAAATTTTCCTAATCATGTTTCGTGAACTCAGAAAACCTGAGTTAGCTTATATAAAAATAGATTCAATCAGCAACCGTTGTGAAACAAGAAGAGTTTCAACATACACAAAATTTTACCCGTACCTGGTTCAAAAACCTTCAAAAAATTGCTTAGGATAAAAATTATCATTGCATGCAATTTCGACCAAGAAAACAATTGAATTCCAGAAGGCATACGTGAACTTACTCCCAGTCAGCTCAGTACTTCTATAAAATCCTTCACTTAATTTTATATTCAGGATAGCTATGAAGTGTTCTATTTATTTTTTGACCTCCGATAGTTTATTGTGGTTTCGTAAATATCTTTCTGGGCTCTTGTTAGATGATGCAGGAGTTTCTTCAATTGTCCGTCCAGGCGTATTTTTTTGAAATAAATGTTCTTTTGTTTAAAAAATGCTATGTTGCTGGTAAACAATTGTCCGTCCAGGCGTATTTAGACGAACCTTAGAACGCTTTGAGTACAGTCGGTTGACCTTGATGTTTTTGCATTCTTTCTAGACAGCGCTTAGACTGGCTGATTTCTTTTCTCTGCATCGTATCTTTAACCTATTATTGGACTTGATCTAACTTTTATTGAGCGAATTATTTGACTGTTTTGACTTTTTCTTTGACTATCATTGATGGAGAGCATGGAAGCAACCAGCAGTAGCAAAGGGCAGAGTATCGTGAGTACAATTGAAAACGATAAGGTAAATGATCTAACAAAAGAAATTTGGAGCCTCCGCAAAACCGTAGTAGAACAACAGAAACAAATTGATGCGCTGAAAGAAAAACAAGGAAATATAAACGACCGCCTCAGGGCTCAAGAACGCCATACGAGGAAAGATAGTGTACTAATAATAAATCCCCCTTTTGACGCCAGAACAGCTAAAGATGTTACGAGTGAGACGCTAGTTTTTTTTGAAAAATTGTTGCAAATCAAGCTAGCCTATTGAGATATAAAAGCATGCCATATCGTACCAGGAACCTTGAAAGATAACTCAATGCCTACAGTGATTTGCAAGTTTCTATACTTTGCGGAAAAAAACTTGATCTGGACAAAAAACAAAAATTACGAAATGTGAAAAACAATATCAACGGACTGAATATCTACATAAACTAACCATTGCCTTAGTGCGAAGCACTAATAAAGCAAGAGGCGATTAAACGAAACTTTATTACGTCTACTCGTAATTGTACGGTCTCTGTGATGGTGAATGATGACAAATCGGACAAAACAAAGTTTGTTAGAGTAAATGGAATTGAGGATTTGGACAAACTGATCCCGGTTAAACAAAAACGACCATTCGAAAACACCTTCTCGGCAAATGATCGCGAGATGCCTGATGCTAAACGGTCAAACAACCAAGCAAACTAAATTTTCACTGCTCTCAACTCACTATGGAAGTAAATAACTGACTTTGAGTCTTTTCTGTGAAGTAATTTAATTCTTTTTGTTCCTTTAGCTATATTAAGTATCTTGTTTCTAGCGGATAATAACTCTTTCAACTAAGACTTAAAAATCTAGGTTGAAAAACTAGTAGTTACTTTTAAAAATATTATCATATGTTTGCGTTTTCGGCTCCAACCTGTGAAATCCGCGGGAAACCTGAACTTGTTCTGTGATTTTCGCATTCCAGGTTTTGGTGTTTGGAGCTGATTATTATTTTTACACTACCGTCCCTTTGGCTTTTTGAACTGACACTCTGAGATTTCCGCGGAGTCCGTTCAAATTGTCAAATATAGTATTGGTTAAAAGAAAGAACAGTAAAGGTTAGTGCCATTATGAAGTAACATAAACTTTTTTTTTCACTCTTTTTTATTTTTTCTTTTTTTTTGGGTAAATCCCGTATCTTTTAATTTTTTCTCTCTCCCTCATATGTGAAGAGCTGCAAAAACCAAATGTAATTTAGTCTATTGTTATGTGTGCGGGGGATCGATTTGGCCTGTGTATCCGCTTTTTATGAGAAAAAACTGATGTTCAACAGAGACACAAACGACGCTTGCGTTACAAAAAAATCATTGATTTTGCTGCAAAACATGAGATCACTGCCGCGAAACTTTGACGAGTTTAATGTTTACTTGAATACTATGGAATTGAAACCTGACTTGATTTGCATTACAGAAACTTGGTTTTCTGAACAGAATTAGTGTGAAATTTTTAAGTTGGATGGTTACCATCACCTTTTAGTAGCTTCAAGAAAAAAACGAGGGGGAGGCGTAGGTCTTTATGCGAAAGAAACCTTTTGTTACCGAGTGGAAAAGAAACTAACAACAAACAATCTGCAGATCATTAGTGTTTCGGTGCAACTGAAAAAATCGAAAATTTTAATTTCATGTGTATACATTCCACCTAACGCCACAACTTTTGAGACTTTCGAGATACTAGATCAATATCTCGATGAACTCGTTGTTCCACCAGAAACTCATCAGATTATTTGTGGTGATTTTAATGTTAGTATGATTCCAAATGGAATTAAGCAAAAGCGTTTGAGAAACCTAATGAACGGAAACAACTTAGATATTCCAAAACTTTTAACATCAACTAAGGAAACTGTTTCTTCAAACTCATGCCTGGACATCTTTTTTTCCAACACTCCATTGAAAATAAAAGTGGACCAATCGGATGTTTCAGATCATCACACTGTACTAGCAACTTTTAATACAAATTTGAATGATAACTGCAAAGAATCAAATACTTTTACGAGAAATTGGAAAGCATTAGAGAATGAAAATGTGCTCAAAGAGGCCCAATATTTTTAGCGAAAAACTAAAAAGTCTCTGCAGCCCCATGAAAACAATTGATAAACAGATCTCTGAGCTTCACAGTAGTCTCATGATAACTCTAGACAAATTTTGTCCCATGAAAAAAGTGAAACCTAGCAAAAGAAAAAACTGGATTAACAATGAAATAAAAAAGAGACTACTAAAAAGAAACAACTAAGAAGAAAAATGAATGAAATAAATTCCGAAGAAAACAAACTTGCATACAAAAAACAAAGTAATCTTGTAGAAAACTTGGTAAGGAAAAAAAAGGACTTTCTATCAAGAAAAACTACACGTGGAAAGTAGGCAAAATACGAGAGAGTTTTTCAACATCTACAACGAATTGATGGGAAAATCCCAAAAACCAGAACAAGATATTTTTACCCAAAACCAAGTTGAAAACTTCAATAACTTTTTCGCGAGTATTGGGAAAAAACTTTCGTCTGAAATTGAACCCAACAATAAAACTAAACTACCACCGAAAAACATCAACTCTTTCTTTTTTAGCAAAATGACCAAAAAAAAATAGAAGAGGTACTGCATAAAATTCGACCTAAGTACTGCTTAGACTGCTATGGCCTAAATTACATATTTCTAAAGAAAATGTCTGATCCTCTTGCAAGTTGTTTGGAACGATTGTTTCATAGATGCATTATCAAAAGTTATTTTTCTGATGCTTTAAAGATTGCCAAAGTTGTACCTTTACACAAGGAGGGTGACAAACATCAGCCAACAAACGACAGGCCAATCTCCTTGCTACCGACAATCGGGAAGATCTTTGAGAAACTGATCTATAATAGGTTGGTACAGTTCCTCGATCGCTATCACATTCTGAGTGAAAAACAGTTCGGTTTTCGGAACAAACGGAGCACAGTTGATGCCATTGCTACATTGGTGGAAACAATTCGTCAATTATGGACAAACAGAACTAATGTTTCTTGCTGCACAATTCTCGATCTAAAGAAGGCGTTCGACACAGTTGATCACAAACTTTTGTTACAAAAATGTTTTTGTTATGGTTTTCGTAAGGAAACATATAAGCTTATTGAATCGTTCCTGAAGAACCGAGAGCAATACATTCAAATTGGAACAAAGAAATCTTTGTTGAAACTTGTAGAAACAGGTGTCCCCCAAGGGTCTATACTGGACCAATTCTGTTCCTTATTTATAATAATGACATCAAATCAATGCAGAAAGAAACAGATTTAATACTGTATGCTGATGACACAGCAATTATAACAGGAAGTAGGAACATTGAACTACTGAACAATCATCAGTTAGCACTAAATGACGCAATTGATTGGATAAAAGAAAACAAGCTGGTCCTCAACGCAAATAAAACAAAAAACGTGCTCTTTAATGGTCGACGGAAAATTCAGTTTGAAAAAGAATTTTCTTTCGGTAATGAAACGATTGAGTCAGTAAAGCAGGACAAATATTTAGGTGTGATTATTGATTGTCAATTAAGTTTCCAACATCATGTATCCTACATCGAAAAACGCCTTGTCAAGTTTTGTGGCATTTTCTACAGGCTCAGAAAAGTCTTAACATCTCGTCAAATGATCCAAGTTTTTAGAACATACATCAAGCCAATATTGCAATATGGAGTTCTCATCTATGGCTCAACTTCTAAAAATGTGTTAAAAAATCTGGAAAAACTTACAAAACGGTTAATTAAAATTATCTTCTACAGAAAGAGTTTCGAATCGCTGGGCTCATTGAGAGAAGAACATAAACTCTTCACTGTTAGGGAACTTCACATATATGAACTTTTCAAAACTCTGATTAATATCCTTCGGGGCGAATGCAAAATTGCATCCTTGTCAAATCTGTTGAGTGGTCAGGATCTAGAAAACCTTTCAGGCAGTCGGTCTAAAAGGATCTCAACTAGTAAGAACTCATGCGTGAAAAATTGTTTGTATACAAGGTTAAGAAGGTTATTAAACCTAGTTTTAATAATCGAACCAATGTTTGTAGACAAAGTAAAAAACCTGAAAGAAAACGAAATACGTAAACTTTCACACAATTTTTTAGACAATTTCATACTGGAAAATGAACAACTAACGGAAGCAATTTTTAGTTAACAAAAAAACAAAACTACGGATTATGGTATTTATTTTTTTTGTCTCTTTTGTTTTCAATTTACTAAAAACAAACAATTTGATTTACCCTTAGTGAATAGGTATTGACAGTGAATTTTTTTCCGCTAGAGGCACTTGAAAACAGGTCAGTGAGACCTAATAGTGTGCTCTTGGTTGGTGCGATTTCTATTGATTTTACAAATAGTGTTCTGTTTTTGCAATCATTGTAAAATTATTGATAATTATCCTGTACCAACCATAAACAATTTATTATTATTATTATTATTATTATTATTATTATTATTATTATTATTATTATTATTATTATTATTATTATTATTATTATTATTATTATTATTATTATTATTATTATTATTATTATTATTATTATTATTATTATTATTATTATTATTATTATTATTATTATTATTATTATTATTATTATTATTATTATTATTATTATTATTATTATTATTATTATTATTATTATTATTATTATTATTATTATTATTATTATTATTATTATTATTATTATTATTATTATTATTATTATTATTATTATTATTATTATTATTATTATTATTATTATTATTATTATTATTATTATTATTATTATTATTATTATTATTATTATTATTATTATTATTATTATTATTATTGTTATTATTATTATTATTATTATTATGTTTCAGTTCAATATCAGTTGAATATTTTTGTATGACCAAATATTGGATCTGAGAAAGCGCGGGGGTGGGGTGGGTAGGGGATGAATACAATGAGATCATCTGAGCGTAGTCTAGACCTGTGAACTGTTGTGAATCAAAGCTTGAGCTAATATGTGAAAGAAGCGTGAGATGAATAAATAAATAAATAAATAAATAAATAAATAAATAAATAAATAAATAAATAAATAAATAAATAAATAAATAAATAAATAAATAAATAAATAAATAAATAAATAAATAAATAAATAAATAAATAAATAAATAAATAAATAAATAAATAAATAAATAAATAAATAAATAAATAAATAAATAAATAAATAAATAAATAAATAAATAAATAAATAAATAAATAAATAAATAAATAAATAAATAAATAAATAAATAAATAAATAAATAAATAAATAAATAAATAAATAAATAAATAAATAAATAAATAAATAAATAAATAAATAAATAAATAAATAAATAAATAAATAAATAAATAAATAAATAAATAAATAAAGCTGAAAACTTATCCACAACTTCTTCTTTCCTTGTCGTTTTGAAAACACTTTGCAAACAATTTCAATGTTTCAGCTTCCGAGAAGGAAACGAAGAAGAAGGACCGGTTAACAATCTTGCTCTAATCAAGCTAATGTTCCCCGTATTCAGACAAGGTAACTAAAATTTGTATTAAAACTATTTTAGCATTAGGTCTAATATAATACCGATCAAAACTCTTCAAATTAACCATTTTGCGCAAAAATGCGACCATTTTGACCGCCAACTCGAAGAAACACGCGTCAAATCATATAATTTGGACTGTTAACGCTGACTGAATGTACGCTGACTGAATTACATGGTTGGCAGTAGTTAGATGTAGCTGTCTATGTTTATCAGAACAAGCACTTCACTTCCTGCCCCTGTGTGGAGAGAGGGTGGCTCAAGGCACCACAGTTGGCACCTGTGGCATGGGCCAGACTTCTCTACCCGCTGATCCCCGGATGCTGATGCCTACTGCACTGCGTGAAGGTCGACTCACTGTAGATTATGTCCGGAATCCCTTCACACCCGTCGTAGCCAGTGCACAATATTGCCCAGATGACATCATCTGCACTGACAGTTATGGATATGGTTTGTTTAAATTGCTTCTATAACTAATCACAAAATAGTCTTTCGAAACTTTCAGCCCATTTTTCTCCTGGCAAGCAATTATTACGGCGCACAAGGTTTCCATATATGTTTTACGAAGAACGCATTATGCGCAAAATCTCAAAGAAAATTAGCCAATCTCGTTTTCGGCATATTTCATACGGCTAGTTTTAAGACATTTCGGACTGTATAAAATAAGACATTTCGGACTGTTTAAAATGTCTTACCCATTTACTTTGTAGTCTGCACACATTCCATAAATTTAATTGGTACGCTTAAAGGAACTGCCGCAGATGACTGCATTACCCATTCCGATTTCGAGATAATGCGATGTTCTATTTGCCTTTTATAAATTCTGCCACTTTCTGCTCGCATTTGTGACGTAATGAGTTCTTTCCCGGGTTGCGAAAATTTATGTAAGAAATGCGCTGAAATGCACTGATTTTTCAAAAAGTTCAGCGCAAAAACCTTACATAAGAATGCGCTGAAATGTGCTGAAATGCGCTGAAACTTTGCAAGAAGCGCGCTGAAAACCGCTGATTTTTCAAAAAATAGTTATCACTGAGAATCGCACCCTGCTCTCGGGTGCCCCAGCCTTCACCCAATCCACTGCGCCACAGTTTCCTGAACTTCTTCCTATTTAATTTAATTTTATATTAACAGACAGTTTAAGAAGAAATGCTCTGAAATTATGTACGAAATGCGCTGAAAATTCAGCGCATTTCTTACATATTTTTAGAGCTTTTCAGCGCATTTTTGAAGAAAAAGGTAATCGTTATATAAGGAAAACTAAATGGTTCGAAATTGAGGAATCCTTGTCAAAAAGCGTTTAAATCCACTAAATAATTTTAGGAAATGCGCTGAAATTTGACTACATTTCTTACAAAGTTTCAGCGCATTTCAGCGCAAAATTATGTAAGATTTTTGAGCTAAAAATTTTTGAAAAAATCAGCGCATTTCAGCGCATTCAGCTCATTTCTTACATATTTTTAGCACATTCAGCGCACTTCTTACAAAATAACGCTCTGAAACGACGCTGACATCTCGATCCGGGTTGTAAACTGGCATGAAAGTGCGATCATTTTATTTAAGGAAAAGATAATAACAAAAAACTTATATGTGATCTAAGCGTACAAACATAGAGCATTTTTTTTCATTTATTTTTTGAAACTTAAAAATTTCGTTCAAAAATTTGGTTACTTTGATAAGGATAATCTGTTCTCTTTCTAATAAAACTACTGTTGCTTCACGTGTTTAGTATTTATAGTTTTTTAGCATACTAAAATTAAATGTATATACTGTAGATCAATGCGAAAAATGTGCATGAAAAGTAAAAGTAGAGCCTGTTATTTCTATAAAACCTAAATTGAGTGCAAAACGAATGCTGGTCTAAGCATTGCATTGACCCGTTATACTTCTGTTTTAAAACTGTAATACTCTTGTTGAAGTTTATTTTTGAGATACCGACACTGTTTTCCAATATTTTGTATTGCGCATTTTTGGTCTGAACTCAATTTTATATTCCCCCAGTAATTATTAGAAAAGTTCATCACTTCTTTTCTTTAACCTAATTTTTAAATGTAAAATATCAGCTCTATCCTAGATAATATCAGTAGATAATGGTGGAGTAAAAAACTATTAAGCCATTTTTCGGCGTAATATTGGTGTGAACTTTCATCAATATCTTTAAATTTGGTTCACGAAAATGTCAGTAGCGAACTTGACCAACTTGTATCTAAAATTAAATATTAATAGCTGCGTTCGAGAGCTATTACTGTCTTCGATTTTTCACAATCCAAAAAACTTTGATTGTTTTCACGTGTTGTCTTATCCAAGATCGTGTCTAAGGTCTGATCACACATTCTACGACTTTTTGATGTGGACGAGATGTCACATGTAGAGTAGCGAAGCGAATTTAATCACGCTGAAGCACTACAAGAAGCTAAAAAAACGACAAGATGGGTGGCGTGAAACTATTCCAGACTGCTTCAGAAGAAGTGGATTGAAAAAATGATGCCTAGAGAAACTTTACGTTTCCAAGAGAAAAACACTTCTTTGAAGCACGGAATTTTTAGTCAGACAATTGTGTTTGCCCTCTATTTGGCAGCTAATTATCAATATGTTTTAAAACTATATGTTTTCAAAAAACAATGGTTAAAATTTAGATGGTCGCTGATAATTGTGTTCATTAATGACAACCCCCATCGAGGTTCTAATTAGGCAAAATCTGTTTCAATTGGGCATCAGTTTATAGCTATTTGCTTTTGTAACTCTAATTTTACATGTTTTCAGAGAAAAATTTTGAAAACTTTTGCCCGCATTTTTTTTTTGCTCTTTTTCTTGTCTCACCACATAATTGAAGACATGACTTTTGGTTCTCTACTACATATTTTAGTTTTTCTTATCAGTTTCTGTTTCATATCTTTGGTTTCTCTGCACACTCTGTGCTTTCGTGGAATGGAGTTATACTACACTTTTACGTTTGATTATTTTTTTCTGTCTTGCCATTTAGTCTCATTATTGACACTTGACCTTCTATTGAAATTCACTAAAACTGTTGAAAATCTTTATTTTGATATGTTCGCTGTAAACAGCCTTCTTCTCAGTCAGTTTCTCTCTCTCTCTATTGGGGCACTTTTTAATTTCAACAAATATTTGTTTCCTTTTAATTTAGTTGACAATTTGCTGAACACTTTGCGCGAAATAATTTGACTGTTCTTGGCTAGATTCATTCTGTAGAAAACGTTTTTGAAAACAGTTTTTCAGTAAAACAGAATCATCATCAAAGAACGAAACCAAAAATGGAAACGGAATAATCACAAAACGACCAGATTTTGATGTCCATAGTTTAACTCTGTTCTAATTAGTCTCAGTCACATAGGACAATATTTATTGTTATTGATAACAGCATCTTTATTGTCTCATCTAGACAGGATTATGTCTCATCTCAAAATCAATTCGAAAGAGCTCAAATTTAAGTTAATTTGTAAAGAAATGATCCTTTTGAAAAAAAATTCTGTTCTTTCAATCCCAATCAATTGCAACTATTTTATCTGCCTGTTCATTCATGATTTGTTCTCATAAGTTTTATTGTATTTCTGCGTGTTACCCGTAATTGTTGTTGAGTCTTGGCACCTAGTCTCACTCACCGATGACTGCGAGGGTAATACAAAAAATATAGGATGGTTTCTAAATGTTGAGTTTTATGATTTTGTCAGAGACGACAAAATATAAATGGTTTTTTAATTATTTTTTTAAAATTAGCAATTAAAAATTATCTTTTGCCAAAAGTCGCACTTGTGTTGTTTTTCTTTAATTTTGCAATTTTGTACTAGGGATCAATGGAGTAAATGTTGTCTGGATGTTGTTTTTCTACACATAAATTTTACATCTTTAGTTTTCCAAAGAATCTTTTGCAATCCTTCTTTTAATTGAGAAAATATGTGTAAAATCATATGCTTAAAATTGAAAAAAAATATCTGTATAGTTTCTGGTTATCAGACTGTTAGTTCAATTAACTCTCTTGATTTAACTTGGTGATTTTTTCTGCTACTTTTTGATAACCTTAAAAATGTTTTTGTGCAACCATTTGCCATCACTATCACTTTGAATCCACTTTTTTCATTCGTTCAAGCAGTTTCTGACTGACGTCGCGCGCGACTTCATTTTTGTTCCTATTTAAGCGAATTCTTTCTTTGAACATTTGCTAGACTAATTCTTATTAAAACATGACTTACCTCGCTCCCATGAATAATTCAAGGAAACAAGTATAATCAAGGGTATCCCCCTCTAATATAAAATTATTTGAGAGGAGCCAACAGAAGCAACAATAATTTTTATAAAAAAATTTAAATATGTCATCTCTGCTATATAAAAAAGAAGAGAAGTTTTCCTGTTTAAGTCTGTGCTTTTTTGTATACCAACAAAGCTATCTCATCTGTTTTCTGGCAATTTGCCAGCCATGTTTAAAGTTTGAATCCGTAATTTAATTAATATAGAACATGATTTGATTAGCAGACTAAAAAGGTACTTTAAAAATGAAAAATTGCAATTGGTGAAAAATCTGTTTCTTTCCCAGATGATTCTTTGCATGAAATCAGCCCAGGAACCTGAACTTTTCCAGGGTGAGTAATTTTTCTTGCAAATATATTAGGGCCGTTGGTCTTTTTAATACAAATTTTCGCACTACTATCTGATCTTTTTTTGACCAATTGAATTTTCGTCATCAAAAACGGGATAAACAAGATGAGCCCGGCATGCAATATGTTCTTTTGGAGCTCTACGCAACAGCTGTTTCCGAATAACCAAAACTGTTCCAGAGACATAACTTAATGGTGTTAAGGGCGACTCTTGGAGTTTGACCCCATCTCCCATGATCACCGCTTCCACTTATCCTCAATTAAGCTAAAGCTTGGCTCCCTCTGTAGCAGCTGACTACTGAGTGACGAAGCCAACCGCTTGCTATCTGTTTGAGTTCGATTAATTTAGAAAAATTTTTAGTGTTTTGGTTAACCGTTTAGTTAATTTCAATGTATTGAGCTAGGGTTCAAAGGAAAAAAATAAAAAACAACATAAATCAATTTTTTTGCATATAGACAATTAAGTTTTTGAAAAATACCATATGAAGAATATATTTTGTGGATTTACTGGGGAATATGGGTAACGCTGAAAATGTTGAAATTGTTCAATTTCAGGTGCTTGTTGTGCTTTATTAGAAAATGATCAGAAACTTTTGCACAAATTTTGCTGAAAAACAATTCGAAGAAAGCTTCCTTAATGCACATTACTACGGAATTTAAGTATATTGCGTATCACCCCGCCCCTAGAGGCAAAGTCTCTTAAATGGGCCAAAAATTAAATTTTATAACTATTTCGAATGAATCAACTCAAGGGGTACAGTTCACATTTGAATGTCATTTTTGATTTATCAAGCATTCAAATGCCATTTCTTTTTTTTCAATTTAAGGTATTTTAATTTTTAATGAGGTATACGTTGATTATGGCAAAAAAAAAATGCCCCGTAGACATCAAACCTAACTTATTGAGTTTCACTTGCTCTCATGGATACACAAAAATACACCACGAACAGACCCATTGATTGAATACTCAAACATTATCATACTCACCTAGTTTTTACCAAATAGAGTTGAGGGCATTTTTTAACCTAAGGTTTTTTCTTCAAATTCACTCAGTATTACGACGGCACATTGATAAAAAATATTTTGATCACAACAACTAAGACGTCAGAAACTACTTTTAATAGAATTCTCTGAATCCTGTCAGAGTATACACCCCAATAAGTAAGTTGTGATCATAAGATGGAGCTTGAAATGATAGCTCAATATAAGCGAGCATAGAAAGACTCTCGCAGCGTTGATCAGTTGGCTCAGCGGAGAGAACAGGATTGTAATAAATTGATAGATTGTGGGGTCGCAACCCACAAAGGACCCAAACTTTACTCTCACTATAATGGTGTTGACATAGAAACAACACAACTGGTTAAGAGTCGCTCTCATATTAATCCTTATTAGCCAGTTTTTTATTTTGAAATAGAGTTTATTTTTTTCACACCAAAAAAAAGATCAGTGATCGGTGCTCGTTGGCCCCTCTTAGCCTGATAGCGGAAAGTGAATGTGTCCGATTCACACGTCAAAACTTGATACTCAATCTGCTACCTCCTTGAAACTTTGTGTAAAGATGAGCTCTCATGTCCATATAACCTGGTCAATCACAGTTTGAATAATATTTTCTGATACCATATTGGCGATTTTTCCAGCATAAAGGGCAATGCTGCTCATAAACAGTAGACTGAAATATGGGGTAATGAAGCAAGGCCAGCTGGAAATAGAGGCCGCTGTTGGCCTTATGATGCTCCGCTGCAATATCCAGAAATTATTAAATAAAATTATCACCAGCTTTTTGTATCAAAATTTGTTTAAAATTAATTTTAATTTTGTTTGTATCTTAAGCTACTTGATTCAACTTCGTGTGTTTTTCAGCTGTCACAAAAATAATTGAGAAGACAGCTGATTTTATGTAGTCTAGTTAATTTAAAGATCCCGATCCTGTTTATGGCCCCACCAAAATGGCCTCTGATCAGACCAATATGAAGACGAATTTCAGCTTTATCTGCTCAGATCGTGAGACACAGAAGTTTGCGCGTTTTTCGTTTGAAGTTTTGTTGGTCCATAATAATAAAACCAATCTATTACGGATAGGATGGAGTTGATTTAGAAACGCAATTTACCACTCCTGCCCCGTGGTACGCTTTCAATTCTGTGGTCACTAACGTGCACCTCGCCGGAGGAGTTTTTAGATTAAACTCTGAGTTTGATTAACAGGGCACAATTTGGGCCTGAATGACGAGGGGTCTCCTTTGTATCAGTATGAGGATGTGAGAGACATAATGCATCAGCCCTTCATCCCCAGGTGTCTCTACGGAGTAGCCAGTCACTTCAGCTACTGTGAGAAACAGTCACACGAGATATGCAACCCCGAAAGCTTCTTCACAAATGTCACCCATTATATACCCTGGATACGGAGGATAATTGGTGCCCAACAGTAGAAAGTCGGATCGACCTCGAAAACAAAGCCAGCTATAGCCGTCGTTCCTATCAAAATTTTAGATGACTTGTATCAGTTGAAAGAATTAACTGTCTTTCTCACTCCAATTATAATCATTTGTGTTATCTACTGTATTGCTTTCAATGGTAGAAGAGCCACAAACATTCGTCTGGCTTCTTTTTTTGTCTTATGAGTTAAAGGGTACATCAAAACGCCATATTCTCGTGTTCAGGAAATATTCAAGGAAATCAAGCGATATAAAAACAGAACTCTTGAAAAACAACATTCTCAAAATTGTTGAGAAAACATACATCAATAAAAATGGCACCCTGGGAAAACAACCGAATAAGTATTCAAGTATTTCTGCTGGTTGATATGATAGAATTTTGTAAACGCAAAAATTTTAGTTGTGAATGAAGAGTATAAATAAACAAGCTCAATTGAAGTAAATTCTAGTCAGAGCTGGTACAGATTATTCTGTAAACAAAAAATGTTTGAAGAAAATATAAAAAAGAGCATAATGCTTAAATGTACACTTTTAAGGCAAAGAATTATAAATTATCAAAAAGTTTTGGCATCCATTCTATTCTAATGTTTTCTACATCATGGGGAAACTGCATTTCTTTCTTTGTACATAAAAATTTCGTTCATTATTAAAATAAGATTTCGCAGCAAATCATGAAAACAAGATAAATAAATTTTAAGTTTTCAATGGGAACAAAAGGCAATTTTTTACTTACCCAGATGGCCCCCATTTCGAAAAAGAGTGTTTTGGGTGACAAACATTCCAGCAAAAAATGCCAAATATTCCAAAATTTTGAAGTCCCATTATTTTCGAAACAAAACCTTGTTTTGTTTCTCTCAATGAAAAACAGAAGGGACGAAATACACTGTCTACTTTTAACGACAAAACACAATGTAAAGTTGGTCAAAAATATTTTGTTCATTTTATGATGAGAAAAAAGTTGTTTCGTGTCAAAGATAATCTGAGAAGGCACGAAACTTCAAATAATAATCTGAATAGCAATTGTGACAGTATATCGTAGTTGAGCACGTTTCCTGAAAGAAAACGGGTCTTTTACAGAAAATGATTGGGAAGATCAGTTGCGGAGAAATCTTAAATAAGGCCTGTGTATTTTAGAAAAAGTGTATTAACTTCAAAAAACTAGAGTACAAGATGTTACTATATGAATTTAATAAAACTGGCCATTTACTTAGTATTTTGTCCACATTCAATATCTTTGCTTTGAATTTGCAGCAATGTTTTGGTGGCCCATGATATTCCTGGGTTGTTAAACCAATCACAACTCAACTTGAATTGACTAGAATATATGGATCTGCTCTGTTTTGCCCCCCCCCCCCCCAGCATAGTGACCCCCAATTTTTTTATGACCCCCAGGCGCACGTGCTATCTTTTTACATAGTAACGTGCTATACAGCAACATATAATTTGTAACTGGGGGTCATAAAAAACACTGGGGGCCGAAACAGAATAGATCCGAATATACATTGTTTAAAAAGAATTCAAAGGGAAAACATAGAAACAAACTAAAAATTTTTAAACTTTAAATTGTCTGCGCCTACAGTTTGCAAAGCCATAGCTGCTGTCAATAAATTAGTTCAGCCTGTTGTCCAGTAAAAAAAATAGGCTAGCTTGTTGAGCCATACAAACCTTTTGGCAAACTTTTCAAAGTTTTTGAAATTTGCAGCAAATACTGTTATTATTTTTAAGATACTTAAAAAATAATTGATTGGTCAAATACGTAAGTGATATAGTTGAGTGCCACTTGAAAAAACTACGCAATGGGCGGAAAGTTTCAGAGAAATTCATGCGCAGCAAAAATGTTGTTAATATTCACTGCAATAGGTTTGTCTTGTTGACAAAATACATTACATTGCCAAGACTACATTTTGAGCAAGCAAATTTGCTTGCAATTGTCAGCATTGACCGCACCCCCCTGCTTTAACATGAAACGTTATAGGCTTTCGCGCACAACAGTGTGAGAAAGGAAAACTAGTTCCAATTCGCTCAAAGTGGGGAATACTTGTCATTAAATCAGCGATTGCGGAAATTGATAAAAAGCGATAAAAACCGACAGATCTGTTTCACCACTATCCAGAAATTTATGTTATTATCATTGGTGCTAAGGACAACACACTTCACATTTCGAACGTCAAATATTTCCCCACTTAGTAGAGCAAGCCGAAAAATGGAAGATAACTGAACTTTTAACTTTCATTTAAATTTCAAGTATCATCAAGTATCATCTCCTTCGAGAGACCGTTCTTCTGAAGTTTTTTGAGCTGAGAGATTTTTTAAAAAAATTATCAAAACTTATTTTATTTAAAAGAAAAAAGCAATGAAGTTTTGTCTTAAAATAACCATAAGGCTAACTTCATATAAAAGAAAAACAGCACTGAGTGGTTTGTATTAAAATAATTTGACGCTAATTATTTTTAAAACTGTTTTTTGATGCTTCAATTAGTGTTTGATGACATTAAAATGATAATAGGCTCCATTAAGTCTGAACTCACTGTCAGATGACCTAAAATAAGATAAAAAATAGCGGTTCTATAACTGAAGCTCACTTTTGTACGCTTTGATTTAAATTTCAAAGTCATTGAGTACCCTTACAAACTTCTGTAGTTAGTTTCGTAATCTATTTTTAATCAGTGGCTGAAAACCAAATTTTTAAGCAAATCCGAGCTAAACATGAAATTGGAATGAAAGAAACGTTATCAAAATTGAGGACATTGATGATAACACCCTTGCTCAGAAAATTGCGTACATTGATAACATAAGACCTCCAATTTTCGAGATTACTGACGGAGTTTCGTGAGGAGTATCCGCTATTTTTGTCACTGTGGTCCACAATTGAATCACATTTTTTCCACGCAGTAAGTGGTGACAAAACGCCGTCACTCATGTTTGCAAACGCGGACAAAACTGATATGTAGGATTGGTGAAGTAAGGTACGTACCAGAAGCGAGTGACGTTGTACAGTTTGTGCAAAATCAATTGTAATCGGTCTAGCGTTAGGTATTAATTTGAATTTGAATTAGGTATGCAACCTGAATTTGAATTTGTTTTTATCTAATGCATCTAATGACTTTGAACTTATTTGTTTTAGAAAATGTCAAAGATATTTTGAAGCTTGCCTATTTTTTTGTGGTTTTCCTTCTGTCTGCAAGTAGTTTATTCTTAGTACGTGCGGGTCAACATTTTTCCCAATTGAAGTAAATTATAGATAGTTCTTTTGTTTTATCTATTGGCTTCTTTACTACAAAATTTCTTTACATTTTTTTTTCATTTTTGCTGAGTTGCATAGATTTCAAGTTGTTAATTTTTACCTCCTCAAATTATTCCACTAAAAAAATGCGCAAAAGAACGTTTACAACAGTTGTAGTGAATAACTTATATCTTTCACGGCTGCAATACCGTTTTCTCGCAATTTTTGATACACTTTTTTTCTAATTTCGCCTCTATTTTTTTTTGTTTTAATTAAGTATATTCCGGATAATCAAAGGCAAAAATTGCTTCCTTTGCATGATTTTTTAAACAAATCTAAATAGTGGTTTCAGTTTTGAGTTAACGGTTTACTGACTTCAATTTTTTTGTTCTGTTGTTCTTTTTGTAGTTTTCTGGCTTATTATGAATAATGAAAGATCTCAATTTCTTCCCATGAGGTACATATTAATATTCTTATTAAGTTTAATTGATAAGTTTTGCTTTTAATAAAACTGCATTTGGTTGTTTTCGAACATGAAAATGTGTTTTTAGGCTTTACCCTTATTGCTCTTTTTGCAAACTTCAAAATGAGCGTCTATCTTTACCCAAAAAAATCTACCTCTAGAGAAAGCGGCTCTCCCTTTTACCTAGTCAGTTTTGTACAATGAAGAAAAAGGTTAAATTTTGTGAAAGTGATTTTCACGAGAGAATTAATAGCCTGAAATGAAAAATAGGATCGAATAATTGTAAAAAGTACTTAGGTATTGCTGTAAGGGCATTTCACAAAGTTTTAATCTTTTTTTGCACAGGTTAAAATTTGTAGTTCTTTTTCTTGTTTTTTTTTAACAACGACATTTTAAAAATAAGACCTTTTTGAACTAAAAGGTGAGCCATGAGAACAACTCAAACCTTTGTTGTCAGTTTGAGGTTTTAATTGTGTTCAAAGCCTTGTTGGTCAAAATTAAGTTCTGTCAATGTTTCCAGTTCGTCTTTGTTTTATGGTTTGGCCACAATCAGTAAAAACAGGCACAACTGGCCTCCTAAGTTGCTGCATTTTTTAATCTGTTTTTGTTTTGATTAAAAAAGTAATGGATTGTTGAATTTTTTGAAAAAGTTTGCTTTAAAAAACAAACCAGTTGGTTTTTGCATTTTCACTTTGACTTATTTTTTCTCTCAACTTTATGGCTTTGTCTCTTTAGCAACAGGTTGAACAAAAATTCATCCTCTTGTGACGAATTTTTTTAACTAATGGTTTCTCTTGGTACTGATACTACGCGTTTTCATGAGAAAAAAGTGAATTTTGGATATTTAAACATTTGTGAGCCTTTTCTTTCACTGCCGCATAATCACAGTAATGGGTGGCCCAATTATTGTTCAGATAAATGCACTATAGAGGGCGTAGAGATAGATGCCCGATTTTAACAGTTGCGGCACCGTTTTTTTTTCAAGTTCAATTCTCTTTTTTTCTGCTAGTTTTTTTTGTCTGTGGTCTGGCATATTATGGATAACGAGAGGTCTCCATTCCGTCACTTGAGTTACAATTTAACTTCTCTAAATTTAGTTGATAAGTATTGGCTTTATTCATTCAGCAATTGGTTGTTTTGAAACATGAGGATGTGTTTTTGAATTTTACCCTTATTGCTTTTCTATGTCAACCTCATAACAAGTGGCTACCTTTAACGGAAAACAAGCTTCTTCTAAAGAAAGCGGCAGGCGCTTTCAGATACGCACTTCTGTTCAATGCGCTTAAATTTTGTAAAAATGATTTCAACAAAGCAATTAAGAGCCTTAAAACAAAAAAACACAATCAAATAAAAATATGAAAATTACTTACGTTTGGCTGTAAGGGCAATTCACCAAGTTTCAATCATTTTGATCTTTCTGGCGCTCAATTTTACGATTTAATGTTTTTTGCTTTCACGCTTCCGTCAAAAGGTTTTGCGGTAGAGAGCAGTTATCACTTTACAACCTCCAGTTTGAAAGTGAAAAACACTGACTGGAGGGCTGTAAGGGCAATTCACCAAGTTTCAATCACTTTGATCTTTCTGGCGCTCAATTTTACGATTTAATGTTTTTTGCTTTCACGCTTCCGTCAAAAGGTTTTGAGGTAGAGAGCAGTTTTTACTTTACAACCTCCAGTTTGAAAGTGAAAAACACTGACTGAAACTTCCATAAAGGGACTGTGGGTTAAAGGGACTGTGGGTTAAAGGGACTGTGGGTTAAATCCACAGGACTTTAATCAATCGATCAATAGCGCAGAATCATTAATTGAAGAGAAATTTGCTATTTGCAGGAAAATGGGCCGGAAACAAATGTAAACAGTATAGTCTATTTCTCAAGCAAAAGAAACATGCAGATCCGTATTTAAAATCGCTCCAAACGTCAATGGATTAATTGAAAAGTAGCAGCAACTTCAATTTTGAGCGCTTTCAAAAAATTCAGACAAATTTGATCACAAAATTTAGAGTTCGTTCTATTTTTTAAATTTAAAATGCTAAACTTTTGAGAAGACATGAACTTTTTTAGCAGAAAAATTTTGGCTGAATTAAATCAATAATAATCTGGTATTTGTAAAATTTAAATGACCTCTTCTGATTGTAAGGGTACAAACACATTCCAACATAATACAAAGAGGCTCAGTAATGTGCCTTCGCGCATAATGTTCCGACTCCGCTTATCCACAAGTTTGGCTTAATTGCCTACCAAATTAGGAAGAGATAGAAAAATTGAAAAGCCCACAATTTCATTAAAAAATATTTGTTTTATGAATGAAAAATGCCTCCTACTCCAATAACATATTGAAGTAAAAAAATTCACATTAGTGGATCGATGACACCTGTCACCTTACAGACTACAAAACAAAAAAATCAAATAACAACAGCAAACATATACATCCAAACTTCAATGTCCATTTTTTAAAGAAATATTACATAATAACAAAGTCAAAATCGCGCCAAATAAAAGATAAACAAAACAAATAAGTGCGTATTTCATTATAAAAAAACTTGAAATCAGTCATTGATGGGATTCGGCAACAATTAAACAAAAAAGAACAAAAAAACAGCAAATTAAAAAATAAACTTTTGTATATTCTCGAAAACACAAAAATCAGGATAAAAATTCGGATCATTGATAATACAAAAAAATTTACGAAGGTTTATATTCATATATAAATCAATTTGAAGTCCTTTAAACCTTTCATTTTCTAGAAATTGTCTACAAAAACGAAAACTTTGATTGAATAACAAAAATTCCATTAAATTTTGCAAGAACATGGTGTGGAAGCTGTAAAAACCATAATAAACTTAGTAAAAAAATAAAATAAAAATGCTTTTATGCTCATTCCCTGAAAACCATTATTGAGATATTTAAACCGCTGAATAATGAGACAAGATAACTGGCATTAAAAAACGGAAAGAGACAAATTGAAAAAAACGTTAGTATCTCTGAAAAACAATTAATTTCAAAGACTCTAAATGATTAAACAGCAACTGAAGTCAGTAATTTGGTTCTTTTTTTCAAAAGAACTACTGAGATCTGCCATTGTTCAGAAATGAGTCATGGGTCTGCAAAAGAACTAAAAGAACGATAAATAGACACGAATGGGAAATTAAGCTAATTTTTTCAGAAAACCGGTATGCAAGCTGTTGAAACAAAAAGCAAAGCACTAAACAACTTGAAAATTTCCAATTGAGCCTTTCTTCTGCAACAACGATTTGATATGCGACCTGTAATTAATGAGACCAGGTATCAAGTAGACAAACATCCTGTTTTTCGGTTTTCAGCACTAACAGCCAAGCACGAAAATAAGAAATTTAAGAAATTTTAATCTATTACATAGACAATGGGAACTGTCATTGATGACTCTCCCACACCTTGATTATAAATATCCTTTTCTGCATTTAACGTAAGAAAAAACAAAAAAGCATACAGAAAAGTTGTAAAAAACAGGTCAGCTGATTACATTTTTTTTAGACTTTTAGAGACAACGATTAAATCAAAACTAGCCTTCCTATTGCCGTTCGAAAAAGTGTTAAAAATTTTATGGATATCGACAAATTGAAAAAAGTCAACGTATCAAAAATGAAGGACGCATTTTGTATAATTAATTATTGAGTTAAATTAGCTGAAAACAAAAAGTTCTATTTAAATAGCACTCTCAAAGGATCCACAAAGAAAATAGTCTTCTTTGAAGCTAATGATAGTTGTGTTTGAAGTATTTATGCGTTTTACTTCGGCAAATTAAAAAAAAAGTCAAAAGGAGCTCTTTCCGTGCCATCTTTGATGAAAAAAGCTGAATTTTGAAAAATTTCGCTAATATTTTTAGCCAAAATATTGGATCAAACTGTTCAAAAACACTCCACTATTTTAATAGACAAAACACTATCTTCAGGTAATTTTAACATACTCCTTTGCAAAATTGGGTAAAGATACTTCTTTGCAAAACTATTGCGTATAAATACGGAACGATAAACAACGGAACGCTTACAACAAAAATCAAGTAAATGGTTAGAGAAATTCATCTTGATAACTCCGTTTTAAAAACATAACTTAAATGAACCATTATTGCTATTAACTCTACTATAAACGGGTCTTCTGATGATACCACTCACAAAACTCTACGCGCTATGAATAAAGCGATATGCCTAAATTGACTGAACAGAAAAAAACATTTGAGTAAGTAGTACCTCCACCTTTAAAGTGGGACAAAAAAATAACCCGGTTAGGGGGTCTAAACGAAAGGAACTACTGTGAAAATGAACCAGTACTGGATTCGAACCAACGTCTCCATCTTGCAAGCCTAGTGTTTTACCCATTTTTACCAAATGTTCATAAGCTCTCAATCTTGGGCATTATCTATAACCCTTTCTCGTGTTCTTTCTTGCTTCTCAAAGCTTCTTATTTCAAGCGAAATTTAGATAAATTTCTTGTATAGCTATGTCAAGTCCATCTTATGCACATTTTACATTAGTTTGTCCTCTCTCAACCTTCTAACCCACTCAATTTGAATGAAACAAAAAAGAATGTTGACAACAATAGTGGAAATATATCGAATGTTGTATTCCGATAACTACTCGAAAACTTGAAAGATTTTGAACTTAATTTTTTTTTGCCTTTGACAGTTTTACTTTCCAGGCCAAATATATATATATATATATATATATATATATATATATATTTATAAACATATATATATATATATATATATATATATATATATATATATATACGTGTGTGTATACATATATGTATATCTATATATATATATATATATATATATATATATATATATATATATATATATATATATATATGCCGTGGTCGGGGGGTCCAAAAAAATTCAATAAAATGAATTTTTAATTACAATTGGAACTGAAAATAAAGGAAATTTCGCTCGTAATTCCAGTACCTATCTATGCGAAAAAATACAGAGAAAGTTGAGATAAACTAGAAATGTTTTACTTGATTGACGTGTAAATAGATCTTAGTTTCGAATCGAAAAGTTGATTTTCTACTTTCATCAAATTTTCATGAGAACCATGTAAGGCCTAGATACAACCAAGTTCATTCGGTGGATGTTAGAATCAAGTTTCTGTTGGTGCGAGGATTTAATTCTGACAAATGACTGATAGGTCAACAAGATAATGATAGCGCCAAAACAGAATTAGAATTGAGTTTAGTTTTCTCGCCATTAATTATTGACATAGCATTACAGTTCGTCTGGTAATTTCTTCTTTCGTTCTTTGAAACTTTTATTAAAAAACTTTTAAGTTTGTCGATGTTTCATTGAAACCATCACACTCCAAAAATTGCAATGACATCTCAGAAAAAAATGCTTTGTCGTTACTTCTTACATAGTTGACATTCCTAATTTTTAACATAATTCTTAAACAAGTACAGCTTTGGTCTAATGAATTACTTGTTAACACAACTGAATAACCGTGCAAAATTTGTTTAAGATTTACAGTTTAAAATTTGCGAAAGATTATTTTCTTCGGTTTTTTTCAAATTTTTCCTATCTCTTCCAAAAAATTCTTTCGATTCTTCCCACACGTGAAAGACAATTCTCACATAAACTGCAAGACGCAAACTGAGTCTCAAACACTGTCACTAAAGCAATAGCTTCATCTTGATCAATACTTCGAATCAACAAAGTTCGTCAGATAAATTCTTTTTGTCGTTCTTTGATACTTTAATGAGAAAAAACTTCTATTATTTTTGAATATTTCATTGAAGCCCACACATGCTCCCTCCTTTTTTATGCAAGTTTGTGAGTATAGGTTCTCCAAACCTGTCGGGTTGTTTTCTGCTTCTTGTTGTTGTTCGCTAAGGCTCTGATGATCTAGGTTGTTGTTGCTCTGCAGATGATATGGTTGCAGAAGCTTCAACTTGACGTAAAGGTCCCACATCTGTATTCAGAAGGAAGTCCAGTTCAGATTGGGGTATGGTATCCTCCACTGGTGATTCAGTTTTTACACTGTCCTCGTCTAGTCTCGCATTTTGTTTGTCACTCACTGGAATAGTTCGTGTTGAGTTTTCATGCTGTAAGAAAAATGTGTTCAATCCATTCCTGATGATGAAGGTAGCAGGAATAGTCTCCGTCTTTTCCTTAGCCTTGTATAGAATATTTTCGCACAAGTCGAAATCTGCTATTGCTGGTAGTCCCACTCTGCGTCCCAATAGAAGTTCAATTGGAGTTTTGCCCCTCGGCTTTGAAGTGTTCCGGTGTGTCATCGGTGCCCTTTGCAGGAACGCTCCAAATAACATATTAAGATTGATACTTCACGCTTGAATTGCCGGCTTTACTGTCTGAACTGCTTTCAGATAGTTCATTTGCTCTTGGATGATGACGGGTGATTCCAGTTTCTTAATTCCCAGTGATTCACAGAACTAGTTAAGGTCACCACTTACATATTCAGAACCAATATCAGATACTAAAGTTTTTGGTATTCCGAATCAAGCAAAGATTTCACTTCGATATATTTTAACTGTTTCTGATGTTCTAGTTCCCGTGGGGAATGCTTCTATCCAGCCAGAACCCACATCTACAATTACTGAGATATTGCGTTGGTCCCTAACATAACCCCAGTCAATGAAGAGTTGTTCCCAAACGTTGGAATCTGGTCCCATAGAGGATGTAGAGACCCAGGCTAGGGTTATTATTTTGACAATCCTTACGTTTACTAACAAAACGTTGAACGTGTTGGGTAATACCAGGCCAGCATGCCATCAGCGTGACTGATGCCCCAAATGCATTCTTCCCAAGATTTGTCTCATGTGTTTTCGCCAAATCAAGAATCGTAGTTTGGATGGAATTAAAGGACCAACACCTTTGAAGATAATTCCATTGTGTATAGTCAGAGCATTTTTCTGTTGTTCGAATCTTTCTTCATCTTTCGAGCATTATTTCTAATTGCCACTTTTGATTCCTTCATTATGTACTGGAAGAGTCTCTTTGTTCCAAAGTCAGTTTTCATTTCTGCTCAAGTCAACAAATCACTCTGCGCGAAGTAGATTTCATTGGTTGCGGAGCGCACTTGACCGTTGTCGGATTTGTCCCCGTCAAAATCCATGCTGCTCAAAGCATCTACATGGGGTATTTGCTCTCCTGGTGTGTACTTCAATTCATAGTTGAATCCCATTGAAGCTATTGCCCATCTTGTGATTCTAACTGATGCTGTTTTCGGGATCTCCTCGTCTGATGCAAAGAGATATTTGAGTGGTTTGTGGTCCGTTTGTGGCGTAGGAATTGCTACAGTCTTGTGATCACAAACACAGTTGCCAGTGCTTTCCGCTGGTTGAGTAGTTTTGCTCCGCTGGAGTCAAATTTCTTGATGCATATATCACTCGATGTCCTTCTTGCGATAGAACTCCGCCTATGGTTTTCTAAAGAGGCATCAGTAGCAACTGTTGCATCTTTTCGTAAACTAAATGGCTGTACAAGTGAGTTAGAAAATAATTGATTTTCATTTCTTCAAAGGCTTTTTGTTGCATTTTTACCCATGAGAAGTTGTTATTTCTCATGTTAATTAACTATAGAATTTTTGTCGCAAAATCAGGTATCATTCTTTGGTTAAAAATTTTCCAGCGCAACAACCAATTTTGAACTGTTTTTTGATAGTTGGTGCTTTTGACATTTTTTTCATCATGTTTGGAATCTGGTGCTATTCCTTCCTTTGAAATGAAGTATCCCAAAAACTAACGCTATCAACTGGTTTTGGATTATCTTTTTCTCATTGGTAGTAAAATGACTGCAATCATTCTCTTGTCGAACTGCTGATTGGTAGTTCCATAGACCAACACATCGTCTTGAAAGACCAGAAAACCTTTGATTCCTTTGAGTGTTGATTCGATGCAATACTGGAAGATTGAAGAAGAGTTTTCAATCCTTGAGGTAGTCGGCACATCTTGAACAGTCCCTAAAATCTTTTGATTGTGCATATATTTTTCTGCCTCTTTATCAAATTCAATTTGATATTAGACATATGAGAGGCCAATTTTGCCAAAATACGAGGCCCCATGTAAGTTGTGGAAGATCGTCCCCATCCCTGGTATTGGGTAGTCCTTATCCATGACCTTGCCATTGATATGCACGTTCAAGTCCAGGCAAAGCCTAAGTTCTCCGCTCATGTTTCTTTGCTACGCCCACTGGAGATGCATTAGTGACTCCTCGTGGCTGTACCGGTTCATTAATGCCTTGTCTGATCGTCTGATCCGGCTTCTCTGTGACCCCGTCTTGATGAGGTAGAGGTATTTTTCTGGCATTGCAGAACATTGGCTGTGATCCTCGCATCAACTTCACAAGAGCTTTATAACCCTTCACAGCAGGTAGATGTTCAGTTGTTATGTTGTTCACAACATGCTTGGGTAGAAGGTTTCTACCAAGTAGTCCGAACTCTTTACCGGACTTCACAACTGCTAGTCGTTTTTGTGTGTCTCTGCTTCCGTTCCACTCAATGTCACAACTAAGTGATCCCAGAAGTGTTAATCAATAACCATCATAGGCTTCGATATGTCTTATGTTACCATGCAAATGAGATTTACCAAGCTCAGTCCATTTTGAACAAAATCAGTGTCTGCGATGATATCAGATGATGTTATCTGCACCAGTGTCTACCTGAATTTTTAGTTTGCTACTATTTATTGAGATACTTTCCAATGTCACAGACGTGCTAAAGATTTGTTCTTTAGTGTAGAAAACTCCCATCTCCGATGCTGGAGATGCTTGCTCTGAAGAAATTTTTTCTTCGCAAAAGTTATTCTGCTTATTTTACTAAACTGAATTTGGTTAGGGTTGGCTTGTACACAGTTTTGTGAAGTGTCCCACTCTTTCACATGTTTTGTTTTTTTTACTTAGCGCTGGACAGGTTCTACTAGAATGTGGCTTACGTCCACACCTAGTCACATGTTGTTCGTTTTATTAGCCGTAAATTTCTTATTTGTTTTTTTTTGAAATTCTTTTTGAATTTGAACGCAACTTCTTTATTCACAGTAAAGGCTCTTTACCTGATGGAGAAATTGCAAAAGCCATTGCTTGACCTCTGAACTGTAAAATCTTGGTCATTTTTGTTAATAGCCGTGTTGGTTTTGCTTTAATACCGTCTAGTAGTCTAAGTTTTGCCTCAGGGTCTCTCAAACCTGAGATAAATTAATTTTGCCAACTCCTGTTTGGGTTTGACTGCTGTTTTGAGTTTTTCGAAGGCACAAAAGCGTGTTTCTTCTCTAGGACGTGCTAGGAAATCGTCGTCTTATTCACTTCAACTTGTATTACGGACAAAAATGCAGCCTTTTCTGCCGTTTAAACCCTGTCTTAGGAGAAAAATAATTTTGAATTGCTAATCTGGTGTCTTCATACGAAGTGTCTATCAAATTCCTTAGACTAAATAAGCTCCTAAGTTTAATATTTGCATCTTGCCTGCAAATGCTAAAAAAGAGATTGGTTACTTGGAGGTTCTGTATAGTGCCATCGGAGTTGATCCTGTCCTCTTCCTTTTCTGGGCGACATTTCGCCACAAAAGTCATAATCCACGCAGAAGCTGATTCTGCACTCTGTAGATCCAAAATTCCAAAATTTGTCTTCCTGCAGGTGATCTGGACACCATTGTTGTGGTTGATAACACGGGTCAAAAGAATTCAAAAAACTGAATTTTAAATTAACATTGGACTGAAGTATACAAAATTTATCTCCGTTTTATAGAAGTTATCTTTGCTAAACTTTACAGAGAATTGAGATTATCCAAAAATATTTTACTTGATTGACATGTGAATAGATCTTAATTCCGAATTCCGGAGGTGATTTTTTTTATTCATCAGCTTTTCATGAGTATCATGTATGGCCTAGATACAATCAAGTTCATTAGTTGGAGGTCGGTGGAAATTAGAATCAGGTTTCTGTTGGTGGGAGATTTTATTTCTGACATATGATTGATAAGACAATGAGATAATGATAGCTCAAAGACTGAATTAGAATTGAGTTTAGTTTTGTCGCCATTACGCATTGACGAAGTTCGGCAGGTAAGTTCTTCTTTCGTTCTTTGAACCTTTAAAAAAACTTCTAAGTTCCTTGATGTTTGTTTGAAACCATCACAATATATATATAAATATATATATATATATATATATATATATATATCGATCTGCCAAAACTGACTGAACAAAGAAAACCAGTTGTGTGTATAGTTCCTCCGCCCTTTTGTGGGTGAGACATTGAGTTCTAACATTATCAGGCAGTTGTTAAGTTCATTCTACTGTCTGATTTATTTTTCCTCTGAAGGTATACTGTTGACTGTTATTGTATGCAACTTAGAAAGGAAGGCGAAATGATGGATAAATGAAAATTTTGGAAATGTTGGAAAATTAACACAAACTTATAAACGACGTAGATCTATTGGTATAGCGTTGCTGTATGCTTCATAAAACAGGCTATGGTGTGCTTAATTTATTCTAATTTTAGTAATTTCTCAACTTGAGACACCTAATACAGCAGATGGTCGGTCCAAAATTGCAATAAGAGATTTTAAAATCTGTGCACAATTTTCTCTTTGATATCAGAGTTCACAGAGCGATAATTTGAACTGACGGTTAAATTGTTGACATTCCAGTTGAGGATTTTAACACAATAAAACATGTCGCACCACAGTCCGTTCTAAAACGTTTGGATCGCTTTATGTCCGCTTTCGATTGTTCTCTTCCAGAAAGATATATATAAACTGATCTCAGACAAAGAAATTAATTTATTATCTTTTTTATTTTTCAGATAGAAATAAACTATATCAAAACATAAAGCAATGGCATTCATGAATTAGGAACATCCCAGAGCGAAAGTTCATTTGGGCTTACTGACTATTTATTCGTCCCGGAGACATGCAATATTCGCTACACGCTTCTATTTAGTTCATATAATCAAGCCAAAATTTTTAGTACATATTTAAACAATAGGTTCACTTTTCTAGTTCAATTTTTCGTATTCATTTCTTATGACATTTTAAAGCAAAATTTATCACCGGCATTCGATTATGCTGAAAATAAATTTTGCTGTTTGTTTATTCATGTCTCTCCGCAAATGAAAAGGCGAACGGCCGTCAAACATTTCTTTTTACTTAATTCAGTTCACCAAATGAAGGGAACAAGAAAATTCGATTCCAGCAGAAGGAATAAACTAAAATAAACGCAAAAAGATTTCACGCGGGGGAATCCATTCTAAAAATGGCTTTTTAAATGTCAAAATGTCGACGTCCAATTGAGCCGAAAATCAAAATCAGTCTAGCTTGACAGACTCCAGTATCTTGAGTTCGACTGTTATGATGTTAATTACAACATTATTTCAATCAATTATAATGTTGATGATGATGTATTTAACTGCTTCAAAGTTTACTCATATTGATAAAACTTACTAATTGAATCGAAAAATTAAATCAACTCTTATTGATTACTTTGAAATTGTGATCGAAAATATTTGTATTTCATCATAATTGTCTAAATTTGCATTCTAGCAAAAATTAGCAACAATTCCGTGCGTGGAAAATAAAAAAAAATACAAAATAAAAACAAGCAAACAATCTCGATAAATCCGTGTGCCTATTTTCTGTGAAAAAATCATCGTCTTAAAAGGCCACCTTAGCAGATAACCTCAACAATAACGTTGGAGAGGAATTGTTAAATTTATCCAGTTTTTTATCCTGCATTACTTAGCTGTCATTGACCTTTTCCTCAAAGGTCAACGGAATGGAAATTCAAACATTTTGAGGAGAATGTTCCCATTTTTATCCGCGTTGTCGCGCGGCCGTATACGGAAAAAAAATGAGCACAGAGCTAAAACGGCTGCGTCTTACAATACTTGTGTTGTATTTTAATACTTTTGTTCACGCTATCATTACGACTGTTGTAAGTAACACGGCCACGTGAATAAAAACTGGCTGTCATTGCCGCGAGTTACTACATACACAAAATTATATGTTCACTCCTACTATTAAAAGATATCAGCTTGAATATTTTTGTAGTCTTTTACAATTGTAGTCTTTTTTGCTCAGCACATTTTATCACTCAGACATTTGAGTCAATGACCTGTAGACTTATGACATTATTACAATTGTTATGTAACAGGTGACGTAATTAGGAGCCTGTGTACACAAGCAGACATTGACTTGCTACGTCACGTACGCATAGTTTTTATTATCTCGATCAGAACTCAATTTTTAAAACCAGTTGACGAGTTTTTAGATAACATTTGCGCTTATATTAATTCAACTTTATCATTCTTTCTTTGAAAGTTCATTTTTGTTTAGTCACCATTTTTTCATTCTTACAATATATATAAAACTATCTAGTTTTAGCCGAACGTGTGGTTTTAAAAGACTAACTACAAGTTCACTAATTTGCGATTATAAATATAAATGATTTATCCAAAAAAGTAATCAATTGAAAAGTTGAACAAACTTGATTATAAAAAGTATTGACAATTCAACAATTATGTAGCAGTGTCTTATCATATGCAGCTAAAATTGGTTGAAAAAAAACTGTTGAGGACAAACTTACAGTGAGTTGCCTTGTAAGCAAAACCGACAACTTGTATACAAGGTAAGGCTTTAAACTTTGATAATCCTCTTCATTTTAGTAAATAATTTCTTTACAATATTGGAATTACTCTTTTCTTGACAAAATTGAACATATTTTGCGTATCCTAGGAAGATGTTAGTAGTACGATGCTGAAGCTTTTACAGCCTAGATTTTAACTACCGGACATCAGTTTTTTGACGCATATCCAATCTTTTTTTCTCTAGCAATATTTTGTAGCGCTAATTTTTTGATTGTGGCGACGGTTTGGAACAAGTGAGATATTGATTTCGTGCAGTTCTCTTAAATCAATCCATACCAAACTACCAAACCTTGTAAGCGTTAACCCACATTTTTTGTCGCCATTACGCATTGACGAAGTTCGGCAGGTAAGTTCTTCTTTCGTTCTTTGAACCTTTAATAAAACTTCTAAGTTCCTTGATGTTTGTTTGAAACCATCACAATATATATATATATATATATATATATATATATATATATATATATATATATATATATATATATATCGATCTGCCAAAACTGACTGAACAAAGAAAACCAGTTGTGTGTATAGTTCCTCCGCCCTTTTGTGGGTGAGACATTGAGTTCTAACATTATCAGGCAGTTGTTAAGTTCATTCTACTGTCTGATTTATTTTTCCTCTGAAGGTATACTGTTGACTGTTATTGTATGCAACTTAGAAAGGAAGGCGAAATGATGGATAAATGAAAATATTGGAAATGTTGGAAAATTAACACAAACTTATAAACGACGTAGATCTATTGGTATAGCGTTGCTGTATGCTTCATAAAACAGGCTATGGTGTGCTTAATTTATTCTAATTTTAGTAATTTCTCAACTTGAGACACCTAATACAGCAGATGGTCGGTCCAAAATTGCAATAAGAGATTTTAAAATCTGTGCACAATTTTCTCTTTGATATCAGAGTTCACAGAGCGATAATTTGAACTGACGGTTAAATTGTTGACATTCCAGTTGAGGATTTTAACACAATAAAACATGTCGCACCACAGTCCGTTCTAAAACGTTTGGATCGCTTTATGTCCGCTTTCGATTGTTCTCTTCCAGAAAGATATATATAAACTCATCTCAGACAAAGAAATTAATTTTTTATCATTTTTATTTTTCAGATAGAAATAAACTATTTCAAAACATAAAGCAATGGCATTCATGAATTAGGAACATCCCAGAGCGAAAGTTCATTTGGGCTTACTGACTATTTATTCGTCCCGGAGACATGCAATATTCGCTACACGCTTCTATTTAGTTCATATAATCAAGCCAAAATTTTTAGTACATATTTAAACAATAGGTTCACTTTTCTAGTTCAATTTTTCGTATTCATTTCTTATGACATTTTAAAGCAAAATTTATCACCGGCATTCGATTATGCTGAAAATAAATTTTGCTGTTTGTTTATTCATGTCTCTCCGCAAATGAAAAGGCGAAAGGCCGTGAAACATTTCTTTTTACTTAATTCAGTTCACCAAATGAAGGGAACGAGAAAATTGGATTCCAGCAGAAGGAATAAACTAAAATAAACGCAAAACGATTTCACGCGGGGGAATCCATTCTAAAAATGGCTTTTTAAATGTCAAAATGTCGACGTCCAATTGAGCCGAAAATCAAAATCAGTCTAGCATGACAGACTCCAGTATCTTGAGTTCGACTGTTATGATGTTAATTACAACATTATTTCATTCGATTATAATGTTGATGATGATGTATTTAACTGCTTCAAAGTTTACTCATATTGATAAAACTTACTAATTGAATCGAAAAATTAAATCAACTCTTATTGATTACTTTGAAATTGTGATCGAAAATATTTGTATTTCATCATAATTGTCTAAATTTGCATTCTAGCAAAAATTAGCAACAATTTCGTGCGTGGAAAATAAAAAAAATACAAAATAAAAACAAGCAAACAATCTCGATAAATCCGTGTGCCTATTTTCTGCGAAAAAATCATCGTCTTAAAAGGCCACCTTAGCAGATTACCTCAACAATAACGTTGGAGAGGAATTGTTAAATTTATCCTGTTTTTTATCCTGCATTACTTAGCTGTCATTGACCTTTTCCTCAAAGGTCAACGGAATGGAAATTCAAACATTTTGAGGAGAATGTTCCCATTTTTATCCGCGTTGTCGCGCGGCCGTATACGGAAAAAAATGAGCACAAAGCTATAACTGCTGCGTCTTACAATACTTGTGTTGTATTTTAATACTTTTGTTCACGCTATCATTACGACTGTTGTAAGTAACACGGCCACGTGAATAAAAACTGGCTGTCATTGCCGCGAGTTACTACATACACAAAATTATATGTTCACTCCTACTATTAAAAGATATCCGCTTGAATATTTTTGTAGTCTTTTACAATTGTAGTCTTTTTTGCTCAGCACATTTTATCACTCAGACATTTGAGTCAATGACCTGTAGACTTATGACATTATTACAATTGTTATGTAATAGGTGACGTAATTAGGAGCCCGTGTACACAAGCAGACATTGACTTGCTACGTCACGTACGCATAGTTTTTATTATCTCGATCAGAACTCAATTTTTAAAACCAGTTGACGAGTTTTTAGATAACATTTGCGCTTATATTATTAATTCAACTTTATCATTCTTTCTTTGAAAGTTCATTTTTATTTAGTCACCATTTTTTCATTCTTACAATATATATAAAACTATCTAGTTTTAGCCGAACGTGTGGTTTTAAAAGACTAACTGCAAGTTCACTAATTTGCGATTATAAATATAAATGATTTATCCAAAAAAGTAATCAGTTGAAAAGTTGAACAAACTTGATTATAAAAAGTATTGACAATTCAACAATTATGTAGCAGTGTCTTATCATATGCAGCTAAAATTGGTTGAAAAAAAACTGTTGAGGACAAACTTACAGTGAGTTGCCTTGTAAGCAAAACCGACAACTTGTATAGAAGGTAAGGCTTTAAACTTTGATAATCCTCTTCATTTTAGTAAATAATTTCTTTACAATATTGGAATTACTCTTTTCTTGACAAAATTGAACATATTTTGCGTATCCTAGGAAGATGTTAGTAGTACGATGCTGAAGCTTTTACAGCCTAGATTTTAACCACCGGACATCAGTTTTTTGACGCATATCCAATCTTTTTTTCTCTAGCAATATTTTGTAGCGCTAATTTTTTGATTGTGGCGACGGTTTGGAACAAGTGAGATATTGATTTCGTGCAGTTCTCTTAAATCATTCGCTAATGGCCACACTGATAATTGTAATATGAATTTGTTTGTCAACTTAATGGATGGCTTATTCGTTAGCCCAACCGTTTGCCGAAGCCTTAGGTGGCTCGGTGGTGCCCTTCACAAAAATGGGGGTAGAGAATAGTGGAGTGTCAACTTGTAAAACTTTTCGGTTTTCGACTTTTTGAGTTTTTACAAATTCAATGGTTTCAATCTCATTTTTTGTTTCTTCATCTCCGATGACTCATGCTGTTGTTAAATAGTGGTGCCAACAAATGTTATGATTAAAATGTGGGCAATCTGGGTATGGCGTTGTTGAGACCTTTTCCAGATCTCATAGTTGTTTCCAGACCCTGTCGGTCGGTAGATTTTGTTTTACCCCATGCGCGCTACCCAAGATTTTAAAGTTTATGCGTCATAATTTTGAAACACTTCAAGTGCTTTTCCTTGTTGTTAGAGTATACACTCTAGTAGGTAAGTTGTGATCATAAGATTGATCTTGCCCTTGCATTAACAGCTCAATATAAGAGAGCACAGTAAGACTCGCAGTGTGGACCAGTTGACTCAGTGGAGAGCACAGGAATAAAATCAATAAAAGGACTGTGGGGTCGCAACCCACAAAATTGCGAAAATTTGCTCTTAGTATAATGGCGTCGATATGGATTCAACACAAAGGGGTAGTAGTTACTCTAACAGTTCATGGGCCGACTCCCTATTCTCTCTCTGAGTTTAACCGCAAACGAGAGACAAGATAGTTATAAACTGAAAGAGATGATGCACAATTTAAGGGGATTGTTAGAAGGTTGATAGAGAACAACTTAATGTAAATTGTGTATAAGACAAGCTTGACATAGCTTGTCAAGGAGCTCTACTTGTTCGGTTCAGCGCATATTTCGCTAGAGAAAAGAAGCCTTGATGCTCAAGAAAGAATATAAGATTGGGTAAAATGAAGTACCCAAGTTTGAGAGCTTACGTCCAGTTGGTTATATTGTTAGCATATTAAGCTTGCAAGTAAGAAATGCTTGGTTGAATCCAAAACTAGTCAATTTTTACTGTAGTTGCGCCTTTAGACCCCCTAACATTTGCGATGAGTATACTTGCAATAGGTACTGTAAAATTGTTCCCGAACCAATAGTGAGTTTTTATTATCATTAGAGTATACTAATCGGTAGTCAAGATCCTAATTTGGAGTTAACGGAACCAACAACAACGAGTGAAGAATGTCTTTCAATATTTGAAGTCAGGAAAACTTCCCCAATATTTTTCTATAGCTTCTATTTAATCTAATACAAACACACTTGCAAAGCACATTAGCAGTCAAGGCTAGGGAATTTTGCACACTTTTAATAATTCTTCGGTCACCTGCATCTATTTTTCCTAAAAACCTCCGGAATTTTATAATTCACTCTTTTTCCAATTTTCTTCAAAATATTTCAATAGTCCTTTTAATTACTTTTAAATGGTAAGCAAATTAACATAAAAGAGGAAGAATGAAACAGGGGCCAAAGGTTTGTATACTTTAAATGTGACATTTTTTGGCTGCTCATGATTGCCATATTTTTCTTGGCAACCTTTTTTTCTTGGTATTTAAGTATTTGGATATTTGTTGTTTTTCAAACTCCTGTCAATTCATAAAAAATTGCTGCATATGACTCTTTTTAGCCTATCAAACTTATGAGTTGCTATGCCATACGGCCGAAACCTCAACTATTTATAGCATCTAAAGTATAAAATATTCAACCTTCAAAACTTTTTGTATCATCAGCAACAGTTGCCATGTAGTTTTTAGGTTGGAATTTGAATTAAGATCAGATTTTGACATCATGACATCAATTGAGATTTCCAGAGTTTTGAAACGTTATATCCTTTAACAAAGCATCTGTTATTGCATTTTCCTTAAAATTGTACATCAGAAATTCCTATATAGGCAGAACCATAGCATCACCATATAAGACCATCAGAAGACTTTTTGCAACCTGTTATAATATTAGTTTCACTTAAAAAAATGAAATCATTATTCATGGTAATCCATTTTTGAAGATACAACGTTGTGACCTTTCGGTCAGTGTAGTTGAATCAATAGCAAATGATGTACTCTGAAGCGTGGTTTTGGAATTCTCGTGATTTAAACATTACAGAAGGACAGAGGCCTGCAGAGTTTTTGTTGCTCTTGTTTCCATTCGTATGGTTCATAGATGAACCCCGCAGAGTTCTAGGTGCAAACTCACAAAAAGACGTTAAAACTCTATTGGTTGGGGCCAATATTGACTGTAATTACAAGGCCCAGCAACTAGTTAAAGTCCAGTTGAGGTCTTTTCATGGCTCCAGCGAAAGTCTTTTCATGACCAATTAGAGTCGAGCAAAGTCTTTTTATGGGCTAATCATTGGTCTTTTCATAACCAACAAAGTTGAGTTAAGGTCGTTTCATGGTTCATCCTTTAGTCTTTTCATCAGTCTGCTTCTTTGAGATTTCGGGATTTTTAAAGCTTTTTCCACTTCTGTACATACTGAGGCAGCACCGGAGCAAGGCTACGCAGCTTTGCACCAGAGTAGTCCAACCTGGAAAACAGTTGAAAAACTGCCAAAAGACAAGAATTTTGTCAACTCTTAAGATAAAGCAGTTATGGCAACTGGAGTATAATACCATATTAGTTGATTGAATTAAACCAGGTAGCTTAAATGGAATGGCTCTATTTCGTAGCCATGACATAAATGCGGTGTTATTCAGTTTGTTTCCTTTCCAAAAATATGAACGATCTTTTTTTTTTCAAATTTTATATCTGTGAGACCCATCTACTGTGCAGAATCACAGCTTCACAATATAAGACCATCAAAAGACATTTGGCAACCTCTTATAGTGTTAGATTCACTCAAAAAATAATGAAATCATCTTTCATGATATTGCATTTCTGGATATACAACGCTGTCACCTTCCAGTCGATAATCAATATCAAGTGGTGTACTTTGCAGCGTGGTTTTCAAACCCAGAACAGAGACCTGCAGATCATGGCACGCGATTTTTGTTGCTCTTTGGGTCCATTCGTATGGTTCATACGTGCACTTCACGCTTATCTCTGCTGGAAATTCGGAAAATCCTTGTGAAGATCCTTAACGAAGCAGAGTCAGCATAGTGGACTCGAATTTAGGCAGGTTCTCGGCCTGCGCTATTCTTCTGACGGACAGTATTCAGAAGGGGGTGAAGAGACTGAAGATGGCAGTCTCCGTTGTGAAAACGCGAAATCTTTCTGAAATGTCATCTTAGTTGGGTAGGCTTCAGAAGAAATAATCTCTAAACCTAATGATGCCATTTGCAGTTTTTCTATTTGTTCCATTTTGTCCCTGCCGAATGGTAAATTTAGGTACAAAATTATTCCTTTTTTCACTCCTGCTAGAACAAAATTGACGTTCGGGACTTGAAGTTGTGAGGAGCTCCTGACTCTGCACAAAAAGGTTGAATTTTTATTTTACCAATTGGAAATGCTCAAGCTACACATGAAATGTCACCTATCAAAGAATCCTGATTATTGGTGTAGGAAAAACACTCAGGAGTTTCTGCAAGTACTGTTTCATTAAAAAGATTGTCAGCAGACGATAATTGTTTGAGATAATTGTTCCATTCCATATCGATGACACCAAACTTGGTCACATGCGTTGTCACCAGACGAATTTCTGTGCGAGTTTCCGTACCTCTTTTCAATAACAGAAAATGAAACAACAAAAATGAAACACAATAGAGACGAATTGAACAATTTGGACAATTTCGAGTTGAATCCATCATGTTTCAATTGGCTCACCAAAACACCCAGTTGATATTCAAAGGCTTATATAAAGTTGTGAGGCCTTGGGAGAGGTTAACACACACGCTTCATAGATGAGCCTTCCTTTTGTTAGCTCTTGTTAATCACAAATTGATCTCCTTGATGGGTATTCTGCAGATTGGGAGCCCCTCAGAGGCCTTGCTTTTTATATGTGAAACACTCGCTTCTTTGAGACAACTCATAAATTTAATCAGTATTTTTTCACGAGACACTTCAAGTTAAGACAAAATCTATTCAAATACTTTTGCATAAAATTACCTCAAATTTTTTTGAGAATGAACCTACTAAAGCTTTGACGTCATTATGGCTAAAATAGAAGGTTGAATAGAATACTAGCAGTCTATTATAGCAGTCTATTGTAATAGCAGTCTACTATTATAGCAGTCTGTTAGAATACTAGCAGTAGACTTGCGTCTTGAGTAAATTTTTTTGAATTGCTTGAGCCTTTAAGCGCACACGTTTCATGTAACAAGGAAAGCAGTGCCTGGAGACAAACTATTGAGTATTGAAGCTGTGATTGTTAGTGGTGTCTAATGACTGCTCATTAATTGGTTGTTCTGAGTCCACTTTTAGTAGGGGGATGAACTACATGCTCAACTGTGTTTTTTGTTCAGTGAATTTTGGCCGACCGAAATATTTGACTTAGAAAGATTTATACCTTGACTTAGAAAGATTTATACCTTGATTGGTATCATTAAAAGCCCATTGAGCGTAGAATTGTAAATCATTTTTTTGGAGTTTGTCGTTTTTGAGGAGTTGTCCAGATGTAAAGTTTTTATGAACATTCGCAATTTAAGTAATTTTTTTTCATTTTCAGCCTCAATTTCGACCAATTTTTCGACAGATTTTTGCCCAAGTATGTTAATATTAGCGACAACATTGTGTTGCTGGTAACCACAGAACATAATAGCAAGATTGATAAAGACCTCATTGCGGTTATCACAATCGAAAGAACTTTGATTATACTGGGGAGCCATCTTTTTTTCACCTTTTTAACGTCAATGAGAACTAAAATTGAAGCAGTGAAATTGGTAATCTCTACATGAGTAACCTAGAGAACCATCGTTGTCCTTATCCATTGTTTAATTTCATTAGTTCAGGATTTCTAACACCATGAAATTTTTTGTCTTTAAAATTATTGGTTATATTTTATACTTTGCTTTTTAATCATGGTTTTTCTTTACGACTTTTATATGAATTGCAATACTGACTGCTACCAGCTGCTTTTTAATTATACTTAGTGAACGCAAGTAGTGATTATCGGTTTCATAGAATTTTTTTTACTTCAGTGCTGTTTTTGTTCGAAAAAAAACATTTGGCTTTGAGTTTGAGTCCGTTTGCCGACAAAACATTCCATTTTTGTCGGTTTTTCTTTTTTGTTGCTTTTTCATTCTCTATCACAAAATGTATCATCAAATTTTAATTTAGTCATATTGGCTGACTTGCTTTGTTTATAACGGGAAAATTACCGACACACAATTTACCTATGAGTACCTTTAATTTTTCCTGCAATTAAGGAGCATTGCTGACTGCAATTAAGTAATAGTATTTTAAGTTTTTGATCATTAAATACTCCAAAATGCTCGCTAATTTGAATCTGCAGTGTTCTAATGAGGTTAGTTGTTTTCAAAATTTGACGCCAATAAACTTTTAGAGTTTCACAAAAGATTCATTTTGTTTTTTTGGCTATTTTTTTGCTGGTTTTCTGGCAGTTTATTTAGTTTTGATGCTAGATAGTGTGATCTTGTTCAAATTTGTTCGAACAAACTCGACATTATTTTAAATTAAAAAATGAGATTCCTTTTGTCCAGATTTCTTCAGTTTCTTTTGCGAAGTTTTTTCCTCGCTATCAAAGCCTGCTGTTACTGTAAAAACATAAAATGTCAACTTTTTATCTTTTTTGGGTTCTAAATTAAGACTTAAGCTCATATCTAATCAGTTGCCTTCCTTTAATTTGGTAACGACCGTTGAAATACGCGTCAAGCAGCCAAAGATAACAATTTTTTACTGAATTTTAACCCTGTACCTTTGAATTAGTGCTCTTTTTGAATTTCACGAATGGGTCTTTTAGAATTCTACGAATGCTTCGGTTTCTCTTTTGGTTGTTTCAACGCTTTTATTTACGGCAATTTGATTGTTTTTGATGGTAAATGGAGTGATTTTGTTCAATATATTATGATTTGTTTCGTTAAAGTCCACATGATTACATATCAAAGAAAATGGAGATTTTTTTGTCCAGTTTTTGTACGTTGTTTTGCGTTTATTTCCGCCTCCTATTTTCCGCCAGCCGTCAAAGGGTGGTGTTGCTGTAAAAAGACTGAAAGTCGAGTTGCTAGCTTTTTGGGTTTTAAATTGTGACTTGAGCTCTTATCTAATCAGATGTCTTCCTTGATTTGGTTACGACTATCGGATCAAAGGTCATGAAACCAAAGATCATTTTTGACTGAATTCTAACACTCTGCCCTTGAACTGGTGTTCTCGACGTCATTTGTTGCCACGCGTTTGTAGTTTTTTTCCCTTCGGTTTGACTAATTTTTTTTAGAGCACTTACTATTTTTTGAGAATTCGGATCTTTTCTGCTAGCGCCCCCCCCCTGCCTTATATAGCCGTTAAATTTTGCACCCCCCAAAATCTAAGTTTTCACGAATTGTACGAGCGATATTTGCATTTCATTGAAACAAGAGTGTCTAGGTAGATTGAAGGCACTTTTAGAGTAGTTGCCTTTAGAAGTTTTAAAAAATCAAGCCCTTATTATAGCCGATAACACCAAAAATGATCTAATACAAGAAATTTTTATTGATGCTTACGTTATATGCAACAAATTTTAGTTGGATACGTAATACTTTCAAACCATAGCTGTGCTAGCTTTCAGTAAATGCATATTGCTCATATATGTTCACGTATAAGATTACTTAGCTTTAACAATCGGTTTACACATTTATAAATGGGGGGTGCCTAACTAAGCGGGGGGGGGGGGGCGCTAGCAGAAAAGATCCATGTCTGCAACTTGCTTTACGGACTCCATGTCTGCAATTTGCTTTAAAAGTTCTGTAGAATATGAATTCAGAATCTCAATTTTGATTTTGACAAAAGTAGGTGTTGACTTGACCCAATCGTTTTTTATCAGCTCAAGAAATTGTAATATTGTCGATTTCTTTTTTCAACTAAACGTGAAATGTGTTACTCGGTTCAATTTTTATTCGTTCTGAAATAAAATATAATCAAACTGGTATTCACTTAATGGCGTATAAGTATGTACTAATTTGAGAAAATTACAAAACATCATCAACCCATTATTGTTTTCACTATTTCCTATTTGTGCTTGATTTGGTAGATATTTAAGCCACGAATGTGGATGCGCGTGGTCGGAAAATTATGTGTGAAAACACATTACCGCGCCTCCAATTCATAAGGGAGGCAAGTTTATTGAGATTATCTGTTGAGAAGGATAGGTAATAGTTAAATTGCATATGTTGAAGGATCACAATTCGTTTTATGAAAATGGATTGAGTAAACAGATGTGAGTAGTGTGTTACGGGATTGTACAGGGGTGCACAGTCGTGTTGAAGAAAATTTGTCCAATTTTTAGATTGTGGTGAAACAGTCAAACTCGTCACAATGAATTTCACGTGAACATCAAAATCAATTACTTTCTTACAATTTCGTTCAAAGGCCGTGTGGGACTAATTAGTGATCAAGATTATAAAACAACTTTTAAAACTTTGTTGACCTCGATTTTTTAACCTCGATTTGTTAACCTCGATTTTGTTAACCTCGATTTTTTTCTTTACGATTCTAGTATATCAGAGCCGGTGTACAATTAACACTTGCGTTTTGTAGAAAATGGTCTGCAGTTGCAACTTTTTAAATATTAGAACGAGGTTTTCCAAAATTCTGAAAAGTGTTTTAAATAAGTGAAAGTTTGTTGCAAGGTTAATTTTAAGAAACTCTATTCAACTATTTTTCCTCTTCCGTGCAGCAAAGGTCGCAATGATACAAAACGCTTTAATTCAAACAACACCGTTTGATTTCAATGTGTCGTTATGAACCTTGATTTACCTGATTTTCAGTTGCAAGGGGAATGCTTCAAGCCTTCTGATTTTACTTTAAAAGCGACAGTTAATTGTAACGGAACCAAAAACGTTTTTACCATTTGGCGGCAGTTTTTGCAAATTGAATGAGAGGCAACTTGCTCTAATTAGTCTGAACTAGTCGGATGACTACTGATTGTTTCTGGGGAAAGTTAGAGGCAAACTTGGTTTTTATCTAACAAACTCTAGTTGCAGAAAATTTTCTCTAATTAGACTGTGTTTAACGTGCGTCTCAATTGTGAACTGTTTACAGAAGGCAGGAAAGGTTACCTCCACAACAAAAAATTATCTGCTGAGTAAATGATAGAGGTGAAATGACAACTAATTTGTCAATTAATATGTTAGGTGAATAAAATTAGCATTTCAATGTCAGTTAATGTGCCTCATTTTAAGGCTTTTGAGATTAAAAAGAGACATTCTAAGTCCCACATTGGCAAAATAGCTCGTATTAAATTCCCCTGGGCTCTTATCCTATTACCTATTTTGGTCAGAAGGTTCTTTGTCCCCTGTTGCCATAAATGCACCAAAACCCATTCATCTGTCTTTGCTAAATTGGCCGAAAATTATCTTTCAGGCGAATCCAGTAAATTTCCAAAAATCAATCAATCGCTCGTCATATGTAGATCTATTTCTGATTTCTCTCTTTTTCATTTGCTACTTGAGTGTTTGAGTCAAATTTATACTTTCCCTAGCCATAAATGTATTATTTTGCAGAGGCTTGAAGGTTCTGATTTTTTAAATCTTCGGCTGTTTTTTTTCTGTGATTTATCGGGTTAAAAGATTTTTCGAAAAATTTACGATTGAAAAAAAAAGTGTTACGGTTACCCCCCCCCCCCCCCCCACACACACACACACACACACACACACACCTTAAATTTACCATATGGGGGGGCTATAACTTTTCAGCTAATTGCGTGGTGTTGGTGATGGTGGGGGGGAAGGGGGGAAGGGGGGAAGGGGTTTAATGTTTTAATGGGAAAAAACCCCCCTCTATGAATTTCTGATCATTGAGCTTTCGTTCAGTAGTAAGGAGAAAGTAATTCCCAACATCTAGGAAGGAATTTATCCCGTCGCGTCCTTTTCCATTATCCCACCGCGTGCTTTGACCTCTAAAATTATGGGTTTCCAATTTCCGCTTTCTAGTACAAAGCCGGGAACAAAATTGGAGAAAATCAATAAGCGTGAACAACTCTGAACCCAGTCGTTAGTGTATTGCGTGATCAGATTGTGAACAAATTTCGCTTTATTGCTAAAGCCAGTTAGTTATGTCTGGTTGTAAAGTGCATTACAAGGTTTCCCTATTCGATTAGTCAGGATATTTTGACTTGTGGCCTTTCCCAAACACATGTGAACCACTTTCTATAAATAGACGCCAATTTATTTACTCTCGCCAGCAGTATCAATTCCATGGAAAACTTGAAGTGATTATTTGTAAACTTCTTGCGGCTGTTATTTAATAATCAGATTTGAACAAATTCATAGCTACATTGCCTTCTCTGATACTAGCTGTGACATTTACTTTTAAAACGGGAGCTGCAAGACATACAAAGAGTTGTCTGAATTTATACACGGTAAGTTATTTCAGCCCTAAACAGATTGTTCTTTTCATTTTTTTCCCAACTCGTTTCTCTAATAGAACTACGCTAATATTAAGACAAAAATAAGCAAGAAATTTAATTGCAAGAGTATCGTCGGTTCATACCTGCAAATAGTATTACGATCAATCAGTCCGTAACAAAAAGGGGAATAACAAGATGCGTATAGAATTTGCCTTAAAATCCTCATTTTTGACTTACTGGTCTTCCTCTAAATTAATAAAGTAATAGGGGGTTGATGAAAACTAGACTAGGGGACAAGACAAAAGCAAAAGTCAAATGAAACAAATATTAATTACACTCAAAAATCGATGTCTATGTTTAAAAGAAAACACAATGACAAAATCAAAACAGCACCGTATAACAAATAAACTAAACAAATTGACCAGTTTATTACCAAACAGATATGAGAACTCTCATTAAAGAGACACGGTAACACTTCAAAAAACGATTGCAGAACAGTCAAAGTTCAGAAAAAAGTTTCCATTGTTGAAAACCACTATTTTCTAAGTGATTAAAATCATTAGGTATCAGCTGAAATCGTTAAAAAGGTCCACTAATATATCTTGATGTATAATTGAGGAACCAACTGACACCCGTTAATTTATATTTTATAAGGAAGCAACTCAGACCTATCATCGTCCAGATTATGTCATAAGACTTCAAAAAGAGCACGCAAAACATCTAAACTTTCAAGGTAAAATCAAATAATTTATCATTAAAACGCTGTCGCAGCCAATAAAACGATAATCTAATCACTGAGAAGATTATAATTTCTTTTGCGCGAACTTTCAACGCCAAAAGGACCTCCTCATGAGTTTTTTATTGTGGCAAGGAAACAAAGAGCAACCTCAAAAATCCGCATATATCCCAAAACAAGCTTTTTAAATGACAATGCGTGGTATCAAAGCCAAGAAAACAAGAGGATGAAAACAAAACAATTATGAAAATTTGATTCTGGCTCGCTAGAAAGAGGATACGGCCCGTCTTTACAGCGATTAGAATACCTGTTGACAGATAGAAGATATAAAGTGACAATTTATAAAATCGATTTTTTAAGCAAGTAATTTCAAAAGCTACGAAAACCATAAGTCTTCAACTGAAAACAAAAACAGACCGGCTTGCAACTGCATAATATTCTATATTGGCCTGTTGTACTGAGACAAAGTCATAAAACTTCAAACAAAACAATAATAAAGGAAAGAACTCAGAATTTATGAAACTATTTCACAAAACCACAGTACTGACGCTATTATAGCTATTGGATTTTAAAAACCTTTAACAATTATAGTGAACTGAATCTATTTTACTTCTTCACTTGTTGTTAAGCGCATTACAAGGTTTCCTGATTAGTCAAGATATTTCGAATTGTGACCTTTCCCAAACACATATGAACTACTTACTTTAAATTACGTCTTAATAAACTTCAAAAAAACAATAAAAAAGGAAAGAACTCAAAATTTAAGAAACTATTTCACAAAATCTTAGTACTGACGCTATTATAGCTATTGGATTTTTAAAACCTTTAACAATTATAGTGAACTGAATCTATTTTACTTCTTTACTTGTTGTTAAGTGCATTTCAAGGTTTCCTGATTAGTCAAGATATTTCGAATTGTGGCTTTTCCCAAACACATATGAACTACTTACTATAAATTACGTCTTAATAAACTTCAAAAAAACAATAAAAAAGGAAAGAACTCAAAATTTAAGAAACTATTTCACAAAATCACAGTACTGACGCTATTATAGCTATTGGATTTTAAAAACCTTTAACAATTATAGTGAACTGATTCTATTTTACTTCTTTACTTGTTGTTAAGTGCATTACAAGGTTTCCTGATTAGTCAAGATATTTCGAATTGTGGCTTTTCCCAAACACATATGAACTACTTACTATAAATTACGTCTTACTAAACTTCAAAAAAAAGATTAAACAAGGAAATAACTCAAAATTTAACATACTATTTCACCAAACCAGAGTACTGAAACTATTATAGCTATTGGATTTTAAAAACCTTCAACAATTATAGTGAAACTGAAAGTATTTTTTCTTTACTTGCCTCTCAATTGACTATCAATCGGTCTTTTTTGTAAAAGGTCTGCTTGAACGAAAAGAAAGACATAAAAATTTCACCAGTATCAATAACTTGATCAAAATTCTTATGAAAACAAATAGTCTAAGCCCTCAGTCAAAAAGTCAAACATATAAAGATTTGTGGTTTGCTTCAGCAAAATTGGACAATACCTATCAATAATATGACTAAGCAAAATGATGTCCAAATCAGAACAAGAATGAAAAAATCAAACATCCATTTTTTCAAAATATTTTATCTGAAAGTCACTAAAACATTAGAGCTAAATATGAGTTTTTCAAGAGATTCAGTTTATCATCTAAAAATGCCATTGAGATTCAAAAG
>NC_134469.1:38379897-38526117 GCF_964194025.1 Convolutriloba macropyga
GTTAATCATGCGCTGAGTTGCGGAAAAACTGAATAAAATGGACCGCAGCTTTCGGACTTGTTATCGAAAATATTTACCTAACTTTAAAATGTTTTAGGGCTTCAAAAAGACAATATATTTCTCCGGAATTTGTTTAACAATGTCGAAACGCTTACAAAAACACGAGAGTCTCGTATATATCCTAAACACCATTGGAAACACTCTTGATCATATATCACTTATAAGACCAATTAAATCTCTGGAAGGTCTTTACTTCATGTGTTATTCGGTTTTTTGCACAGAAACGATAGCATTATTGATGCGTCGTTCAGTTTTATTGTTCCGACCCCACTTTAGTGGGGAGGGAGAAACTATATACTGAAATGGGTTTTTTTTGTTCAGTCAATTTTGGTCGATCGATATATCCATCGTGTTGTCAGTGGTAACAATGAAAAGCACGTACATCTAGAATATAGAATATAGAATAGACTTAAAAAGATTGTTTTCGATATTAGTTTTTTTACAGGGAGTTATCGAGGTTTGAAATTTTGTGAATATTCGACAGTTTTTTATTCACATTTTCCGTAATTTTTGCTAAAATTTGGCTCAGTTGTGCTAATATAAGTTAAAATAAGTTAAAATTTTAAACGGTAGAGTGTTATTGTTACCATAAGAGAAAAAACAGCGTTGCTGGATTGTCTGATTGGAGTTTTTTGGCCTAAAAATTTGATAAACTTTTCTCACCAAAAATTGCACAAAATTTGCTCCTTTGGACATTTTTGTTTTAGTTTGCTGAAGGTGGAGAACTAAAAACCGATGACAAAATCATTATACGGAAGACAATTATATACGAATCATTATACGAATCCACAATTATACGGAATGCATACGTTTCTTTGGAATATTTCTCTTAACAATTGGTCTAAATCGCAAACATTTGGAACATTTAGGTGGTTTGTTAGACGCCTTGCACAATTAGCGATAGTTTTGATATCATCATAGATTCCTACAAACAGAAAATTTTATTTTGGTTCCGCTTTTTTTTCAAAATAAATTTTTTTTTGTTTTTTAATGTTAATTACTGACAACATTCTCATTTCACGGCTTCGTGAAAGGCAGCTCCCAACTACGTAAGAATGAGACGGAATGTAAATATAGTATGTTTTCAGAAAATCTTATGGTTTATGGCTTTGAGTTTTAGTAAACTTTAACTGAATTTGTGTTTTTTGCCTTCAATTTTTTTTATTTTTGCAGACTGGTAACTAAGTCTAACCAATCAAAGATTCAAATGTCGTTTTCAAGAATTGTATCTGAAACTGTTCAATGCAAGCGGTTGTTATCTAATGTCTCTTATGACATCGAATAAATTTGTTTTGGGAAAATTTTGGTGGTTTTATCTTATTTATGTCAACAGTTAGCCTATTCTCAGTAATTAGACGTGAAACCTTCTTTCTTATTGGATACAAACCAATCTTGATGTTGGTTTTTATTACAAATAACGGCTTGTTGGTTTTGGTACTACAAGTTTTCATACAAAATTTGTGATTTTTGTGTTTGATTGCCCATTTTTTCTGTTCTTTTCGTATCTTTGGTAAATCATCATTACTTAACAACCTAACTGAAATAAGTGTTACAAAATCTGTCATTGAATTTATTTATTCTTTTTATAAATAATGGTTTTAAGGGCTGCGACTCCCTTCTCTTGCAGAACTTGGTTGTTTTTTTTTGTTTTTGTTCTCGTATTTGTTCTCGTATGCCAATTGTTGGATAATAAAGGGTCTCAATGGCCACTTATTGATATATAAATGAAATTGATAACTGATATTGACATATAGCTAATAGTTTTATTGACTATCAAATTAATTTTCAAAAAAGTAAGTATTCAACCTCTGTTTTTCTTTTCTTCGTATTTTATAATATTGTATCATTTTCGTAGCTTAGCTTCATCATTTAGGGATTTCGTTAATGTTGTTGTTGAATCGAAGAATATTTTGTCTGTTGCTTGAACACTTTGACTGAGGTGTTAAGGGCTTAGACATTTTGTTTCAGAAGAATTCTGTGAGTTTTAGATACTTTTCAGTTTTTGTGGTTCATTCTGTTTTCTTTTTGAGATTGTCGTTTTATAAAAAAGACTATACGATATCAAGAGAAGACGCAAGTGATAATTCAATTTCTTGAGTTTATTTTTCAATGAATTTAATGACTCCAAGCTGTGGTTTCGTAAAATTGTTCGTGAAAATTTTTAACTATTTGTATTAAATGTTAATTTATAGTCTTATGACTTCGTCTCATCAATAACAGGCGCAATTAGTTTTCGAAGATAAACTGTCTAAAAGTTTATGTTGGCTATGATTTTTAAAAATATTTGCTTTTAAAAGAAGACAATGGATTTCTCAGTTTTGCCAATCTTATTTCTGTTAATTTGTAGCTTTGTGTCTCTATAGACAAGTCACATCCCTTATCTAATGAACAGCAATTTGCTCTTCATAACGGTTTGTTTTTCCTCAAATCGTCATGCTTTTGGGAGAACGATTGGAACGATTTTTCATAATATATTAGTGATTTTTACATATTCGCGAGTTTTGGAGGTTTTTGTTTTCTTTTCACAGTGTCACAATAATTGATAGTCCTCTGGCCATTTGAAATGCAATCAAAATTTTTCAATATACCTACTGAACAGCTGATTATTTATTTGGCTGGGACCCCGTTTTAAAGCAAATTTGGGATTTTTCTTTTTGCCTGTATTTGTCGTTCTTTTTGTGGTCGTTTGAGATATCGTGATTAATGAACCGTCTGAATGACTCTCTACGCAGTTATTAATTAATCTGTCAATGATTTCAGTTGATGCATAATGTTACTAATCTGTTTGACCTTAATTTTTTTCAAAAAAGCTTTGTTTAAAACTTTGCCCCTTTTCCTCTATTCTAGTCGAATTGTTAACAAGTCGCATTGAGGAAAAGTCCATTTCTTTCTAATGACGTACGGGTTCATCTTCTTTAGTTTACGTTTCATCTGATGCCATTTGATTTGGTTTTTCATTGTTTTAAAAAATGGACAACGAGTTTTGGTCGTAATTAAAATTTGTATTTATTTGTTTTTATCGCCGTCTTTTTTGGTAGTCATATTAATGACAGGTCTCATCGGCCTTCTAAGTTATATTGTTTTATTCATTTAGTAGTTTGTCCAACGATATGTTAATTTTTTTAATCTCTTCCTCATTTGGTAGACAATTAAGTGAAAAATGTAGATGAGCGGGGTCGGAACATTATATGCAAACGCACATTTCCGAGCCTTCTTTGTTTGAACTAGTTTTCAGTGGTCTCTTGAAAACTTCCTATTTTGTTAAGGTGCACATACTTGACTAAGGTTATAGGCTGAGAAGACTTATTCGGAGATTTTTCACCAGAAATGTCACCAAATTTAAAAACACACCCATGGTATCAATTTTTCATCGTTTATTCTGAGCAGTAAGTTCTGAAAAGGCCACAAAACGGTGTTTGTTTGTTTGATTTAGCAACCGAATCACTGAAAAAGTATTTCACGCAGTCAATAGTTAAAGTTTTGCAAAATAGAAACCGGAAGTGAATAACCCGGGAAGTGAAAAAAATTGTGAACGAAGTTGAATAATTTATCTGGTATTAATTTCCTGCTCTCAGCCATACCTTGCTCACAATGTAGCGTGTACCTAAATGCCATTTCCTATTTTTGCTCATTTTTGTTCTCCTGTACTTTGTTTTTCCTTATATTTTTCTGTCCTCAGTTTAATTCCCCGGCTGGAAGTGATAGTCTCTCCTTCAAGTGACAACAACCTACACCCCTCCCCTCCTGTTCTACAGAAGAAGAAGTAGATGTAGATTTGTCTTACTGTATTCTATTTTGTATAAATCTTTCTTTTCACGCTTTTTAATTTCATTCTTTCTTTTTGTCCTCTAAGGTCGAGTTGCGGTTAAAAAAGACTTTGCGCCTACACGCCTTAACTCTCTGATGACTGTTCGATTCTCTTTTTATAGCTATGCAAAAATAAAGGCGAATTGTTATTATTATTACTATTACTGCCAAGTCCGCCCTTGCGTTGCGTCACAATTTTTAATTTAATCAAAGCAATAATGCTAATACTAAATTCTCCACATATTGTTGTGTTGTTTGTATGGATTAATAACATTTTCAACAACCAAAGTTCAGGTGAGTTGTGATCAAACAGTTTTGGAGGGTCAGTTATTTAAATGTCATTTCCTAGATAAGTTTTCACATAAACTTTTCGTCTCGAAGGTATTTTGAAACGGTCTCTGTCCCAGATACATTAACAAAAGAAATAAACTTATTAATTATTTCAAATAAATTTACTTTGTTCCTGATTTACGGGTGACTTGGTTAAATGTTCCCACCCCACTTGTGGGGGGACGAACTATATACTCAAATAGGTTTTTTTGTTCAGACAATTTTGACCGATCGATATATTCATCGTAGAGAAATGTGAGTGGTATCATTAAAAAGCCCGTCCATCGTAGAATACAAACAAAGATTTTTTGAATTTCGAATTTTTTGAGGAGTTGTCGAGGTTTAAAGTTTTGTGTGATCACGTGATAATTACACGATTTTGTTCACTTTTAGCGTAATTTTTGTTCAAATTAGGTCTTTTCTATGTAAACATTATTTCAAAATTACATTTCACGCTACAAAATGTTTTCAGAGATGACGTTTCTAGATAAATGTTTCTAGATAACGTTTTCGGAGAAAGGTTTATGTTTTAAATGGTTTCGATGCTTTCTTGCACTTTTCTACTAAAATGTTTGGTTTTTGCCTGCTTTTGTTGTTGTTTTCATAGTCATAAAACTTATTGTAATGTCTTATTGATGACCTAAAGATGAAAAACATCCTTATCTCCTTATGGAGGCATAACTTTGTCACTAATGGAGGCATAACTTATTGACTTCCGTTGAGTGCTATGGAACTTAGTGGCTGTTAAGGCTTTTAAAAAAAGTTTTTGGACACTAACCATTATTAAGCTTATTTTCGTGAACTTTAAGTCAGTGTCAGTAAAGACAGGGCCCCTTTCTTTTTTTACTATAACCATAATTAATCTGGTCAGCTGTTATATCTTAACTATTGGTTTTATGACTCCGATGCCACAAGTTTTCATAAATTTTTTTTAAAAAAAATGTAGATATTTTTTTGTAAATTTGGTTCTTTTGCACATCTTATCTCGTATTCTAACATTGATAGTTCCGATTGGCTTATAGAAGACGTTCCATGGATTATAGATAAAGTTTTCACAGAATCACTCATGGTTTAAATGGTGACATTTTCTTCTCTCACTATTCTACTGAATTTTTGGTTTCCGCATGTATTTGTTGTTGTTTTCATAACCATGAGACTTATTGTGAAGTCCTGTTGATGACGTATGATTGACAAACATCCTTGTCTTCTCATTGGGGCATAAATTAGCGCATTTTTAGCGAATTGGAAAAGCGAAAGTATAAGTATAAAAATACTTTAAAACAAAGCATGAGCGTGTAATCAGACATGTCTGATCACGAAGCGGGAATCCAAGTTAAGATGAAATAAAAGCAACTCGTGACGTGAAGTGTGAACAGGAATGAAATGAGAAATGAAGGGCAAACAAAATGAACGAAATAAATACATCATATGACATTTACTGCACCAAATAATTAAATTAAATGTAAGTGTACTCAGGTATCACATACCCCTCGTTGTGACAAAAGAAAAATTGTACTTATTGTACAATTTTTTCTTTGTGGATAATAGTAGTAACAATATTTCCAATTTAATACTTGTTCACCGGTATATAATAACAATATATGTACTGTTTATCTTATCTAATAATAAAATAATACTAAACTATAAGTTCTACAGTTTTCACAGGTTTATGATCTGCATATAGTTCAATCATCGACCTCTCGTTTCTCATCATCGAATACTGACATCGACCTGATGTCCTCATCCAAAGGTTGGATCTGCTGGTCAAATAAGAAGCGAACGCAAGGATCGGGGGTGATACTTCACCAATAACGGGCGAAATGTTTGTCTGCTCAGGTTTTTGAGTAGCAATTGTCTGGACTGTCTCCACAACCGAAGCAGGCGGGAGCTGAGAGTTTTTGACATCTTCCGCTCGGCGTGGGCGTTTTGGCGGTACTGTGATGGTCGAGTAAGGGGAAGAATTGTCAAAGCCGTAATATGAAGGGCTACGGCGGATCCTGTCAAATGTACGTTTGCCCTGCGACGTGGAGGCTGCGGGTACAACGTGTTGGAAGGCTGACGCTGATGCTGATTGCGGCGGAAGTATCGTTTCGCTTGGTGAAGCTGCTTGTTCTTCGTTACGTTTGTTTCGAATTGGGAAGTTGGGTATTTTTGGTATGCGCCCTCGCATCGCGCGTGAATCGTTTGAACGGAAAGATGAAACTCCACTACTGGGTTCTCGCCTGCGGTGTTTCATCTTCCTGTCACCCTTGAGCTTGCGAGTAAATTGATTTACGTGACTCTGGATCTATTCCTCCACCAGCTTCTCACAGGTTCACGGTCCACGTCGATCTGCGTAGACCTCTAATTGAGTTTGTCTCTCCTGAAGAGTCCCGAATTTGGCTATATCACTGTTCCGCACAATGACCATAGGTTTTCCTGGATCCTTTATCGTTAAATTTGTGGGGCTCATTTTTAGAATGTTTGGGCCTGGAGCAAGAAATTCATACAGTCCCTCCGGATTCTTTTTGGAGCGTCGTTTGCCTTGAATCTCTTGGGCCCATTTGAGCTGTACTGCCCTCTTTGAGAGTGGGATCGTTCTGCAGACAACAGAGCGGAAAAATCTAGACGCGCCGTCCGTGCTTTCTCTTTGCCTTTCGCTAGCCTCCGGCGTTTCCCGAGTCATTCCCAACTCGACTTCGATATCACTCCTGTATCCATTCAGCCACTTATCGTCAGGTAGAATGTCCTCGGGTGTGACTGTGTCTTCATCTAAAAAGTGGTTTACAATAAGAGAGATTAGATAGTTAAGGTTTAGTAGAGATGACGCTCAACGGGTTAATAGGTTTCCCCTCGAAAATGTGCTTCGAGGAGCAAAATCTTTGTTGTTTTCTGTTTGTATAATCGCAATTGGTGAATAATGATCTTCAATGAATGCTTTTCATGAAATAAGTTTTCGGCCGATTTTTCTTCTTTGACACATGCCAGTCTATTCTTAATCGTTTGAATTAGTCTTTCTACCAAATCAATAGCACGATGGTGGTTAACAGAAGCCTCAATACTTTCAATATTATTTTTATTGCCGAAGGTCTTTTCTTGATTTTCAATCAAATATTTCGCTTGATCCAGTCGAATAGAACGAGGGATTCCGTGATTTTCAAGGTACATGTCCAAAAATTTTAAACCATTTGGTCCATTAGCTTTTTCGTATATACATGCAGTGGGATACTTAGAGAAGCGATCTATGGCGGCTTAGAAATATACTTCTTTACCCTTTTCGTCGAAGATTGGTCCTCCAAAATCGATTTGGATTTCCTGATTCGGTTCAACGCACAGCATATGAGAACGAAATTGCCTAGCGGGGATGAAAGACTTAAGATTCTTACCGCTTGCTGTGCAAGTTTTGCACTCCGTTGCTTAGGCTATTAGTTCGGGGTACATTTATGGCCACCAGCAGAGCGTGGTGAAGCATATCTTTCCACAGGTACCTGGGTGGCTCGCGTGTATGTCGTCTGTACAGACGCAGCCGGAGCGAACATGGAGGTCTCTCCAATATAAACTTATATGGGGGTCAAGTTCTTTTAGACAACTTTCGTTGTTTGTCACAATAGAATCACGGACCTCTTTAAGGACGGCGTCTTTGCTAGTGAGGGCTGCGATCAATGATTTATTGAAAATCGTATTCACTATATTGTTGAATGTAGGAATTTGGTGCTGGGTGTTAGGCGAGTACTTATGTTTGATGATAGGGCTGGGGAAGTTGGGGATGTTATAATGGGAAGGCGATTCGCGGTGCGAGTAGCAATTGGGGAATTTGGAGGCTGATTTGCACCGCGAGAAGAGCTTGTAAGAGTAGAGGTTGAATTCGCGAGGCGTGAGGAGTCGTTGAATCGAACTCTTGTAATTCGTTTTTAGAAGGCATTTTTTTGTTATTTGAAGTGGTGTTGTTAATGTCAGATTTTTTCAAAATGTGAAGCAAACTTTGAAGAAGATTCGTGCGACCTAATTCGAGAATGATTTTAATTTTTTTCATTCCGATTTTGGAAGAATTGTTTAAACTGAATTAAATTTCGCTTAGCGAGTGAGGTGTTAAATGGTATTTGCGACGCGGGTTATGCATATTTTAAATTGTTCAAATTACAGCTTGTTCTTGTAAATTGATTTTGGCGGCGCGGGGGATAAATATCAATCATGCTTATGTACACGGGTAGCAATTTTGCTAATTAAATTAATCGCATTAGTTGTAGGTTCAAATTTAGGTGTGATTTGGGGTGCGGGATCATGTGCTTGAATTAAATTGTGTAAATGAGGTGTGGATTCACTAGATTTTAACTTTAATGAATTGACGGATGTAGTTTTAATTTGGCAACGATAAATTCCCCATCGTATGCAGACACTTTTTTAATTTTCTGGTTTGGATGTCGTGAAATGTAATCCACTAATCCCATTTTTGCCCCTGGCAAATGTTCGATTTCAAATTGAAAAGGTAGTGTTCTATCGATCCAGCGAGTTAAGCGACTGTTTTATGATTTATTTGAACAATTTTGTTTCAATATAGAAAGAAGGGCTCTATTATCTGTAATTACTGCAAAGTTTTTGCCGTACAAGTAATTTTTAATGTATTCAATAGACCAAACTACCTCGAGAATTTCTAGTTCATTAACACTATATCGTTCTTCTTAAGAATTTAGAAATCGAGATGAAAACGCAATTGGTTTCATCCATCAACTGTTAACTGTTCAAGTGCCGCTCCAAGACCGCAGCGAGAAGCCTCGCATTTTACGCGTGTATCGAGTTGCGGGTTGTAATGTCTATTTTCAGTGGCATTCGCAATGCGATTCTTTTTTTCAGTAAAACGATTTTCATGTAGGTCAGTCTAGATAAATTTAGATGATTTTTTCAATAGATGACAGAGTGGGTGGCTAATTTGTTCAAGATTTGGAATAAACTTAATGATGTAGTGTAATGAGCCCAGAAAAGAGCGAAGTTTCGTAAGTGTCTTTATACTTCAAGAGCTAAGTTAACTGAGGTCTTGATCTCAATGGTCGAAATACCCGATTGGGAAATATGATATCCAAGCCAATCAATCTCTAGTTTAAAAAAATGGCATTTTAGGAGATTTATCCTAAGATTTCCGTCTTCCAACCGCTTGAGATAATTTAGAACAAATTGTTTATATTCTTCCTCCGATTCTTTACTTGCAATAAAGATATCATCAAGAAAACAATAGGCCTTCTTTAGACGGATAAGAGTGTAGTCCATTGCTTTTTGAAGCTCTGCCGGCATATCTGTTAAACCATAAAATCCAGTTTGAATTGGATAAGTGCATGTCATGTCGCCGCTAATCAAATTAAAGTTAAAGTGGTTTGCTGTGTCAGGATCTAAGATTAAGTTTAATTTCATGTGTAGTATAGAGAAATAAGGCGAGTTTTGTGATGCGGGAGCACTAATTTGTTGAGATATAGATTCGATAAGCGTATCAATATTAGGCATTTGGTATTTGTTTTTGTGAATAACTTTATTCGGTATTTTTAAATTCAGTGCAAGTTTGATTGTCTGGTCTTTTTTAACGGTGACTAGAGTGCTGGAAATGAAATACTTATCAGGACAATTGTTTTTTTCATCTAATGAATTTTTGAGTTTGTTGTTAACTTTATCCTGAAAATTAATAGGTATACGTCTACCCTTTTGATGTCTGGGATGAAAAGAATTGTGAAAATTTGATTTAGCAACTTGATTTTTTGATCTTCGCATGCGAGAGATTAAGTTAGGAAATGTTAGTGCAATATGTTCTTTGAATTCTAAAGAGGGTGAAATGGTGTTGACTTGATTACCTGGGGATGAGGAGGATTGCGTTACAGCTAGTCCTAATTGATCGAACAAATCTGGACCGATTAGAAATTTCAAGCCATCAGCGACGACCGTGAATATGGCCGAATTTGAAGTCCTTCCATTGCTCGAAATTGGAGCCTGTACTTTACCTTCAAAGCGAATCGGTTAATTCGAGAAGGTCCTGAGTTGCGGGCTTGCGCTCTCGTAAATCCAGAAAGTGTGGGGACTGCCTTTCACTACTAGCAACGCGAGAAGGCTACATGCGCTCCCGGAGTCCACAAGTAGAGTAGTCGATATATTGCCGATTTTGATCGGCTTTTTCAGAGGTTGTTTTTTTGCAAAATCGTTTTGGATAAGAGCGACCGTATTGTCCTCCCCGCTGCTGGAGTCAGATCCATATCGTTTCGACAATCAAAGGAAGTTCGCCGAATCTTCGAGATGCGGTTCTTCGTCTTCTGTGAATGAAATGAGAAATGACGGGTAAATGAAATGAGCTAAATAAATACATCATATGAAATTTACTGCACCAAATAAATAAATTAAATGTAAAATGTACTCAGGTATCACAGATATAACGGTTTTTCTCAACAATTTCGTGGTTTTATTTTATTTGTTCATACTTGTCTCTACATTTTCTGAAGTCATATTGTTAAAAAAAGAACTCCATTGCTGTGAAAAAATTTCATTTTTTTGGCTTCGACACTTCTCGCTCCTTTTTTTGAACTTGCTGTTTTTGCTTTTTTTTGAATTCTTCATGTATTCGTAAAATGCTGACTGGTCTCATAAGCTTCCAATTGAGGACTGAATGATTGATGTCGCTCAATGCACTCAGTTTAAAGCAATTAGTTTTAAGGTTTACGATATTGTTTTTTCTCAAAGATTTTTATACTTTTCAGTTTTTGTTCTTTTCGTCAGCTTGTAATTTATTCTCATCATTGAGAGGTTCCGTCCAATTCCTTGTAATTCAAAAACTAGTTTTTCATTGGTATCGTGTCATAACTGATTTTTGTTTGTTTGACAATATGCGTTCTCATGAAATTTTTGTGAATGGTCAGTATTTGCGTTTCTTTTTCTCTTCTTTAAGCACATTCGCTGAAAAATTTTTGTTTTTGCTTATTTTGTTGTTTGTTTTTCTCTCGTAATCTGTCTAATGGCAGATCTTGAGATCTTGCCGTAATGAAGCATGGTATTATGCCATTCAATTAGTAATTCTGTTTTGTAACGATGTTTTTAATCTCAAACATCTGTTTTGAATTATCTCATCATTATGTTGACAATTAAGTCAAAAATGTAGATGAGCTCGGGTCGGAACATCATATACAAACGCACATTAACGAGCATCATTGTTAATTATACACACAATTAAATTGGATGTCAAATTTGTAGGATGATAGAAGGTAAAATTTTCAGCTTTATAACTGAGAACGATTAAAAAACGAAGACTCTTCAGATTGCATTTGCCCATAACTGTTGATGATTAAATTGTTGAAATATTTGGCGCTCTCAGAGATGATAAAATTTTTGAACAGCATATAGCCACACTGCCCTGAAAATCAATTATTTCCACTTTTCCATATTCATATTTTTATTCATATTTTTATCGATAATTTACTTTATCAATTTTTTTCCCCAATTTTGTATCCAAAACCCCTTAAACAGTAGGCCTGCAAAATCATCAGCTTGTATGCTATTTTTGGACCCAATGTTGCGTGCCGTGTCCAGTGAACGAAAAAATTTCAAAATTTTTCTATAATAAGATTCTCGGGTCACATCAAAAGTTAGCGTCCAAGAAACTAATCATTTGTAATCGCCGCATTATTTAACTTCTACTATTTTACATATTCTGCTATTTTAACATAACATGATCTCACGAATAGGTTTATACATCAACATCAGACTCTTCTCTGTATCGAGATTGAACGGAGTCACTTCCGACTACAAAAGAAGAGTGCCCAAAAACATTTTGTTGAAACTTTACAATTGAAAACTAGAAATAGAATTTTCTACAACTGTTACTGAGGTGAAAAGCTGTAATTTAATGAAAGCTAGTTTGCTGTTTTCTATTTCTGTGGTCGAGAAAAATGATTGAGAAAACAGCATTCGAAATAATACTGATTTGAGAACGATCGATGTAGGTGAATTTATTCAGGAGCTAGATGCAAAGTTGTTTACAAATATGTCACAGATTCATTTTTATTCATCAAAAACAGACCGCTCAAATTATTTTCCAATTGGTTTCAATGTTCTCATTTTCTTATTTGTCAGCATTCAAAGCAAATGATCATCGAATTTTTGCTGAAACTTTTAACTGCGTACACTATTTTGGAGCAAAAAAACTCATTGTTGTACATTCAATCATCTTTTTTTGTTCTAATAGGCAGAATCCTGTTATTTGGATTTTCAGTTTTGAGGAGTGGTCAACGTGTTCCTAGTTTTTTGCGGTTCCTCGAAAAATTTTTTTCGTCTATTTCTACTGTCTTTTAAGTGGTATTGATCTGCTTGAAAGTTGACAGTTTTTAGATCTACTATAAGCTAGCTACTTCTTGTCATGAAAAAAGATAGCAATACAAAAGAAATGCGTAACTACGTTAAGTCTAATGTAGTATACATTTAATACACTTAACCTCATTTGAATAAAAATTGTAAGAAAAGAGACGAAATTAGCAGCATTTTAGTGTAAAATAGGTTTTACAAAAATGGTCATCGAATAACTCAAAGAAGGCCATCTGTGCAATCTTCCAATTGATGAACCGTTCTAACTTGACTATAGAAGACTCAAAAAATGATTAAAAACCTTTGTGGTTTTGAGAATCTGTAACAACCCCGAATGAGGTCAGACCGGCTATGGATTAGGTTTTTCCTATTATTACATTGGAATGGGTATAACTGCGTTCTGGAAAGCACAATAAAGCTCAATCATTACTGTTTACTTAACAACATTATTGTACATGCTGTAATAAGTGCTCTACTGCTGCGATAGGTGCTCTTTCTGTAACAATTTATATTACTATGATATGAGTTCTGATCAGAAAAAAAAGCTGAAAGATAAGTTTGAACAGTTTCAGCTAAGTTTAAGGATTTACTGCTGTTTTTACGCTCAACAGACTTCGTTTTTTTGTCTGAATTTACACTTCTCATAGTAAAAAATGACATGATCATAATATGTTCATAGTAAAAACACAGACTGAGAAATACTATGATTCAGCGCTGATTTACTATGTTACTATGATCCAGGTGCTAAAAACACTTGTGAATTTGCGAATTACACTTGCAATCATTCGTACTCAATCCTCAGAACAGTTTTCTTGATCTACTTTTTCATGAAAAAATAAGTAATAAGTTTCCACGTTTTACTCGAGTGAATTCCACTTACGCTTTGCGGTTAAAATCTTTCAAAATCGTGAACGTAATTGTAATTCACAAGGGTAATTAAGAACTCCACGTATAGGCGGCAATCTTTTTTTACATTCGAGGGCCAAATTGCACGAATTCGCTTTCCTCGCTTGATGTCAAGTACACAAGTTATGATAGCAAGTCTTCACTTTGAAATAAAACTGTCTGCAGAGTTTTCAACTTGATTTAAAGGAAATGATTACAGTCCAGTTCTGCTGAATTTATATTGCTGTGCGAAAAATTTTCTTTTTTACAAGAAAGTGTCGAAAAAGTTAAAAATATCTCAGTCGAGACTTAAAAATTTTTTTGAGCAAGTCGGAGCTACTGAGATATGTTTAAAGTTGATGCTTTTATTCACAAACACATAGAACCTATGAGTAACTTTGAATTAAACAATTAAACTGAAAAAATTTATTTTCTTGTGGTTTTTCCTTATAGAAGAAAATTGCTTGAAAATAATACCGCATCTTTGCTGGTTTGCCTAGTATGAGCTCAAGTAGAAGAACAAAAAAGTTGGGTTGGGATAAATTTCTCATTATTTTGAAAAAAATGTGGAAAAATAGTTGATTAGTTATTAACTAATTATGCAGTAATTTCTAGCGCTGTAATACTCTAAGGGTTTGGAGTTTGTATAAAAATGTATTTCCGCCCTTATTTAGGTTTTTCTGAAACACTATCGATTGTTTGAAAAATAACTCTGAAAAGATTTTCGAATTAGTGAACGCTCCAACGGTTTTTAGTAACCCAATCTCGTTTATCAAGCGATTTAAATTTTTTCCTCTCTAGACCACCAGAATTACAATTTACTTCTATTTTGATTAACTGGATGAGAATGATGAATAGACCCGTTCCGAGCACTTTCCCAAAACATTAGGGGTAAAAGAGTATAAAGAGTTTAAAAATAAAAAATTATACACCCGTTTCTCCGCTCAATTAAGGGTGAAAGAGTGTAATTATAAGAGTGTAATTTTTTAAAAAATACAAAAGGAAGGAGGTAGTGAGGATTGATCACCCCATCATCCTTCTGACGTACATATTTCTTTCACTTTTTGCACTAACCTTTGCGCCAACTGATAATAGCTCTAGACGTTTCAATTTGATTATAATGGTCATAATGTAAGAGTGTAAATTTTTTATCAGTCCACCCTAAGTTACACTCTCTGCAAATAGAGTTGAACTCCTTCACTCATTCCCCCGATAAATAGGAGTGGAATACGCAATACATCATAATTAGGGGTGGATTCAGAGTGAAACATCGGCGCTGGGAGATTATTTAATTCGAGACTAGACGCGTAGTTTGTTGTAGTTTCATCAATCTTCACTTGATTATGTAAAAAAGTTGATTTTTTCAGTGTTAATCGTTCTTCTGGGGAAACGTGACATTCGGACAACTCCTTGCGGCTGTATTTTCAATCTGAGAAAATTTCAAAAGATCTCACGATTTTTTTTTTTCATTTTTTCCAAAAAGAACGTTCTGCAAATTAATGGCGCACCAGGAGTTCCTAAGTTTCCTCTCTTCATGTTACGATTCTTACTGTTTCCTATAACTGATTTTTGATAATGAAAGATCTGTCTTTGATTGGAGGTTGGACTGAGATCAGACTAAATAAATCTAACTCAAAAAGGTGTTCAGTTTTCTTTGTAAATGTCATTGAACTTCTTAAGCTTGTTTCTGCTTGCAGTCTTGAATACAGAAAAGAGTGTCATTGTTTTTTTGTTAAAAGCTGTTGTTACGCTGAAGGATTAAATTTTCACCGAGCGTATTAAACATGTATACCTCGGCGGTATAAGAAGTCGGAGTCAAAACAATCAAGCGGTCTTTAAACTTGAAAGTTCGTTCACTTATTATTATTCTTCACGCTTATAGTCTGACTGGTTTAGTTGCCATTCAAAAGTTAAAAGACCTCTGTTTTGTTGTAATAACTAAGAACTTTGGTTATAAATTCAAGCTATAACCACTCTTTAGAGTTTTGTGCTCAAAGCTGTTTGCCGTAAACTTATTTATAATTTCAGTGGTTTTGTCAGTGCCTTTGACACGCAGAGCCTTTTTGTCATAAAATTCATTAAACTCAATAGCTTAACAAGAATATACACCACTCATAAGCACGTTTTGTGAGCGAGGATTATTTAGTTTTACGATCAATAAATGATTCAGCATTTGGTAGTATTCTTTTGTTCTCAAATTAATTTGACCTTTTTTTGAAAAATAAATCTGCTTTTTGTTCAGCTACACGCATTGTGCGTGATAAAATACAATTGTTTCTGTTCAATATCAAAGAGCATTATTTATTGTTCTCCAGTCAAAATCCGAGAGGTTTTGCTCTCTAGACTAATAGTGTGTGAATACATACTATGCTCTTAGTCAGTAGAAAACGACCGGTTTGTGACAAGCTTTGACTGCTACTGTGTTTCAAGTTCAATGACTGCAGTTTTATTTATAAATTGAGGATAAACTTTAGACTTTTACCCTCAAACGTTCTTAGTCTAGTGTAACACTGCGATTATTGTAGTATTTCTCTAGTTTAGTTCACCAGTTCAGCTAGCTGAACAAACTATGGCGTAATTTGACTGACTATTGTGATGGTATTACTCACACTTTATCAAAATTCGCCACCAAAATAGATTGCTGCTCAATGGGAAACTTAATAGAAAATTTAATTGTATAAAGAAGGTCGCTCCCTCCGACAAGTGTGTCGTGCGTCCTACTAACCTAATTCACGTCACTCAAGGTAATTAATTTCATTCCAATTCCTTCAAATTTCTTCCAAATTAAGTTCACTATTTATTGCTTCATTAATTCGCCTGCTTTCCCTTTTGGTACAGTTAATTGGTCTTGCTTTCAGCTTGCTTTTACATTTCTTTTCGACTATTTAAATAATTTAGGAACCAAAGATTTAGAAATTATTATTTGCTTAATTGTTCCACGTTTAAAAGCAATGATGGAATATTTTCTACACATACTAGAGAAATATGAGTACTATCATATTAAAGCGTTAAAAGTAGCTTTCAAAGACTTAGTTTTTAAATTTATCAAAGATTTTTGTGGGGATAGTCAGAGGGTTTCTATTTACAAATGATGGGAATGTAATCAGATTTTCTCCAAAAATATACCATAAGCAGTCAAGCTATAACTGCATCTATTATTATTGGTTTCATCAAACTTTTTTGAGTACAATAAATTTGGTGCTGAATTTTGATATTTATTGTTCCAAGATTACTCATAATGGGGAACTATATTATGGCATGTCCTTTCAGCCAGCCAAAATTGAAATCTTTGCTACACTTTTTACTTAGATAAGAGTGGATAACCATTTTACAGCTCCTTAAGTTTAGAATTCAAATCCAGAAAGAAAAGCTAACGAGGAGGCTCTGTAACATACAATGGCACCTAGAATTCAGACTCCGCTGATCCACAACCTTGTTTCAATTGTTTACCAATTGAAGTGGAGATAGAGTGCCTTTAAAGAACTAGTTCTTATTTTATTAATCAAACTTTGATAGTTTCTTTTAAAAGGATAGACATCTGTACAAAAAGTTTCATACCAGTGAGATCAATTTTTTTCCACTAAAATGAACACTCGAAGAAACGAAACGGCATATATGAAATCAACCCTAATGCAATTTCTCAAGTAAAAAAAAATCGATTTTATCAAGTAAACAATTAGTTTTACAAAAGAGAATCACAACAATTGAGATCCAAAAATCAAAATTTATCCCATTCCCAAACAGAATATCAAACTGTAATGTCTTTGAATTCTCAATTTGATCTCAAAAAAGTTCTCAAAATATCAATTGTCTTCGTTTCCATTGAATGAAAACCAAAACAAATTGATATCAACTAATTTCTAAAGCAATTTTGCTAAAGGGCAGAAGTAAAAATGACCTCTCGACTCAATGAATCCAAATTCAATTAGCGGTCACCCAAACTAGATAATAAGGAGCTAAGTCATAAGTGAGCTTTGTCAGGATTGCACTTGGTACTTAAAAACGCTTTTTCTAACAATTTAGTTATCAAGTTATATAACCAACTCATGCAGAAATAAATCAAAATCCTGAATACCCTTCCTGTTTCTTAAAAATGTTGCTAATATTACGAATCAAATGCAACCTCACAGAAAAGTTCAAAAACTAGGACCACTAATAGCAGCAAGCACGTTTGAGTATGAAGCTACTAGAACTTCGTGTTGCAAAAGTACGACAAAACAATAAAAAAACGAGTGCCAGTTTTTCCAAAACCTGTTTTTAATTTTGAAACAAAGGCTGAAAGCATTCGCTTTCAACTGGACACAATAAAATTTCCATTTATGCATCCTTGGAAACCGACTTGGTTTTGCGAGCAATGAGACGATTTTATAAATCCGATTGAAAATAAACAATTTTAAATAAACAGAATCAATTGAGTGATAAACCAATTTTAGATCAAAATGAAAAAAAGTTCTCCCAGAATTCTACAAAATAAAAAACCCTAACTTGTTAATCTATAATTGGCTTTTAATTGAGATAAAGTATATGAATCAGTCATGCCTCAATACTGACTGATATTGAAAATTTTAATAGCAAGACAGCAAAAATAACAAAAAGGATACAGAACTTTTCAAAACTTTGGGTTTTTGAAAACTTTGAGTTTAGTCTCTTGTCAAAAAAGCTATTAGCTGTATGCTTACGTCATCAATAAGCTTCTCCTGTCCCAGCTCTAAATCAACGCGAGTTTTTAGACTGTGCCAAAACTACGGGAAAAAAACGTCATTTTTCGGGTCCCAAAAATTTACAAACATTTTACTAAAAAAATATTTTCAAGCCAATGCCAAAAACTTTAAACTTGAAAAAATCAATTAGGTTCATTGAGAAATTGTTACAATTTTAATGAGACCTGTCAAAATTGACCACTCGGTAGCAAAACAACATAAAGAACAATAAATAGACAGAACTTACAAATTTTTAAGCCATTAAAATCATTAGTTGCCCACAGATCAAGTCAGAAATCAGCATAATTTTAGCATTTTAAAAATTGCATTGCATTTATGGTGCTTTAATAGAAAATCACACAAAAAAACTAAGACAGCAAAAATTGAAAACAAAAAATGGCTCTGAATACCAAAAACTTTGGATCCAAATCCAAATCTGTTTCGTTCAAAAAACCAATTTGAGGAAAAACAGACAGCTCAATATCGCTTCATGGTTATTAAGCGCCGTAAATTTGAAATGATAAAAGTAATTGGGCAAAAATTAACAAAAAATGCCAGAAAAAGATCAAAGATGAAACAAAATCAGTGAAGAGTGAAATCTTCACAAAATTTTGAGAACTCGATAAATCCCTGAAAAAAACCGATAGAGCACTTTATTCTTGACGGGCGTTCTACCACTGACAACTTTTTACAATGAATATGTCGATCGGTAAAAATTGACTGAACAAACAAAACCCAGTTGAGCTTGAGTACAGATTTTGAACAAAAAAGTTACGTTTACCCAATTCATCCCCATTTTTGTCTCATGCCCAAGCGCAGACGCATACACACCACCATCACCATAAACAACTCCACCCCCGAAAACAAACTTTTCAATTATTCGTATTTCGTTTCCATTCATAGTTCACCATTGTCATCTGTCTAATTGGGTTATCAGGTTTAAAAAAAAGAATGCGCATTTTTCAGATATGCGTCTTGATAACCTTAACACAAACTGTTGTAAAGTTCGCATAGTTTTTCACGTACTCCCAATTTTTCATTGTTTTGTGGTAATTTATGAGTCTAAAAGGCCAATTGAACAACTTAAGATTTTACGGTTGAGATAGAAACACTTTGGCAGCACAATAGATATCCGTAAGCTCTTTGCAAATGTCAAGTCACTGCAATTTTTCGAAGATTTTTGTTAGTTTTTGTCCTTATTGCTTCCGGCTGTGTCTTACTTGTCAACCTTAGCTTTGTTGGCCTATAAATTAGTTATTTCTTAGCGTTTGAGAGTTTTGTGAAAACAATTGTTGAAAAAATTCGAACCAAACTTAAATTAAATTTGACCACTATTTACTCTCCGTATTTCGACTTGAATGGCTCAGGAACGATAGCCTAAAATATCATTCCTTTTGTCTTCTGGTAGAAAAAATGTTGGTTTTTCAATAGCCACATGTCAAGAATTGCAGTAATTTTGTTGTCAACGTTGCAATTTTTGTCTAAAATTTTGTAAAAAAGAATATTAAGTTTCTCCAACCCTATTTTGCTCCAAATGGACAATTTCGGTGTCGCCCATTTGAAATGTCCTCCATTTGAAACGCCCTCCCCCTCCTTGCACATAAGGGGCAAACCTAGAAGCTAAAGTTGATTTTTATAATAGGGGATAGTCGTTTTAGGCTAGTTCCTACAAAAATATCGGCAATGATGAGGCTACCGCCCTCTATTTTTGTTCTAGTCAAGTTTTGAATCATTAACCAATTAACTACAAGAGAGCTATATTTGAATTTCAGAAGTTAAAAAAGGGTTGTATCATCCAGGTGGAGAAAAGTTTGAAAGTTGTTAGATGGAGTAAAACCCGTTTGAGATTAAACAAATTCGCCGTATAGCGGATGTTTGAAAAAAGGAAGGACGAAAGAAAATATTGGACTTTCCAGAGGAACAAATACTTCAGTGATCCTTCATTACGATTGAATTGATAATTTTAACAGAAGCGTGTGGCTTTTATGATGCCAACATAAATAAGATAAGTCAAAAAATTTAGGGGTCAAAAATTTTTCGGTTCCGATTTTGCTTCATCCGGTCTGTTTAAGGATTCTAGCACTTTATTGATTTCTTTTGTATGTTAGACTGACCCCAGTTCCAAGTTAATTGTACTTCATACTAAGCGCTATTCAGAGGAAATTCATTGCGGTCAAAAACTATACGAGAAATTCGAGGTTTGCTTAAGTACTACAAAACAGATGGAATCTGTTTTTAATTGTGCTCTTACGATTCATTTAAAAACTATTAATAGAGACAGAATTTTAAAAAATTGTCTTTAACAACGCAAATGACGCCCAGGTTAAAGAAGTAAAAGAAATTGTTAGACTCTCACTGACTGATTCGCACAATTGTAACAATTATTTTTTTTGTTTTATCTGATGCTTTAAACACAATAAAATTATATTGTTAAATACTTTTCAATAGCCTTCATGAACAAATTAGACAGTGAAAAGTTAATCAGTGAGAACAGTATCGAAAAACCACATGAAGAACAATTTTTGCAAAAATTTGTTTTCTCTCACGCTTCCTTGTAGTATTTTACGTCCAAAACTGTTTTGGATAAATGTACTACTTTAGCGTGAACCATATTATGTTCGAAAAAGACTGCGAAAAGATTTCTATTTATGCAAAATCTCTGAGCAGATCTTTAAAAAAAGTGCCGCTGAAATAAGATCTAACTTTTATGAATTATGGGCTTAGTGTTATCCAACATAGTAGATATTGCAGCTTGCAACTTTTTGTACTGCTTTTTTAGTGAAAAGTTAATCAGTAGAAAAACAACATAAAGAACAATAAATGGACAGAACTTACAATTCTTTAAGCCATTAAAATCATTAGTTGCCCACAGATCAAGTCAGAAATCAGCATAATTTTAGCATTTTAAAAATTGCATTGCATTTATGGTGCTTTAATAGAAAATCACACAAAAAAACTAAGACAGCAAAAATTGAAAACAAAAAATGGCTCTGAATACCAAAAACTTTGGATCCAAATCCAAATCTGTTTCGTTCAAAAAACCAATTTGAGGAAAAACAGACAGCTCAATATCGCTTCATGGTTATTAAGCGCCGTAAATTTGAAATGATAAAAGTAATTGGGCAAAAATTAACAAAAAATGCCAGAAAAAGATCAAAGATGAAACAAAATCAGTGAAGAGTGAAATCTTCACAAAAATTTGAGAACTCGATAAATCCTTGAAAAAAACCGATAGAGCACTTTATTCTTGACGGGCGTTCTACCACTCACAATTTTTTACAATGAATATGTCGATCGGTAAAAATTGACTGAACAAACAAAACCCAGTTGAGCTTGAGTACAGATTCGGAGCAAAAAAGTTATGTTTACCCCATTCATCCCCATTTTTGTCTCATGCCCAAGCGCAGACGCATACACACCACCATCACCATAAACAACTCCACCCTCGAAAACAAACTTTTTAATTATTCGTTTTTCGTTTCCATTCACAGTTCTCCATTGTCATCTATGTCTAATTGGGTTATCAGGTTTAAAAAAGAGAATGCGCATTTTTCAGATATGCGTCTTGATAACCTTAACACAAACTGTTGTAAAGTTTGCATAGTTTTTCACGTACTCCCAATTTTTCATTGTTTTGTGGTAATTTATGAGTCTAAAAGGCCAATTGAACAACTTAAGATTTTACGGATGAGAGAGAAATATTTTGGCAGCACAATAGATATCCGTAAGCTCTTTGCAAATGTCAAGTCACTGCGATTTTTTGAAGATTTTTGTTAGTTTTTGTCCTTATTGCTTCCGGCTGTGTCTTACTTGTCATCCTTAGCTTTGTTGGCCTATAAATTAGTTATTTCTTAGCGTTTGAGAGTTTTGTGAAAACAATTGTTGAAAAAATTCGAACCAAACTTAAATTAAATTTGACCACTTTTTCCTCTCCGTATTTCGACTTGAATAGCTCAGGAACGATAGCCTAAAATATCATTCCTTTTGTCTTCTGGTAGAAAAAAATGTCGGTTCTTCAATAGCCACATGTCAAGAATTGCAGTAATTTTGTTGTTAACGTTGCAATTTTTGTCTAAAATTTTGTAAAAAAGAATATTAAGTTTCTCCAACCCTATTTTGCTCCAAATTGACAATAAGTGGTTTTGAGAAACACAGTTACATTGTTTAGAGTGATTGGAGTCTTGTAGATTGTCAGTTTGCCGAGGATATTGAATGGTCAAAATATTGTTGTTTTCGCTTGATATTTTGCTTTCAAAAATTTTATTTCTGATAAATTTTATCTCTATAATAAATTTAGCAGCTTTTGATATCTATGCCTCAATAGTGCTCTTTAGAATCCTATGAACGCTGAATTTTGCCTTTGCCCTTTCCTTTTATTTTTCAATATTTAATCTTTGTCTAGAAGATCGACTTTTAGTTCGAAACTGATCGCACCCACGAGGTTTCTGAATGCCATTTACTTGTTTTCAGTGCTCAGTGTATTAAAATTTCTAGAAAAGCTTGAACCTAATGTAAAAATGTCAGCTTGAAATACTTTTATGCCCAATTTTTGTATGTTATATAATGCTTTAATGCCTCACATAACTGTGTGAAAGGCTTCCAAACTGAAGAACTAAGCAAAGTAACTCCAAATAAACCACCTTGAGGAAATGGATACGAGTAAAATAGATTAAGTCAAATGCTTTTAACCTACTTTTATTTGACGAGTTCTCGAATTTATTATCAACCTAGTTGTTTGCTTGGATAATGGTGCAGAAGAGAACAAATGAACGTTTTCCATCGTAATTTTTGTTACTAAGTTAATTTAGCATGCATCAAGAGATGGTTTCTACGTTCTCATAAATATTTTGTTTCTTTTACGGCGGTATGTCGTCATCTCCTTCCATTCGAATGTCACCATCCAAAAAATGCCACAAGCTATTCAGTTTTCTCCCTGTAACTTTCCGAAAATCACCCTATCTTCCTCTAACTATACCACGAGGAGCTTGCAGACTGGCTAGCTATATATAGTATGAGGGGTTAAAACAAAGGATGCGCATTTTCATTGGAAGGTTTCTTGTAGAGTGACAAGCGCAAGATTAATGAAAAGCAGCTGGAGAATTCGACATAGGTTTTATCTAGAGACGCTGCCTTGATAATAACTACGCGGCCTAAATCTTGCCTCTCTGGATTCCCTCTCTCTTAGCATCTCTTATAATTTTGTTTGTTTTGGGCTGGTTGAAAGTATAATGTTTGTGGTGCCGGGGGCGTTTCAAATAGACGACACCGAAATTTAGCATCAAATAGACGACAAAAAAATTAATACATGCAAAATCTCATTATGCGCTGATAATTTAGTCCTAGTTGACGGGCCAGTAGTGATAAATTGGGGCGCGCTAACACGTTCGTTTTATGATAATTCATATCAAGTTTTACGGGCCACTGAGTTATGGCCAAGGCCCACGAGCCATGGCCAGATGCTGTAAAATACATAATTTTTCCTTCCTTCTTTCTCGTTTAAATTTGTCATTATGGACGCTTGTGACTAAAAGTTGTCAAAATTTTAATGTTTAGCGAGGATTAACATTGAGAATGCATAAATTTGTTGTCCAGTTGAAACAAAAATCAGTGTCGTCTAGCATCCACAATGACAAGTTTAAACGAGAAAGGAAGGAAAATTTATGTATTTTAGAGCATCTGGCCATGCTTCGTGCGCCATGGCCATACCTCAGTGGCCCGTAAAACTTGATATGAATTATCAAAAAACGAACTTGTGAGCGCGTCCCAATCTATCACAACTGGCTCGTCAATAAGGATTAACTTATCAGCGCATATTGCAATTTTTCATGTATTAATTATTTTTGTCGTCCATTTGATACAAAATTTCGGTGTCGCCCATTTGAAATGTCCTCCATTTGAAACGCCCCTCCCCCTCATTGCACATAAGGGGCAAACCTAGATGCTGACATTAATTTTTATTATAGGAGATAGTCGTTTTAGGCTAGTTCCTACAGTAGTATTGGTAATGATGAGGCTACCACCCTCCATTTTTGTTCTCGTCAAATTTTGAATCATTAGCCAATTAACTACAAGAGAGCTATATTTGAATTTCAGAAGTTAAAAAAGGTTGGATCATCCAGGTGGAGAAAAGTTTGAAAATTGTTAGATGGAGTAAAACCCGTTTGAGATTAAACAAATTCGCCGTATAGCGGATGTTTGAGAAAAGGAAGGACGAAAGAAAATATTGGACTTTCCAGAGGAAGAAATACTTCAGTGATCCTTCATTACGATTGAATTGTTAATTTTAACAGAAGCGTGTGGCTATTATGATGCCAACATAAATCAGATAAGTCAAAAAATTTAGGGGTCAAAAATTTTTCGGTTCCGATTTTGCTTCATCCGGTCTGTTTAAGGATTCTAGCACTTTATTGATTTCTTTTCTATGTTAGACTGACCCCAGTTCCAAGTTAATTGTACTTCATACTAAGCGCTATTCACAGGACATTCATTGCGGTCAAATCTTTATTGCGGAAATTCGAGGTTTGCTTAATTACTACAAAACAGATGTAATCTGTTTTTAATTGTGCTCAGACGATTCATTTAAAAACTATAAATAGAGACAGAACTTTAAAAAATTGTCTTTAACAACGCAAATGACGCCCAGGTTAAAGAAGTAAAAGAAATTGTTATACTCTCACTGACTGATTCGCACAATTGTAACAATTATTTTTTTTGTTTTATCTGATGCTTTAAACACAATAAAATTATATTGTTAAATACTTTTCAATAGCCTTCATGAACAAATTAGACAGTGAAAAGTTAATCAGTGAGAACAGTATCGAAAAACCACATGAAGAACAATTTTTGCAAAAATTTGTTTTCTCTCACGCTTCCTTGTAGTGTTTTACGTCCAAAACTGTTTTGGATAAATGTACTACTTTAGCGTGAACCATATTATGTTCGAAAAAGACTGCGAAAAGATTTCTATTTATGCAAAATCTCTGAGCAGATCTTTAAAAAAAGTGCCGCTGAAATAAGATCTAACTTTTATGAATTATGAGCTTAGTGTTATCTAACATAGTAGATATTGCAGCTTGCAACTTTTTGTACTGCTTTTTTTTCACTGGTGCATTATGAAACAAACTTCAACAGAAAACAAGCTCAATCTAGCAGAATTTACGATCAAACAAAAACTCGTAAAATTTATCTGGATTTTTTTAATCTCGAGGTTGCAATAAACACTACCTAAGGTACAACCAATTTATGGCCGATGCTCAGTCAATTTTGCTTCTGAGCCAAGCTTTGCCATACTTTTTTTGTAATTTTTTAGTCGATATGTGTTATTGTTCTTGATACTACTAAAATTTCCTGAACGATTAATCAATTCAGAAAGATCTCGAATGTTGTCGTCATTTTTTCAAAATCTTAATATTTTTTTACAATTTGGATAGTTTTTTACATTGTAGCAAGTTTTTTACAAAACTTGCTACAATGGGCAAAAAAGTGGGCGCAAAATTTATCTCAATTTTTTTAAACACCTCAAACATGTTTTTCATTTCTTGATAGTAACAATGCTTGAAAGATAACATTGCTGTTCTTCTGACTCTTTTAGCCAAACTTGGTAAAAATTTACTCTAAATTGGCTAAATGCTGCTAACATTTTCTTTTTTGTAATTTCTAATTTAGGAAGGTATTTTATGTAAAACTTTGCCGAAATTCAAACAAAATAGACATGAATTGCTTTCATTTTTTTTTCAAAAAAAAACTGTTTGCAAAAAAATCTTAAATTACTCTCCGTAGTGAAATTTTAGACGCAGAGAGCTTTTATTTGATAGCACGAATGTTAGTCTGCGATGCTCTAAAAAGATCAAAAAGTTTACGAACAAAAAAATGGGCCTAGCATAAAGTTCTCCCATTTTTCAAGAATATGGGAACACTTAGCATCCTTCAATTTGCAATTGGAGGTTCCTTTCCTTGACTCACGGCACCGTCTCTAATATAGTAGTGACAAAAGCTAGCGAGGCTCAATGCGGGAATTGATCGCAAAAACTAACCACCGAATATTTTGTTGATAAAACAAATGTACTGCAGTTTTGCTTCATAACATGAAATCAAAAATTACTTTTTATGATAAAAGTTAAATGTTTTTAATATTTTCATCTGTTTAGTTGAGGGTTTTTGTTTTAGTTTCATTTGTGTGTCTGTACTTGAAAAATTGATCAATATATGTCTGATGACTACTTATATACCCGCACTTATTGGCGGATACTTAATTATGCTGCTAAGTACTTAGCACTTAGTAGCAAGCAGTGTTTCCTATAAACTTTTGGGGTCCTTCGCATTATACCCCCTCCCCTTTTAGTGATCATGGCCATATAACGGTATAGCCCGCAATTATGAAAAAAAACATACCATAGGAGAGGGCTATAATTTTGTGGGCAGCTATAATGGGAAAGATCTTTCGTAGCTTAGATCAATTGGATAGCACTGAGCTCTGTGATGACATATTTAGTTCAGATAGGCGAAAGAAGAAGGCTTTTGTCGTTTAACACATGGAAACATCATTATTGACATGTTTGTGGCTATATGTTCTGTTTTCCTAAAAATTGAGTATAACAATTGCCAGCTCTTGAGCTCTTGAGAATCTGTTCTATAATTTAATTGTTTCCGCAAAAAAACAGGCTCAATTTTGTTGCTGAATTCGGTAAGCAAGCAGTGGTTTTTTTTTTGGGGGGGGGGGGGGGGTGGAAGGTTCACGTGCGGAAAAAATGCTATTTCTCCGTTGTTCAACTATAATATCAAAAGTCTTGTACCTGCACGTTTTGGTTATCATTTACTTATTTGAAGAGTGGGCGAACAGATATGTTTCGTCGAAAACAGTGCCGTTAACGACCACCCAGTTACTATCTCTTTGATGAAGAAATTGTGCATGAACTTGAAGGGTGTAAAATTTTTCCGCCAACTAAGCTCTGGGGAGAAAGAGAAGGGGGGGGGGAATAGATCAATTTTTGCTTTCCCATTTTCGCATAACTTTCGCGCCCTCGGGTGCCCGAATTTTTATTTTGGGTCTTTCCCATCATAGCCCTCATTTCAGAAAGATGTTTTCCGTTTGTGACCCTCCCCCCAGCTTAATGGGTGCATATTATTTGCACCCCCCCCCCCCCCCCGACTCACGTGCCATATTTTTACATTATGATTTACTTTGTAATGACACGTGCGCTGTAACTGGGGGTTGCATGACACGTGCGCTGAGAGGGGGTACAAACGTAAAAGATCCCATAATTTGCAGCTCTTTCCCATTATAGCCAGAGCCCCCCCCCCCCCATCTTAGTGGTCATAAAAGTATTTACCCCAATCATTGTACGGGGGCATAATCAGAAAGACCCTAATTGGCAACCTCAAATTCATAAAAACATGGGAGCAGAATAGATCCAAACAGTATAATGTAACAGTCTAATTCAAATTAGTCATGTTTGTTTTGTACCTCTGACCTTTGTATTTTGAAGTTGATGACCTTGAATAAAGAATTGACTTTGACCCATTCTTTTTCAATTTAAATGGACACATGCAAAATTCTTCGTTGCAGCTAGCGCCAAAAAACTTAAAAACTTAGCTTTTATAATTACATGCGAAGGTCATCTAAAAACTCGCGAGACTGGAACAGTCTGTCCAAGGACGATCGATGTTTCAAACAGGCCCGTGGTTCTGAATACGCAAAAGTTAGATCCACCTCTTCGCCATATTTTTAACATTTTAATATTGAGCCTCTTTTTGACCTTCCGAGAATTGATCACCATCTTTATTATTTTTTTTAGCACAACGACCTGATACAACCTGTCACAAGATTATGGCCTTATTGGGAATTTGACCGAGAATTTTGCCCATTATTTATCAGCCAACTCTCCGATCCCAAACCTTGAAAAGGGTTTTTAATTTGTTTCAAGGTCATCTCAGGTGACCTTTTTTATTTGACGTATCATTGGGACAAAGACTTACAGCATCGTGAACATTTTCCTGCGGGAATCTTGAAAAGGAAAAATCTACGATTTATTCACACAACAAAGAAAGCGAATATAAATTAGACTATTCGATTAAAATTTGAAGCCGCATCACTTCAATCGATGGAGGAGCAAATCCGACAATCTAACAGGGAGCTAATTGCTTTGAGTAGATTACCCGCGGCTCTACCTGGGAACGAAATTCCAAATGTTCAAAACCCATTCGACCCTGGACATGTGAATAAAGAAACACAAGAACTACTGAAACGCTTGGCAGCAACTCAAGAACGTCAGAACGCACTGGCGTTATCATTTGGAGGGACCAGTTCAAGTCATCATGGGTCGCCAGGTGCAAATATTGGACCTCTATCCAGTCCCGTAATGCGAACCCATTATTCGCCGCATCCAAGAACAAGTAACACAGCTGAAATAGAACACAGCAGGTTGGTTGATAACGGTCGGGCACTTGAATCTCAGCCGGACAACTTACTAACTGCGGTTAACACAAGGAGGAACCTTCAAATGATCTCACCAACTGAACTGGGGCAAAGATCGCCAAATTTTGGGGGATTTGGAACACTAAACACTTCGGGGAGGACTCCCGCTGGACTTTTGACGTCACAGCAACAAGTTGCTCAGTTGTCGCAAGATATATCACTGAGGAACTCTTTGCTTCGTGTCTCCGAATTGTCAAACGTTGGCTTGAACAACGCCGCACTTACATCGGCTCTGCAGGAGACATTTCTACGATCTCTCAACGGTGCTCACAATCCGATTGAAAACTCTAGAATGGCACATGCCAACGGAATAGATCCTAATCAAGCTTTGACGACAAGTGTTCAGACCTCGTATCTGAACCAGCTGTTAATACCCCACATCCTGGCCGCACAAGCTCAAGCTCTTGCAGTGAACTCAAGACCTCACGTTTCTTCCAACCACAGCATACCCCCAATGCCAGCTTTGTTGTCATCTACAAATATTGCAGCCCAGAGCAGCAGCATTAGTCCAGCTATAGGTGCGTCAAACGGTCCACCCAATAACCTTATTAACTTAGCGAGTTCAAAGCCCCCAAATGGCGTGTCTCTTATTGCGCAACAGAACCCTTTACTCATGCAGAGTTTGACAACCCGCTCACAACCCATAATTGTTAGCAACAACTGCTCTACATCCAGAAGAATTACAAATATATCCCCAGTGTCGGAGCCAGAAAACGAATCGAACTTGATAGACCTGTCAGATAAAGATCCCATTGCAGTATCAAGTATGCATGTTATCAGTGCAGGCCAAAAGAGCGCAGAGCCATCTATAGGAGGACCAGTAGAAGAGAAATATGATGTGCCACTGATCGTGGGTGAAATGCGACGACCCTCCGACCCAGTTGTAAACGGACTTGAAACTTCAGGCAACTCCAAAAAGATTACCGATTTCAACTCAAACCCTCAAGGACTGCTTGTTCCTGCCCCTGTGAATACGGACCTTCTGAGCACAGTGTCAAAAAAGCAGAATGAATGTGAACAAGAATCTTCAAAACCTGAAAAAGACACCCTTGTTGCCATTATCCAAAAGAATATAATGGGGCAGCTTCATAGCAACAGGCGAAATTCTATTATTGAAAGCAACCGAAGTATGAGCAATTTGCTGACAAATGAGACCTCAAAATTGCCAACACAGAAACCATCGACGGATACAAGATTGCAAAGCTCTGATGTCGTTGAAACCTCAAGTTCAAACAATTCGGACAGTGGATCCAATCCACTCGACACCTTGTTCAAAGGCTCTCCTGGTTTTGTCAATGTTAAGGGTGCGAGAAAACGAAAGCATAGACCACGTGAAACAGTTAGTGCCGCCGATATTTTTAACGATGACTCGTCCAGAAGCGGAAACAGCACACCACAAGTACAACATGGTCTTCAGACATCATCGCCGGCACCGAATCGTGATGAGAACACCTTGATATCGGCTTTGGCCGCTGACAATGGTTACAGAGTATCGGCTATCTTGGGGTCCTCTTCCACTGCATCTGAGGGTTCAACAACCTCTTCTTCTAACTGTCCCTCTGTTGTCGATAGTGGTAACAAACAACAGCTGCATGTCAATTTGAAGAAGAATTGGGCTGTTCAGTACCAAAAGCAAGAGACGATGCCAGATGTTGAGGCTTCCCAAGGACAAGATAACAATGAGAACTCACAGGTAGCAAGAGGCAAAAGATTGGTGCCTGTTTCCTCTCTCCACTCCCGTGACCTAATTCTTCGCTTTCACAAGCATGTGAATAGGCTTTTACCGATCTTAAAAATAAAAGGTAGAACTGGTTATTCCAACACATGTAGGGTAAAAGTGCCACCATACCCAATGCCACATGCCAAAACACCCTATTCCAAAATAACCAATGTGTCAAAATCATCCGGTATACAATTGTCATATAGCCGTCAATTATTTTGAGTTGGGGTGGAAATGGTTGATTGCATTTTTTTATTTCCAATATTTTGGAACTTAGCGGTTTTTAAACTCGACAAATGTAATAAAAAGTGATGACTTCGTAGGTAAAAAGGAGAAGGGGGCAAAACTGCAAGCAAGTAGCTTTTTGTAGCCACTTTTCAGATGTAAACGGATCGACTCTTGTCAAAGTGTAAAAATTTTTACAGAGTGGCTGCAAGAAACTCAAAATGAGTGGTGGAACAGCACTTACTCAGCAGCAGACTGGGGTAATGATTGTTTCCCAATCAGGTGGGGCAGGCAAAAGTGGAAGTCGCAGGTCCAGCAGGGAGACTATCCCCGTCAGTGACATTTTCATCAAAGACAAGGACAAGACAGAAACAGTTAACTCTGGTTTTCCCCACTACCAACAGAGTCACAGTAGACTCCCACTTCAAAGTGGATCTGTAAGTTGAATTTAAGCAGTTGACCCAATGGAACTTAACTCGCCCGCTTCGAAACAAGCTTTTGTTTTCACGAATATTTTTGCTCAACCCTCCTAACATAGTAATAGACATCAGAAACGGGATAAACTGGTAAAACCAAGGGCAACAGCTCTCTTAGAAGCATAGAAGCAACAGCTCGAAGAAGCGTAAATTTATGGTGTGAATGGCAGTTTCGGATTTGACAGGTTTTGTACAACTTAAACTCTTTGATGTTGATCTAGCCTGACTCCTCAAGTGGGTGTGTGAAGTCGGCTGATGTCATCGGTGCTTACCTCCAGTCCGATACCTGTTGCGTCATCACTCCCAAACCGAACTTAATGTGTCGAGACTGCCGGGCACGAGGCACAAACACAGGCGGATCAAATACCCAGGCATCATCGTCCACTGGGAAGAACAGCTCGCGATGTAACAGCACAGGCAAAACTGCGTGTCGTTTCTCGTGTTTCCGGAAGCTAAAGAACTCTAAAAATAAATATCCATCAGTCGTAGGGTTCTTGCAAGCCGATCTGGATTCTACTGAAGAGGATTTGGTCATGTGGAAAGTATTGGAGACAAATTTTGAGACGTTGAGTTTAGCAGCTCAGGGTGTGACGCAGTATTCCGAGTTCAAAGAGTACCGCAAGGTGGCCTCTAGGCCTGACAAAGCCATCTTCAGAATTGAGCAGATTGCCAACTTTCTTTGTTCTATCATCCACCGAGAGCAGTTGGTGTACAATGCATATCGGGAGCCAGGTATTCAAAATCAAGTTTGATTTAAATATTTGATTGCTTGAATTGTGACCACTTACTTTGACTTAATTCGTGACGTTCATCGTACATGAAATAAGTTGTTTAGAGAACAACTGCCCAAAAAGTGCGCCTAATTTGTGTGCGTCATTCTACGCATAAGTTTATGAAATTTAGAGAACGTTGTCATGTTTTCAGAACTTTTAAACAGTGAATGTCAGTCACTCTGTACGCTATCTGACTGTTTCATTTCTTATTGCAAAGTTTTTACGTTAACAGCCGGAAAAAGTATAATTTTTGTGTTAATATACAACACTTTACCAGGAATGTTAAGCATTCAAAGCATCGTTGTCGCGTGGTTTTCAAAAAAAATGTCTAACCAGAAATTGTCACTATTTAAACTGTGACTATGCGCGTTTGTAACTGGGAAGTGATTTCAGTGCACTGGAAGCGATTTGTGGGAGGGTGTAGGGAGATGTGCGATATCTGTTCCACCTCCGTGTTCAATTTGCACTGGATGTGTCCCAAGTGTGGACTTGCAGTGTGCCTGGACTGCTATGACTGTTATGCAGAATCTAAACTGGACCAGGGAATCCTGGGAACTGCAGAGACACAGCAAGATAGGCAGGGCAGGGTCTGGCTAAAGTGCACTAAAGTGCCACACGTCAGGGAGTGTCTCAAACTGGTACACTTCATCCCCGTCACGTGTTTGGATAATCTGCTTAAGGATTTGCATCTGGAATGCAAGAGATGGGGCATTTACCACCAGTGTCAGGTATGAAGAATCTTTTTTGAATGCCTCCTTGTAAGACAGTCTAAACGGAAGCACACGAATAAGACAACTGTCTTCACACTCGCTGTTATTGTCTTATTGACACAATGCTGAAGCCAGTGGACCACGCCATCTTAGTTCTTCTAATAGCCTAAAAGTGACAGCTGTTTAAAAGTATCCATTTTTTGAAACTTTTTTTTACCTTTACTAAATTGCATCTTTTAAGTTACTGAACAACTGTTTGATTGGCGGAAGAGATAAACCTTGCGCATCTAATTAACTTGGGTTAAAATGAGATCTTTTTTAGTTGTTGCAAAACGTGGACAATGACAAGTTCCCGACATTGAACTGTCTGATGGACCAACATAACGGAGAACAGTTGGTATTCCAGTCTGCAACGCGGCCCGCGAAATCCTTCTCTCCAATGTGTGCAGTGACCTCAACGTCCTCGCCTTCCCCACCGGCCAATCCCATGGATGTGATGGAACTTGGGATTGCAGACGCACTCCCTGATGTCTCTATGGGCTCAGCTGAGGACCACACGGGAGAAGCATCACGTGATCAATCGGATACCCCAAAACCAGCTAAAATAGCTCAGTCCAGTGCAGTCGCAGAAATTAACTGCACATCAGCTGATCAACTTACTCCTAATCATTCACCTGAGATCAAAGTTGAAGACAACTCAATAGCTTTGAAAGATGAACCACTAGACGCCAAGGACCCAGAGACTAAATTTTTGGGTGGTTCTCAAGTTCCACAGCACGTGCCAACGAAATCGTTCGTTGGTGGCACTAAAGGCAGCTCTGAGTTTGACATTGATGCTAATTTCAAACGTCGCAGGTCGCTTAACAGCTTCATTGACAAACTGGTAGAATCAAGTCTAAACAACCCGATTGTTGACGCAAAAATATCGAGAGAAGAGTACCTACGACTGCTTAAACTGTCAACAATCATGGAAACAAAATTCCCGAGAAACTGGGAACTGGGACTCAAAGAACCAGAGAGCGCACATGGAAGAGTCCAGGAGCAGCCATCGACTACAGAGAAAGTGCACTCGGACTACGTCATTGCACTGCGGGAGAAAGCTAAGAACATATCACGAGGAAAAGTGATGCAATTTGAATGCAGTCAAATTTCCCACGTGGAGCAGGCACAATTTTCCGTTGAATGGCGCATGAACAGGGTTTGTATTGGAGCTGGCTTTTAATGAATTGGAGTTCTTTGAATTGTACGTCAGGACTTGTCCTGCTATGTTTTTTTATTTCGTTTTTATTTTTTTATTTAACTTTAAAACCAGGAGGCTCCTTATTGTGCGTTTGCAAATGAATTGGTTTCTGAAGATATTTAAAACTATAAGAGTCCTCTGGAAAAAGAAATAGTAACGATGTAATGACAAGCAGGATTCTTAGTTTTACTCAGGCTTAAAAACTAACGAAAGACACAGGTCTGAAAAAATCATTTCGACAAAGAAACTCAATACAATGAATAATGGTAGAAAATAGAATTCGATGTGAAAAAAATAATTGCATAAAAGTTTTGCTTCTTTGGATAACAGAGCCAGAAATTGTAAGACTCGCTATGATTTCAGTACATTATTATGACGTACAAAAATCACACTTTCTCCAGAATTCAAGAATTTTAACGGATTGCTTATAAGTTTGCTCAGAATTCTATCCATTAGGTAGCGATTGAACACATAAAATAAGAGCAGTCAAATGAAAGGCATATTTTCTATTCCCTTAACATCAAATTTTAAAGTTTAATATAAAAAATTTTTAAATTTTTTTTTTTTTGAAATTTTGGAGTCTTATCACTTTGTGTCAATAATGACAGGTTCAATTTACGTACCAAGGTGTTACAATTTAATATATCCGATTTTTTTCTGTGAAAATCACAGTTGATGCGACCTAAAATATTTTTTTTCAAAAACAAAAAGTGTTTTCTGTCAACTTGTGTTTTCTGTTCTGGATTTTCTGTCAAATTGTTGCTTAGTCTCAGCATACTCGCATCTTTTTTAGTGAAATACAACTTAGTGTTCAGTGCGTTTTATGTTGTGGGCGCGTTTTGGGCTTTGATTTTAGCAAACTACAATAATGGCGTTGAAAGAAGGCGAAATTGAACGTATTTAATGTTTTTGGTGAAAATATTATGGTTAGAACGACTTCGACACCGTTCTCTAGCAAAATTTAATTGATCTTTTTGATGATTGTATAATATATGGCCTATATTATATTCGTATCTTTTCATTTGTTGTATAACATGTTCTTGATGATGACAGGTCTTGAGTGGTTTTGTATGGAAGTATAAATGAACCTCTTTGATTATTTCTTGACTGTCAATATAAAGGTTTCATAAAAATCATTTAGAAATTTGCCACCTTTAATCTTATTTCTGTCATGTAGCTGCGTCAAATTCATGACAGACCGGGTCCTTTTTCTGTTGAGCATTTGCCGTATTTGAGTATGTGTGTCTTGTCCAATTAACACACTAAAGACAGGTTCCCTTGGCATTAGCACGTTTTAATTGAATTTTATCGTTAACGTTGTTCATTGTCTCAATTGTAAGACATTCTGACGTTCTGGATGATGGCAGATCTCAATGGCTTCCAAGGAGGCATAAGTGAGCATTTTGAAAGAATTCAATTGACAGCTGATGTTTTTCATGACTTCAAAATTAATTCTTTTCATAAAATATAAAAGGTATTTTTTAACTTTGCCCCTTTCTTTATTGTCTACTTGCTGTTTGTTGTTATTTGATTTCATTGCTTTTGTCTCGAAGTCTCATTAATGGGGAAAAATCATCCGGCCTCTAATGTGGCATCATTTAATTGTTTTGATGGTTTGAATTTAGAGCTAATTTTTTTTAATAGCCGCACAGCGATAGCTGGGGCTATTATTGGCCTTCTCTTGTTTTTTACAATTCAAAGAATTTGAATTGTATTGGGGCGCTGTCTTTTAAGATCTGTTCACACATTTTCATGATTTTTGAAGTCAAATTGGAGTAGTGATTTTGGTCACGCCGAAACAGGAAATGGAGCGAAAAAGCGAGTGGTTTTGCGGCGTGAAATTTTTTCGCTCTAATTTTAAAGTAGAGTGAGAATACGGTGTTTGAACAAAAATTCGCTTTATCGGTAGTGGTTTTTTGTTCACATGCGGCAATTTCACTTTGATATTTGCTGTTTTTTCGATTTTTTGGATCGGATTTTTTTCTAAATGGTTTTTCCAATCCATTCATAGTCCGTTCTAGGTCTAGTTTTCTGCTTAGTCAATGAAAATTCTTTGAATTGTACGTCAGGACTTGTCCTGCTATGTTTTTTTATTTCGTTTTTATTTTTTTATTTAACTTTAAAACCAGGAGGCTCCTTATTGTGCGTTTGCAAATGAATTGGTTTCTGAAGATATTTAAAACTATAAGAGTCCTCTGGAAAAAGAAATAGTAACGATGTAATGACAAGCAGGATTCTTAGTTTTACTCAGGCTTAAAAACTAACGAAAGACACAGGTCTGAAAAAATCATTTCGACAAAGAAACTCAATACAATGAATAATGGTAGAAAATAGAATTCGATGTGAAAAAAATAATTGCATAAAAGTTTTGCTTCTTTGGATAACAGAGCCAGAAATTGTAAGACTCGCTATGATTTCAGTACATTATTATGACGTACAAAAATCACACTTTCTCCAGAATTCAAGAATTTTAACGGATTGCTTATAAGTTTGCTCAGAATTCTATCCATTAGGTAGCGATTGAACACATAAAATAAGAGCAGTCAAATGAAAGGCATATTTTCTATTCCCTTAACATCAAATTTTAAAGTTTAATATAAAAGCACCCTCCCAAAAATCTTCAAAATTTATTATTGTCACCTGATTGTTAACGAAAGCACAAGTAAAAATACGCAATATTTGGAAAGTAGATATTAGTGGACTAAGTGAGAAATTTTTGAAAACGGATCTGATTTTTGCCATGTCAAAATTAAAGCAGTAAGCATGTCAGTAAGCAATGTCAAATTAAAGTTTTTTAAGTCAAATTGGAAAGGTGATTTTGGTCATCCCGAAACAGGAAATAGAGCGAAAAAATTAATTTTGCTGCGTGAAAACAGTGAAAAATTCACTTTCTCAAAAGTTTTTTGTGTTAGAGTGCTGAATTTCTACTTCTATTTTGGCTTTTTCAAGTTTTAACAGTTCATTTCAGAGTGATTCTCCAAATCAATTATTATCAACACTCTGCCTAATTTTTTTATTTAATTGATGACAATTGAATGAATTGTAATTGAAATTGAGTAAAATTATACCAACTAAATTAGTATAAAGCTCTATTGCTCGGAAGAAATTGGTGATTGAAATTCCATTTGGAAAAAAAGAATTTGAAATCAATCTTTTTGATTACTGGTCTCACCATGCGTCTATTTCGTGGCTGTTTTTATAATCTACAATCTTTTAGAGGTTTGGTGGTTAAAGAAATCCCAGACAGGAAAGGTTTGAACAAGTAAAACTCATTGAAATGACCTTTTGTAAAAGGGAGCTTTATATTTCTTTAAGCGAAAAAGAAATACTTTTTTGAATTGGCACAAAATATGCTGTTTGATCTCACTTTTTTGAATTTGCCAAACGGATCGTCTCAAACTCCAAAGGGGGATATAATTCTTCTTCCTATGAGAGTGTTCTGGAGTCAATTTTTCAAGATTATTATTAAAATCCCATTAACCGATTTTTGTCAAAGTATCTATTTCGCCAAAATTTGGAGCAATGACCTTTTTTGATGAACAGCCGGAATACCAAGGGTAGTATCATTACAACCGTGGATTTTTGCCATTGAAAAAAATATTCGGATTTTATTGCGGTGCTGCGCTGTCCTAGAATGTTATTGTTTCTTTTATGCTAGTTACAGACCATAATGATTTTAAATCAAAACTCAATTATTCAAAGATCCAATGCACGTGAGAATGATGTGTCAATTCACGTGAAAGTGCAACAAACAATAATTTCTGTTAAAAAGCGTAATTTTAAGGTTTCGTGCTTTCGTAAAATTGTTTTGAAATTTTTAAATTTTTTTTTTTGAAATTTTGGAGTCTTATCACTTTGTGTCAATAATGACAGGTTCAATTTACGTACCAAGGTGTTACAATTTAATATATCCGATTTTTTTCTGTGAAAATCACAGTTGATGTGACCTAAAATATTTTTTTTCAAAAACAAAAAGTGTTTTCTGTCAACTTGTGTTTTCTGTTCTGGATTTTCTGTCAAATTGTTGCTTAGTCTCAGCATACTCGCATCTTTTTTAGTGAAATACAACTTAGTGTTCAGTGCGTTTTATGTTGTGGGCGCGTTTTGGGCTTTGATTTTAGCAAACTACAATAATGGCGTTGAAAGAAGGCGAAATTGAACGTATTTAATGTTTTTGGTGAAAATATTATGGTTAGAACGACTTCGACACCGTTCTCTAGCAAAATTTAATTGATCTTTTTGATGATTGTATAATATATGGCCTATATTATATTCGTATCTTTTCATTTGTTGTATAACATGTTCTTGATGATGACAGGTCTTGAGTGGTTTTGTATGGAAGTATAAATGAACCTCTTTGATTATTTCTTGACTGTCAATATAAAGGTTTCATAAAAATCATTTAGAAATTTGCCACCTTTAATCTTATTTCTGTCATGTAGCTGCGTCAAATTCATGACAGACCGGGTCCTTTTTCTGTTGAGCATTTGCCGTATTTGAGTATGTGTGTCTTGTCCAATTAACACACTAAAGACAGGTTCCCTTGGCATTAGCACGTTTTAATTGAATTTTATCGTTAACGTTGTTCATTGTCTCAATTGTAAGACATTCTGACGTTCTGGATGATGGCAGATCTCAATGGCTTCCAAGGAGGCATAAGTGAGCATTTTGAAAGAATTCAATTGACAGCTGATGTTTTTCATGACTTCAAAATTAATTCTTTTCATAAAATATAAAAGGTATTTTTTAACTTTGCCCCTTTCTTTATTGTCTACTTGCTGTTTGTTGTTATTTGATTTCATTGCTTTTGTCTCGAAGTCTCATTAATGGGGAAAAATCATCCGGCCTCTAATGTGGCATCATTTAATTGTTTTGATGGTTTGAATTTAGAGCTAATTTTTTTAATAGCCGCACAGCGATAGCTGGGGCTATTATTGGCCTTCTCTTGTTTTTTACAATTCAAAGAATTTGAATTGTATTGGGGCGCTGTCTTTTTTTTTTTTTAAGATCTGTTCACACATTTTCATGATTTTTGAAGTCAAATTGGAGTAGTGATTTTGGTCACGCCGAAACAGGAAATGGAGCGAAAAAGCGAGTGGTTTTGCGGCGTGAAATTTTTTCGCTCTAATTTTAAAGTAGAGTGAGAATACGGTGTTTGAACAAAAATTCGCTTTATCGGTAGTGGTTTTTTGTTCACATGCGGCAATTTCACTTTGATTTTTGCTGTTTTTTCGATTTTTTGGATCGGATTTTTTTCTAAATGGTTTTTCCAATCCATTCATAGTCCGTTCTAGGTCTAGTTTTCTGCTTAGTCAATGAAAATTCTTTGAATTGTACGTCAGGACTTGTCCTGCTATGTTTTTTTATTTCGTCATCGCGATTTTTGTTACGACCATATGACGTCAATCATTTCAAATCTGCTTTTTGTTCATTCGTTCATTCAATTTCAACTGAATTTTGTGCATGACGTCATTTTTCACTCTTAAGTGGAGCGAGATTTTTGTTCATTCGCGTGATTAAAGTTTTGGTCACATTTGACTTACCTCACTCTCAAAAATGACTTCCTCACTTTGAAATTGACTTATTTACTTAATTCAAAGAGATAAGATCAAATGGGTGTGTGTCACTCTAAATGAAGGTTATTTGAGAGCAGCTAATAGAGGCAGCAAAAACTTGTACAGATTTTAAATCAAAATATAACATCAGCCTTCAATGAAAAGACGATTTTTTTGGTCTGTCTTTTTTTTATTGTTTTTTGAGACTGCAGATCTACAAAGCTATTGCGGCTATTTTCTGGCAATCTGCCAGTTATGTTTCATATACAATTATTTTTATAAAATTAGAATTTTGGACTTTTTTAATCTCTTTAGAAAGACAATTAAGTAGACAAATGGGTGAGTGGGATTGGAGTATTGTGTGCTAACGCACATTAACGAGCCTCCTCTTTTATTCAGTTTTAAAATATATATGACTAGGCTGGAATTTGAAGTTCCGAGAAAACTTAAAATTTTAAAAGTGTCAAAAACTGGCTTAAGATTAGGCAAAAAGTTAATTATAAAAATATTCGTAAAAAAATTTCAGATTTTATCAAGGCGCTCAAATAGAAGAACTGATTGTGCATTTTCTTGAAGCGAAGGCAAGAGTGGAGAATAGGGAAGACTGTTATTTGTGCCAGTTCTTTAATGTTATTTGTCTGTTTAGCCCATCATTGTACGAGGTTGTGGCGCGAAGAGTCCAGCACTCCGAAACTACTTTACTCCCGAATATCTCTCCAAATCCTTCGGAAGCTGGAAAGTGGATCTGGTGGACTGTCGAACTGGCAGAGTCCATCCCATGATGTCGATGGAAAAATTCCTACAGGGGTTTGTGGACTACTCTGCGAGGAAGCAACACTTCGGACAGCTATCTAATGGCTGCGACCTCAAAACGGTGCTAAAGCTGAAAGACTGGCCACCTGGCAATGACTTTACAGACATCATGCCTAAAGAGAGGTGAGGTATTAAAAAAATGAGATGGGACAATTTGTAAGACCTGTCACGCTTCCAGCGTTTGATTGGTTGATATCGAAAAGGAAAAATCTTGCAACAATTGTCATAATTTCAACTGTTACAACCAGCGCTCTGCTATTGAGTTAACGCTACAGAGCACTGCAAAATAACTAAACAGTGACGAGAATATTTTGCCTCGGACCACACTCTCGGAAAAACATGACCAACAAATTTAAATAAACTCGCAATAAATAATGCGTTCGGTAGCTCATAGTAACCTAACAAACGCTAGAAGCAGCCCATTAGCACTATATGCCCCAAAGATCTTTCGTATTGATTCATTCACTCAAAGAACGGGTAGATCAAAATAATGAAAACGTCAATATCACGAAAGTAACATTAATTGTTCAAAGTTTGAAAAGTAACAATAGAAAATAGAACAAGAGGAGATGGTCCAAGAAATGGAATATGCGAAACGGTGGCAACCTAGACACTGGATGTTATTAAGTTAGTGTGTTAGAAAGACAATTGAGTAGCAATGATGAGTTGTTTCTAATGATGCGCAAGCGAAGTTTTCAAACACCGAGTTTTCGAATAATTTGAAGAGGGCAATAATTGAAATCACAACAGTTGCATAACCTACGTCATTGTAGTTGGTTGAACTGCTTTTTGATTAACCTTAAGTTCAATTCCTATTTTTTAAATCAATGAAAGAATAATGTCTCGATATCTTCCTGGTTCAATCGGACTTTCAAAAGCTGCTTTTACTATCTTTCTTCAGATATTCTTTTAATCTTTCTATGAGTTATAGAGTAACAAGAAATATTACAGAGATAACAGATATTACTGAGATAACAGAGACGGGAAAAAAACCATGACAACTTAAGTAGTCTAAGTTGATGAATATGACCCACTTTATCTCATTTTATCGCTAAGCACGATGAATTTTGTGTTTTTCAGCCATCATCTACTGATGGAGAGCATTCCACTGGGTGACTATACTTCCAGAGGAGGAACCGGAGGGACTGGGGGAGCGGGAGGCCCATTCAACCTGGCTACCAGTCTCCCCGCGCTGTGTTGCGCCCCAGACATGGGCCCAAAAATGTTCATCGCATACGGTAGGCTGTGTTTCTTTTCACCTTCACGCACTAGAATTTGATGAAAAACAAAAATGGCACTGAAATTCGATTTTTTTTAATTCAGTCAACGACCAAGGTTTTTATACATGATTTGTGCGTCTTGAACATTTTTTCGCCCGCTTCATTGAAGTGACTTATCGGGTGTCTTTTCCCGCTTCAATTAATTGCTTAATCAAAAATTGCTTTCATTCAGAATGCAGGCCGCTACCGTAATTCCTGGGAGTCAAATAAAAATTACGCCAAAAATGTGTTCACTCTACACCCTAAAGTTGGTCTAAAACACCCGAATAGCATCACTTGAAAACCGATAGTGAATTTATCCAGGGTACGTACTCCTCCAGCTGAAATGAACTTTGTCACCGACGTTCAATGTCGTCTCAATCAAAATAGAAACGCCTATCAAGTCAGCTACTGCTCTACCAAATAATCTTTGCAATGTTTCGCCAATGCTGATTGGCTGTTTGTCCAATGGAATAAGTCAGACAAGAGAAAAAGGCTTTGATTTTACGTCACGGTATGATTTCGTTTGCTACTAAATTACCAAGCTGAGCAACTCAGTCTCCCACTCTGCAGCTTTCAATCTAAACACAATTAACGCATCAAATCGGCGGTTGGCATCTGATCCAGAGGGCCCTCAACTACCAACATGTTTCTTGTGCTTGTTTTACAACTGTTCTACTTGTAAAACACCTAGTTTTTCTAGAGGTGGAAAATCTGAGTTTCCAGGCATAGTTGAAGCTTTTCTTGCAGGGTTTCGGCTACCGTTCTTGTATCAATTCAAGAACCTATCAAAGCGAATCTATCAAGAAAAAATCTATAAATCGTGTTTTTAGCAGCAACGAATCTCGTTGCGCTTTAAAGAATTCCTTCTTTTTCAAATCGTTTTAGCAAACGTTGACTTTGTCCTCCGATATTTTGAGTTTAAATAGCGTTTCCAGAGAAGTGATTTCATCGCTTATAAGATTAAACAAGCGACTGAAAGTTTTCCACCGATCACTCCTCCATCGATCTGTTTTCAATCTTTTCTTTCAACTCTTTGTTGTCAGACTTTGCTGTTTCTGTGGAATTTTGGGGCCAAAAAACACTCGCTCCGATGGATTATTTGACTTAATATTTAGTTTAAGGAACAGCTGAGGTTCCGGATTTAGCAGCTCGACATACTCTTGACCAACTTTTCCTGCCGGCACTGCAATCTGTATAATTTGTATACCCGTGTGAAAATAGTATCCCCGCGTTTTTTCTCTAAGCATTTCGTTCTCATATGGCACTCTGCAAGTTTGGTTTTTAAGTGGAAATTTTATCAATTATTTTTTTCTCCGATTCTCAAAGATTCGTGAATTGTTGCAAAAAGTTTGTGCCACTTAGATTAATCCTCGCTAAATCCGGTCTTAAACCACTAGCAGAAGACTTGGGTCCCTTAAAGTGTGAGATATTTTGGAAGGTGTTGCGGCTCAACCATCGCTTATTAGATAGAGTATACGGCAAGTTTTTCTACCAATGAACTTGGATCTTGACTGAATAAGTCAAATGTGGTATCATGTTCTCTATGCCCTTTCACTTAAACTCTTCGGCTGTTATTTTCATGTCAAATTACTTTTGCTCTGCACAATTTATTATCGCGACCAAGAATTCATTATTCATTGTTTTCTATCACTAAACTCGAACGGATTCAAAACCTGTCTGGATCAGACTTTTATCTAATTGAGCTTTGATAGTTTTCTTTTGTCATCTTGTGGCTTAAGGTCAGCAAAGACATGTTGCATCATCTTTCTAAGGTAATAAATTGAAATAGTTAAGCGCGGTTTCTTAAGTAATTTTTCGGCTTTGATACGAATTTCACTGAAAATGTTTTCAATTTTGGACATTTCTCCATCTTTCAGGTTTTTTTCGTGTCTTGTCATGCCATTCACATTTCAAATATCACATTATTGAAAATAAAAGGAAGAGACATGAAGTCATAAATTTTTTAATTGAATAGATTTTGGTTTCAACGGCTTCGACACACCGTCTTCTAGCTGAATTTTATTGAGTTTTTTTTTATTTGTTTGAAAAATTCTGGATAATTGCGGGTGTTAGCGGCGTCTTATGGATAAACAAATGAAAGCATTTAGTGGTTTTTGTTCTTAAATAAATTTTCCCATGACTTTCAAGTCTAGTGTTTAGAAAAAACGACGTTTTTTTAACTGTGCACTTTCTTTTGTTTACTTCTTACCTAGTCTCGTTAGTTACTGATAATTACAGGTCGCATGTCACAATACTGTTGTTTGTTGAAGAAAGGTAAATTTGAACCTATCTAATTACTTTAGTAGTGCGTTTTTTTGAAGGCCTCGACATCACACATTTAAATTGTTGGTATTCAAAGAGAAGGCACAATTGATTTTTACGGACTAGATTAAATTTTGTTCTTTATTTGTGGTTTGTTTTTGTAGACGTACGACATATCCTGAATTATGACAGGTCTCTGTGTCTTCATATTGAGGTGTGAATGAACTCGATCTCTTCCCATTTGGTTGACGATTAAGCCAAAAATGTGGATGAATGGGGTCAGAACAGTTTGTGCAAACGCACGAGCTTCCTTGCTAGTTTTATTCAAATAGAAAAATTAAATGCTAATAATCACTGAGGTTTTCATTTCTTCGCATAAAAATTTTGCAAATTATTTTCAAAAAACATGGAAGTTAATTTTAACAATATCGGCTCAACGGTCTATTCTCGAATCAATCATCAGTGACAAATTGATTGAATGGCCTTGATTGACCCGTCCCATAAGCGATACGCAGCTTGGTAAAATTGATAAATTTTTTTTGAGAATCTTCGCAATTTTTGACTGGGGCTTTGTACCAAAATTTTAACAGAGCAGAATTTTGCTAATTATTTAAAAGCTAATTAATTTTTCAATTTTAGCAGGCTTGCCATCGGTATAGATGCTAATGTTTAAAGAAAAAAATGTCATGTTCCAGGAATTTCTAATGCGCATGCGTAACTCTGACTAAAACGGTTTTTTTACTGCAACCCGTTCATCATTGTATAATTAAAGTGAATAATTGAAAGTTCACAAAAAAGAGTTTTTCCGATTGAAAATGTGGTCAAAATGAATTTGTACAAAAAAGTCAAAATAATCTGTTTGGTTTCAAATTTGCTTTTTATGCTCTGCTGTCTAGAGAAATGGGCAATTTTGCAGATGAGAGGGGTTGGAACATTTGTTCAAATGCATATAACCGAAGGACATCATTGTTTGTTATATTTTTACGTTAAAAATCTAAATTTTCCATATTGCCTATATAATGGTTCTGCTGATTTAGTGTTTTACGGTTATTATTGTAATCAAATAGAAGGCATGTTTAGGTAGCCCAAATGAACCCTCAGTAGGGTCTACCAACTTGCACACAGACATGTCGGACGCAGTGAACATTCTGCTGTTTGCAACTTGTGCTGAGCCAGGTGTTGCTGATGGTAGCGGATCTAATAGGATGGAGTCCTTAGAGCAATCTCTGTTGCTGCAGGAGCTGAACAGATTTGGGGGAGAGGAGGCAACTCAGAGAATGCGCAATGGTGAAAGACCTGGTGCTGTGTGGAACATATTCAACACTGACGATAATGACAAACTGCGCAAGTTTTTGAGGTAAATAAATTTTATTATTGCAGTCACTCGCTTGGCAGTCGATGGCAATTTCATAAACTAAAGGCACAGCAGTGATGTAAATGGCAAGAGACAGTAGCGTGAACAGGGGTTTCAACATCCATCATGGAGACTGAGCGGTGAACTCCACACCGCCATTACATGAACTTAACTGAAACATAGCTGATACAAACTCGATTGCACTCAAGACGTATGTTGATATATGATTCAAAATGAGGTCTTTCAAACCGGGGGGGGGGGGGGCTATAATGGGAAAGACCCCAAAAATGTTTTACATTATGTTCTTTTTAACCGAGAAACCTATTTCACACACTTCATTAGGGGATTAGAATTGTTTTATTATAGCTGCGAAGCTGTAAGCTGAGCGTAGCTATATTGCGGTGCTCTTGGTTTTTTAGAATTCAAAGAATTTGAATTGTATTGGGGCGCTGTCGTTTTTTTAAGATCTGTTAACACATTTTCATGATTTTTGAAGTCAAATTGGAGTAGTGATTTTGGTCACGCCGAAACAGGAAATGGAGCGAAAAAGCGATGCGTTTTGCGGCGTGAATTTTTTTGCTCTATTTTTAAAGTAGAGTGAGAAAACGGTGTTTGAACAAAAAATCTGTTTCTCGGTAGTGGTTTTTGTTCACATGCGGCAATTTCACTCTGATTTTTACTGTTTTTTCGATTTTTTGGATCGGATTTTTTAAATGGTTTTCCCAATCCATTTTAAGCTCATTCTAGGCCTAGGTTTTTGTTTGAATTAAATTTTCATTTTTCGCTAGTGGTTTTTCGCTAGTGGCATTTTGACATTGATTTTCTGTTTTTTTTTCTTATTTTTTCATCTGATTTTTTTTTAAAATGGTTTTCTCAATTCACTCATAGTCCATTCTAGGTCTAGTTTTTCTGTTTAGTCAATGAAAATTCTTTGAATTGTACGTCAGGACTTGTCCTGCTATGTTTTTTTGTTTCGTGGTCTGACGCTCTTTTTTCGTTTTACATTTGTTCACACAGCAAAGCTGAGAAAATTTCTGAATGACTTCGTCCTCTCACTAGCGGCATTTGCGCGCGTGACGTCATTTCTCACTCGCTTTAGCGAAAGTTTTTAGGTTATTTGCGTGATTAGATTTTGATCATACGTGACTTACCTCACTCAATAAAATGACTTTTGCTCTTTAAAACATTAAAGTTTAATTTCAATTAGTTTAAGGTCAAAGGAACTCATATGTGCAGTAAAGGTCCCTAATAAGGGGCTTCTGTGGAATGAATTTTAACAAGCTTTTTTATCGCTGAATGTTTTTTAGCCTAGTTTTTTGAGCGGCGTCGATTTTTTCAATTTAGATCTGTATCTGTTTCATCTCTATTATATGGCACGCAGGTCTATTCTTTCGCAGCTATTCCGGCAATCTGCCGGCTATGTTTGTTCATTATTTTGTTCCCATAATTACCTTCAGCAACAACCGACAAAGATGACTACAGCAAACCACGTGCTTGAAAACGAACTTCATAATTTGAAACGATATAATCAAGTTCACTTGGTCTTTGCGAGGTGAAATTTTTTTGAGCATAGAACTATGAAGCAAGTGATTAAATTAATGTTGCACCGCAACGGCATTGTTGCATTAAGATACAAAATACACAATCAGTTCGACATTTTATCAGTAAATCTTTTTTCCTCATCCGCAGATGTTTGCGAGAAACTTTTTGGGCTATGTCGATATAATTAAATTATGACCCAGATAATCTGGTCAAATCCACCTAAAACAAATCTACCCTGCTGTACAATTCGAGGTTATAAGAGTGGCCGAACTTTCTTTATTAGGAATGAAGCGGAGATAATCCACAAAGCGTATAGGCTGGACGATGACCCAATCCACGATCAGGATGTGTACCTCAGTCCAGAGAAGCTGGCCAAGCTGAAGAGAGAGGAGGGGGTGGAGCCTTTCACATTTGTACAATTCGAACATGACTCTGTATTCATACCAGCAGGAGCAGCCCACCAAGTTAGTACATTTCAATGTGATTATATGTCATTGTCTTTCAATAGTAGCCCACAATTTGCCTCAATTAGCCAAAAACTTAATTTCGGGCACATTTTCTCAGCCGGGTTAGCATGTCAGTTGGCTTACTGTGCTCCGAATTTTGTACTGGGTCAAACAAAAGTTTGTTATGATTCACCTAGGTCTGGCGCTTTCAGAAAATTTTTGAGAATATAGATTTAGTGCTCTAGACTAGGTTCATTCTTTGCTCATTTTGTATTTCAAACAGAAGTTGCTCAGCAATGCAATCTAAATTGAACGAAGTCAATTAAAAAAAAACAAAAATTCAAACGAGATTAAGCCATAGAGCCCCGTGTTCAAATGCGCGTTACATAGACTCTACCTTATTAGTCTAAGTAACCAAGTCTAGTGCTTATCGGCATTGATACTAATCCGTCTATTCTCTCATCAATCCAGGAAAAAAAGAACTTGATATTTTTTGCAAGAAACAGTTTCCTGTTTTCTTTTGATTGTTTCAATGCCAATCATGGTCTTCACTCATTTATGTCTAATTGACAAGCTGCTACTATTATGGAGAATAATGACAACTTCGAGTAATTTATTTAAGCAAAATGTACTTTTTGCTGCGTAATGTTATTTTCAGTTTTGTATTGCCATGTATTTTGTTTTTATTGTTAATGCCTGGAGAGTTTAATACAATATTATTGGCCTCAAAGGGGTGAAAAACGGGTATATGAATTGTTCAGTTTTCAGTTTCAATAATGACATTTTTTAAACTGCATTTGAATGAAGCTGCGAATCCTGTTTTGCTCGAACGTTTTGACTTCTCGAGTGACTTCAATCACGTATGACTTCCTGATTATTATGACTCACAATTTGATGGAGTTAAAATGAAGTGGTCGAAGTTAGCGACAATTAAATTCGAATGTAAAGCGCGCCAAAATTTGACTCCGTTTGTTCACTTCATATATTACCCTTTATCTCCTAAAGGTTCAACAAGATTATCTGAAGCCACTGGTCAAACATAATACCCCACTACCCTACGCTGAAACAAGCTAGAAGAAAACTGGGCCACATCAGTCGTTCGGAAGCCGTTCATCCGACTTTAGTGGGGTGTTTTATGGTTTTTTTTCTCAGCATTCCAGAAAGTGGCCAAAACTCTGAAAGTTGCGTTTGAAGCATTCTAAGTGCACTTTAAGGAGGGTTGTTTAGTTAATCGAAAAATTTGGACTCGATTGTAGACTGACTTGGTTCAAAATGCGCATTCTGGCATATCATGCTTAGATTACGTGACTCTGATAGAAATGACTGAGAATTGGGTATAATAATTGATTCTAAACAAAATTTTCATATACAACTCAACAAAGTCCTATCAAATATGGCCACAGCGATTAGATCCATATACCTTTTACGTTATCAGTTACCTCTGAAAGCACGATTGATGCTATTCAAATCCCTAGTCCTTTCTCATTTAACATTCAGTGCTCTATTTTTTCAGAACTTGAAGTTCTCTGCAATGCAGCGAATTAATCGACAAATCAATTGGGGAATTAAAGTTTGCTATATGAGAAAAAAGTTTGAGAGATCTACAGATCTCTTAGTCAAATCTGACATTTTGCCTGCAGAACTTTTAATAAGCCAGATGAGTGTTTCAAAACTTAGGAATGATATTTCATTATTGAAATCAGACGGCACTGAGTTTTTTTTCTAAGTGGTAATGTCTTAGTAGGAAAAAACAACAGAACTGAACAGCTAATTCTCTTAAGGTCGAGCAGTCGATCATTACAAAAAAGAAGCATCCAAAAATGGAATAAACTTCCGCGTGAAGTCCGGTCTATCAGATCACGCTCAAAGTTTAAACGCATGTTAAAATAAAACAGCATCTGCTCCAACAATTCAAACTTGTACCGTTGGAAAGGAACGTTGGTGGCTTCAAAAGTTATTTTTACCTTTAAAAAACGGAACCACTAATTTTGATTTTTAACATTGTACTAATTATGTTTATATAATTTTAAACTTGTAATATTTAACCCCTGGGTTATATTTTCAATTTGTTTAAACAAAAAAAAAGAGAACTACTGGTTATTGAGCGCGGCGTAGTGGTTTGAGATGTTCATTCAGAATGTCAGTCATTTCTGCGGAGTCAAGTAACTTGCTGATTTTCCTAATTCATTAAATTTTCTCGAACAAAATTTGAAGCAATTACTGTAGACATGTCTTTTTTATGCAAAGTTTTTGCTTGAGCATTTTCTTCTACGGAATTCTTTCGATTTCACTTCTCGGGCGCGACTTTTTTACGCTTGGATTTTCTTTTTCTGAGTGATTTCAATTCAGAGCATTCAAGAAATTAGATCTGTTGCCAAATAAAAGCCATTGTGTGAGATGACAGAGCATAGCCCGTGTAGCCTGTTAACTCCTTACTTAGACATCTTTTTATGGAATCTTAGTTAATCGCAAAGTTATAATCAGTATAAATCATGAAAGGTCAAATTTATTTCGACAGCCCACATAATCGGGTTTTCAGTGCTGCAGTATAATCCGCATGGCCAGCCTGATCTTGTAGTTTGGTAGTTAATTTCAGTCTCCCCGCGCATTGGGTGAGAAGGTAATTGTCTTTTGGGTGCTGTGCACGACTCACATCCTTGAAGTCGGGGGTTGGAACCCCTCCCAAGAGTCAGAAGTTTTTGCATCATAAAAATTTCTGTAGCCTATGCCCCTCGTAAATTGGTTCCCTCGCCAGTCGCTCGAGAGCAATTCTTCCGACGTTAGTTTGTTTTCCAGTTGCTATTCTTTTCGAATATAAAACTTGGAAAATAAATTAGGCACATGATTAGTTAAGTACGGATAACTCAATCCATAGAATCTCAAAATCCTTAGTTTTTTTTCATAATTATGAATAAAACCTATTTAAATCCTGCTACTTTCTTCAAATCGAAGTTCCCTTACTGCTCTATGGCATGTTAATATTAACTTTCAATACTATAATCATACCAAAATGGCGATTAATTACAGGTTTATTATGTTGCAATGATTCCAGTTGACATAATTGTGGCATTGATTCTTGTCGATTAGGAAAGCAGACAACAGTTTTGTTTTTCTCGGTGAATGTTTGTTTTAATTCAAAAAATATGAAATTGGAGGCCGTGTTAAGTGGTTTTAACATTGTTTGTTCAATCATTCAGTGCGCCCTAGACATTAAATGAGTTTTACAGGAAATTGGGAATTAGAGTCTGTTGGTATCAGAGGATAGTCTCTGGTCTTGATTCATGCTCTAGAGGCAAGAGTAAACATTTAACCGAAAGTGATTTTGTTGTTTCAGGTTCGCAATTTGAGTTCGTGCATTAAAGCGGCAGTGGACTTCGTGTCACCAGAGAGAGTGAAGTACTGTCTACGGACGACAGAAGAGTACCGAAACTTGTCAGACAGACACGCAAACCACGAGGACAAGTTACAAATCAAGTCCGTCTTGTACCATGCTGTCAAAGACTGTCTATCAGTGCTCAAAAACACACCCACTTCATAATCAGAATTCTCATCAATTATCAACAAAAACAGACAAGTAACCAGATCAAAGTCATTATAATAATACGATGGCTCACCTAACGAAAACCAATTCCAATAACTGTCAACATTCAACGTGCACAAACAAGCTATCAACGATGAACGGACGATTTAAAAAGTTTAAAACCTAGAATTATACGCAATTTCAAAATTTGGTCAATTTAGGGTTGAGCGGAAGCGATGTTATTAACTGAAGGAGTCACTGTATAGTATATAAATTTAGTAGAAATTATTAGTTTGCTAATTTGAATGATTTGTTTTCTCAATGGTTCGATCTTTTATTTCAATAATCAATTATGTTTAGTGGACGTCCTTATTGATTATGAAATTTTGAGCGTACATATTGTTTTTGTATTTCAATTGATTAAGTTCTTCCGTCTCTCGAAAATTTGCCTAGAATATTATATATAAATGGCATATTATTATGATTGAAGAAACATAACAAAAGTTTATAAACTGAGTTTTCTCATCTGCTGAGTCAGAGCACATATGAAAACGAGGAAAATAACACCAGGCTCAATTTTTTTATCTTGCGGATTAAAACACTAGATCAAGTAAGACTTTATGTTGACGAATCAACAAAAAATATATATTCTCTCGTTGAGTGTGATGCTTACTGCTGCAGATTTATGCGGCAAAAGTTTCGCTGAACTGTCAAACGAATGATATTAGTTCGATGAACTTTTTCAGTATAAAGCGTCAAAATCAAATGAAGTTCAAAAAAAACAACCCTTAAGTCTCAAAAATGGTTCTCAACAAGTCATTTGACCCTTTAAACACATCGATGGTGTTTGCACATGGTTTTTGACTTGTCATATCGGCAAAACTGGGATCAAAACTGGGATAAATTTCTGAAACTTGCTATTTTGAATTCGAAGCTGAAAATATGATAAGCTGAAAATGATTTATCAAAATTTAAACTTTCAAAACAACGTGTACAGGCAGTTTCATGTACACAACAGGAAAACAAAAAAAAGAATCTGACCAAAAAAATAATGAGCATTCTATAAGCTTCTAAATTTTGATTGGGCAGCCTATCACTGAAGAACAAAAAGCGCAAATATCTCAAAATTCCCAAAACTTTAATTAGGTGGTTCGTCTTCTACTTAACAGTATAACTCCGGTACTTAGCTCTCGGCGGTTGACAAGTATCGATGGTAAAACACTTAAAGTAAAACCAATTACAACAATTCGATAAACATAGCTAACTTGCTCTTTAATCTTCAACAAAACAATAGCGGAAGTTCAACTAAAACAGTTGGAACTATGCCTCAACTAATAACCGACTGATGCACCATGGTCACACGAAAAACAACGGGCTTCTTTGTGAGCAATCCGGCAAACTCAATTCCTCTGGCATAATACCGCAGCAAAACTTGAGAACTATCAAAGGTGCCTCTCACTCTTTAATATGGTCAAACAGTTCTCCAGGCAATTAGTTATTAATGCGCTCATAGTTAGTAATTTCTGCGCTGCACTTGTAATGTACGCCGCTTTTATACTGAGACGAGCAAACAAGTTGTTCGCTGAAACAATACAACCGTCATATTAGCCAGTTGTTCAGAATCGTCTAAATCCTAATGGTTGGTTGGCAGAATGCCAAAAATAATGATGCCGTAATAACCTGGCTAGTTGAATGCCAATACTCACTTAGTAAAAATCAAGGTGGTGGAATTTCTCGGGCAAAATAATGATTAGTCGAACCAAAAGTATTTCCGGGGCTTTGCTTACCCATGGCAATTTTGGAGGGTACGGGGCGTTTCATGCCTAATCAGGCATAGCACAGGGCTTACATACACACTATTATCAAAGGCGCTCAAAAAAATTCAAAAACAGTGATTTCGGTTTTTAACCCAATATCACTTTAGCTGACCAGTCGGTAAATCTGTTACTACCAATTCCTGTTTACAAGGTGCTTAGGGGTCCCTTGGGGTGTTGGTGAGTCCCACTTGGTGCATACACACCGGCATCGCGAAATCGGGGGATGTACACATTTTCAGTCCAAAGTTATAGAAATTTTGATTATGATGAAATATTGTAATTTTGCAAAAATTCGTTTTTAGAGTTCATGCTAGCGAGTACCAACAGCTTCTAGGTTGCAACAATCTACCCGAAGGCCAGCAGTGTGCGCTGCGGTGCAATCAATTCTCGTTTAGTTCATGCTAACTAGTTCAATCCTTCGTAGAATATCCGGGACTCCAATGAGGTGGTGGGTAAAAGTTTTAACTAATTTTTTTGCGCTGCGTTTCTCGTTACATGCAATCATGCGCCGCTCAAATATTTCACACCTAAAATATCAATTACTCTGGTTTGAGCTCATCGGTTAAATTTCTACACCTTCAAACAAATTCGCGAATTAAAAAGACAAGGATGCTCATTAATGTGCGTTCGCTCATGATGTTCCGTCTCGAGCTCATTTACACTTTTGACTTAATTGTCAACATAATGAAAACATAATAAAATAGATGTTTGAGTTTAAAAAACGTTTAAAAACCTAAGTACTTATTGAATTACATAATGCCATGCCTCATTACAGCGCTGACGAGATCTTTCATTGAAAAAACTAAGAAAAAAAAACAAACAACAAAAGACCCAAAAACAAAAATTTCACAGCAAAAACTAAGTATCTGATTTTGAACGCAACTAGTAACAACGCCAAAATGCAATCGTATAAAACATTAACTGCAAAAATTTAATTTGTCTATACCATACATCAGATAGCAATTTTCCTTAATGAGATTAGGCAACAAAGTCGACAGAAGGAAATAGTAAGGCGAAATTGGAATATCAATCAACTTTTTTTAAACCAATTAATTTCTATAGTCTTAAAAATCATTAGCTTTTAACAAAATAATTCTTAATAAATTTACTAAACATTCTTTATGAAACTAATAGGAGCTGTTGTTGGTAAGATTAAGCCGTAGGAACGGACTACAGAAGCAGAAAAACTCAAAAAATTAAACAATTTGCGAAAACAAATTATTGAAGCCATTAAAATCATTAGATCCTATCTGAATACTGTGTATTATTCCTTCCATTTTCATTCATACTGATGCAACTAAAATTATACTGAAAGATTAAATAAGTGAATTTGGGCCACAGTTGAAAATCATTCGGATCTGTTATTACGCGAATGTGCTAAAAGAAGAGAAAAAGAAACACAAGTACACCACTAAAACTTTTAATTAAAATCATATTATCCATAAACAAAACATCAGTTACGACATGATATCACTGGACAATTAAATTTTTGTAATACAAAAAATTGAAATAGACTTCTCAATGATGAGAATAAAATACGAATTGACGAAAAAAAAACAACAAAAACAGAAAAGTTTAAAAAATCATTGAAAATGTATAATATCATAAACTTTGAGACTATTCTATAAAAATTGACTGCCTCGGGTAACATCAATCCTGGAATACTCAATTACAAGCTTTTGAGACCGGTCAGCATTCTACGCCTACTTAAAGATTAATAAAATAGTCAAAAACCGCTAATTCAAAAAAAATTGAGAGAAAAGAGTCAGAGCCATTAAAAATAACTTTTCGGTAATGACTTTTCTATCATCGATTAATGTTTTAACAACATGGGATTCTTTTTTTCAATATAACTGCAAAATATCAATAAATATGACATTAAAACCACGAAGTTTCTGAGAAAACCGGTAGTATCAACGCCATTAAACTCAATTGATTTCAGCAATAAAAGCGCTCAATTGGAGCATAAGAGTTATTCCTCGATGGGACGAAAAGAATGACTGTCATTGCAATGTCATCGATACGATAAGGCATTACAATAAGTCATTGACTAAGAAAACAATAACAAATACAGGCAAAAACCAAAAATTCAGTGGAAAAGTGCAAGAAAGTGTCGAAGCCATTTAAACCATAAGCTTTTCTCTGAAAACTTTATCTATGATCCACTGAAAATCTTCCCTGAACCAACGGGAACTATCCAAATTAGAATAATTTGATAAAATTTCCAAAGGATTCAAAAACACGAAAATATCCAAAAAGTTTAGAATTGTTTTTGAAATATTGTGGCATCAAAGTCGTAAAACCAATAGTTAGAGGATAAAACCGCTAAACATACTAGTTTTGGTTGCAGTAAAAAGGAAAGGGATCCTGTCAGTACTGAGACTGACTTACAGTTTACAAAAATAAGTTTATGATCGGTTAATGTTTAAAAAAAATTCGAAAAATTATAACTAAGTCTTAAAAAGTCATTAGCTGTCCAATCAAAGCACTGAATAGCTTCACTAATGCTCATTGCGAAACCCATCGCACTCTTAGTCAACGATTCTATGCCATAGAACTCCAGAAAATCAATAAAACCTCAAAAACAAAATCAAAACTTCATTAAAATATTTTTTTCGCGTACTCAGCAACGATCTTCCGGCATATAAAATTGAACCTCTCTCTTCCATGAGAATAAAACATGAAAGGTCAAAAAAAAGTTACGTTAGATCAAAGAAAGAACAATTAGTTTTTAACTGATTCTTTTATTGCACAAGCCATTCCAATTTATAATAGTCTGCCTTCTAATATTAGACTAAAAACAACATCGAAAGCTTCCTTAAAAAAAACTGAAAGAAGATTTTTGGAAAGAATTTTTGAAGGACCCAAAAGTAACTGATATAAAAGATGACATTGAGAGCATTAGATTTTAATTTTATTTTTAATCTTCATGAAGTACATATAAAATTGTGAGAACATTTCATGCTCGCATTTTAGGCCATTTTTTAATAATGTAAGGTCAAATTTTTGGTTAAGTAATTTAGTTAAGTGATTTTGTAATTTTACATAATGTTATATTCTTAATTTTACATTGCCTCTTTTACCATTTGCTTTTTATACTTATGTGTAGCAGAGGAAATTAACAATATTCTTTTTTCTTTAAAAAAAATTGCAAAAGCTCAGAGTCGAAGCCATAAAAAACATGTGCGATTCCTTGAAAACGTGTTTCGTGTTCCTTAGGCGTCACTTTACTGTTTATCAAGTTTATCATTAACCAAACATTGATAAGAAAAGGGACCAGTCTCTAGGTGACCTAAAAAAGTATGAAGTTTTCTAAAAAAATTACAGCTCAAATAAAATTCGAATTTTTTTTTAGTAAACTGCCCTATGAGACCAGAACTAGTCTTTTTATCACCTTTTGTGTATTAGGAATACGAAATTGATTCCTCGATAACTCCTCGAAAAATACGAAATTCAAAAAAATCTTTTTAATTTCAAACTCTAGGCTGGACGATCTTTTTGATGATACCACTCAGATTTCTCTACGATGAATACATCGATCGGCCAAAATTGACTGAACAAAAAAACCCATTTGAGTATATAGTTCCTTCCCCCACAAGTGGAGTCGGAACAAATACAACAAACGTCTGGATTTGTGGAAACGATTGAAAAGTTTATTATTTCGATTGAAAATTTCAGTTTGATAAAAAAAAATCTGCCCATTCAATAATTTTTCTGCAGAAAATCAAAAGTACTTCTTGAGGAAATAAGCCTATTAATTCTGAGCACATTCATAAATATGTCAAGATATCGATTAATAAACATTTGCAAGCCGGATAATTACACGTCAACAGATCTTCTGCCAAAACTATGGAGTCAAAAGAAAGAAAGAAAGAATTTATTTCTTTGATCAAGTACCAAATAAGTAACAGCAAGTACAAAAATAAACGTAAATATTGACTCGTACAAACATGATCAAAGTGGACAGGCAACGGGGTATTTAAACCCACACGCCCTGCCCTTAGAGACTCTGTAAACTAGGCAGTGGGACTATTTCAACAAAGAAGTTCCTATGATAACAAAAACAAAAATGAAGAAATGGAAAAAAATTTTAAAAATTTTAAAACATTTTTGCTACATTCGACAAAAATCAACAGCAGCCTAATTAAAGCTCAAAACTCGTTAAACCTATTGGAGGCATAAATCAGGCCTCCAAAATTTTTCGGTTTAAGAAATTGTTTATTAAGTTTTTCAGAAGCAATTTTAGCCGGAAAAATTCAAAATTTTTTGAAAAATTGCGATAACTCGGAAACCAGAAGGAATTGAGAGCTCATATTTTTTCACAGAAATCCCATCCCCAAAGCAGATGTCTGATAGCATTTATCCAAGGCCTCTTTTTTTAGGAATTTTCTAGAAACATTATTCAAAGATGTATTTCACTAAATCATCGTTATTAACGAAATGGACTTCAAAAAAAATCAAAAACTTATAAAATATTTTTGCTACAGTCGTCACAATTTAACAGCAGCCTAATCAAAACCCGTTAAACCTACTGGAGGCATAAAATAGGCCTCCAAAATTTTTCGGTTTAAAAAAAATTTTTTTTCCTAAGTTTTTCAGAAGCAATTTTAGCGGGGAAAATTTAAAAATTTTGAAAAAACTGCGATAACTCGGAAACTAGAAAGAATTGAGAGCTCATTTTTTTTCACAGAAATCCCATCCCCAAAGCAGATGTCCGATAGCATTTATCCAAGGGGTCGTTTTCCTTAGAATTTCCTAGAAAAATTATTCAAAGATGTATTTCACTATATCATCATTATTAACCAAAAATGTTTCCTTAAAATTATGATAAAAACTTTTTATAACATTTTCATTTGATCCAATAATATTGTAGGGAAGAACATCGGCTTTACTCAATGTATTAAAGAGCTTCGAAGCTCTGAATTTAACTGATCGTTTTTCAACCAATCGCTTACAAGACGGTTCCATTAGTAATGTTTTTGATGCACTTCGCGTAGGTCTCGATGGCGAAAACGAGAACAAAGAATTAAGGTAACTTTCACGATGTAATCCACTTAATGACTTCAAAACTAGCTTTAATAACTCGTATATATGAAGCTGGTAGATGTTAAGTAATTTATTTTTAACAAAGATGTCATTAGCACTGTCTGATTTTTTTCTGAAATAAATGACTCTAAGTATTTTTTTTTGTAAATTGTAAATGGGCAACAGGTTGCTATAGCTGCTGCACCCATAAACTAGTATGCCATATTGGATAATAGAACTTACGTTCGTTTTATAATAATCAATAAGCTGGTTACGCGGGGCATAATGCCTAAGTTTTGAAATAATACCACATTGTTTAGAGAGTCTCGATTTCAGCACCGATAAATGAGAGACAAAGGAAAATTTGAAGTCAACTAAAATGCCGAGATATTTACATACGGGCTCAATGGAAATGTACTTGTTATCAATATCAAACCTATTTTCGCTTGACTTCAAATTCAAATGAATGGTCTTATTAATATTCAAACAAAGTTTATTAGCATCCAGCCAGTGTTTAACATCATCAATTTCTCTTTGCACTTCCTCGCAGGACTTATTAAGAAACGTAAGATTTGTATCATCTGCAAAAAGGAGGACTTGAGCATGTTTACAATGAAGTGGTAGGTCATTTATGTAGATAAGAAAAAGCAGGGGGCCTAGTATAGACCCTTGCGGTACTCCATGTTGTACTTTCAACCATTGCGAGGAAATACAATTGACTTCTACTCTCTGCATTCGGCTCCCGAGATAAGATTTGAACCAACACAAAACATTACCTCTTATTCCATATCTTTCTAATTTATGAAGTAAAATTGTGTGATCAAGTGTATCAAACGCCTTCCGTAGATCCAAAAAAAAGCAGCTTATGTTCTTAACATTCCAGTTTTCCCTTATTTTCTCCGTTAACTCAACTAAAGCATCGATGGTACTATGCCTATTTCGGAAGCCGAATTGACAGGGTGAGAGGAGCCCGAATCGCTCAAAAAAGTTGTATAACCTTGTATACATAGCACGTTCAAAAATTTTACTCCATACATTTAAAAGTGAAATAGGGCGGTAGTTATTTTCTTCTAACTTACTGCCTTCTTTGTGTAGAGGAAGTATCTTTGCGTTCTTGAGCGATTCGGGGAAAAAGCCATGAGAGAAGGAACAATTAATAATGTGTGTCATGAAGCGAACCGTAACAGGGGCTGATAATTTAATTATTACATTACTTAAGCCATCATCACCAGATGATGCTTTGTGAGCCAAGCTATCAATGAGCTCCTCAACTTCAAACGTTGAGACCGGGTATAAATATAAAGACTTGTCATTGTCTGGAATGGGACTAGGAGGCACGTTATTGATCGACTGACGAATATTATTAGGTACATTGACAAAATATTGATTGAACTTTTCTGCCACGTCACCGAGAGAGGGTAACTGGTTCGCTTCATAACAAGAGGATAGAATAGGAATATTTTTTGAGTGCGTACTTCTGCCACTCATTTCTTTAAGTAAATGATAAGTTTCCTTGAATCACCAATGCAAGACTTAAACTTATCTGCATAAAAAGATTTTTTTGATTTTTTGTATGCGTTTTCGAAATTTTTACGCTGAATTTTGAAATTCGCCAGATAATCTTGATTATTGGGGTTACTTTTCCATTTTCTATGAGCTTTGTTACGCTTGGTTTTAAGATTTTTCAAGGAATTTGTCAACCATTTAGATTTGTTATTTGATTTGATTTCCTTTTCATTTTGCATTGGGGCAAACTTATCAAAGACCTTAATAAAACTCGAGTTAAAGATTTCAAAAGCAATGCTTGGATCACGACTACTTAATATTTCAACTTCCCTGACACTCAGGTGTTCTTGGAGTTCATGCAGGAAGAGCTGTCTCCGAGATTCATCGTGAATAAATTTTGTATTTAGAAATTTACACTGAGTGTCAGTCTGATCGAGGTCGTTGACCAACCAACTAGCTAGAATAGGATAATGATCTGCGATGTTTTGATGAAACAGGATATTTGATTTAAATGAAGGAATATTTTGATAGATGAAATGATCTAAGCAGGTTGATGAATGATCAGTCTCTCTAGTTGGACGATCCGAACTATCGAACAGACTGAAGCCGTTTGCATTTATAATATCGACGTAGTTACTGCTTATCAAATTCTGAGATTTTGTATCGATGTTAAAATCCCCGCATATTATAAAAGGCATTGTGGCAGAATTATTACCTTGCAGATATTCATCAAGTAACTCAATGAACTGGTTTTTGTTAGTTCTAGGTTTACTGTAAACCACCAAAGTTTTAAATGTGTATGATTGGCTGTTGATTTCAACACATATTGCCTCCTCGAATGGAGTTTGCAAGGTTTTATGTATCGTCGCACTCTCATGGACTTGAATCATCACCCCTCCGCCATACTTGTTACGATTTTTCACTTCAATGTTCGAGTGTCCAGGCAAGCGAAAATTAGAAGTATCATCATCATCATCTAAGTGTGTCTCTGTAAGGCATATGACTTTGGGAAGTGATTCAAGTCCATATATAAAAGATTCCAATTCCAGCAGTTTGTTCCTGATTGAGCGGATGTTTAAATGCAAAATAGATATTATCTGGGTGGGTTTAGATGTAGAGGGTTTATCACGGGACGGTAGGGGTTTATGGAGGGGTTCAAGAGACTTGTGAGTTATTGTTTGGGGGAAAAACACCATTGAAACAGGCAAAAACGTCAGAGAGGGGGTAGTTGAGCACTGAGCCAACTTCATACAACCCGAAAATTTTATAAACTCTAGTGTCGTTGTTCCACATGTAGTGCAGTACGCCTTCACGCACCCAGGCACTTTTGATGCGGTTGTCAGTTTTCATAACATTCAAGAAGTTCAATCTGGGTCTGGTGATATCCTCGACCACACTTATATATTTCATATCGTCCACCTCTGCTAGCTTCTTTTTCTTCTTCAGAAGGTCCAGTTTTGCCACCCTTCTATTGAACTTCACAATGATAGGATTGCGTTTTCCAGGCAGGCGATGAGCAATTGAAATGTCTGAGGCCTCAACAACTGATTCGACTCGATCAATGACTTCCAGGACTTTGTCAATAGTCTCAGTGTACTCTTCACGTGTTTTGCCCTCGTCCATTTTCAGATTGAAAATTTTTACATTATCTCGCCTGTTGTACGACTCGTGCACATCACTTTCCGACAGTGTTTTCAAGTAGCATCTATTTTCGAGGTCGACCATTTCTGTTTTGACTTGTTGTTTAAAAGTCGCCAGGGAATCTTGGACAGCACGTGTGATTGATGCTTCAAGTTGCTGTTGCATTTGAGCCATGATGTCGGGAATGGCATTTCTAATGGCATTTTGAATAATAGCTTCTAGGTTGGCGTCGGGGTTTTCGGTTAAAGGACTCAATTCCGTACAGCCTCGCTTGGGCCCTTTTGCAACCGGAGTTCTTCCCAGATAGCTCAAAGGAGGAGGGATAGTTTGATACGCTTGGCTGTGGCTGTTTTGGTGTCCATTTGTCATCATCATTGCCAATATGAAACTATTTAATAAGTTTATCACAACAATTAGGCTAATACACTGCCGTTTCTCAGAGAACTTCCGTTTATACATGTAAAACTGATAAAAAAAGTGCAACTCGGAAACTAAAATTTGATTATTTTTCCCAACCAACAGATTGCATGCTTGAAAGAGGTAAAAACTATTTTTGTAAAAGCTATTTGGAGAATGGCTGTAACTTGTTATCAAATAGGCTTTGATATCTCGAGAACGTTGATCACATGAACCAAAGTATCTTGAATCAATTTACATTTTTACGTCAATATCAATTTTTACGTCTTTAGATTAGCGATGTATTATGAGCAAAGAAAAAGCGCATTTTTTGGCGTTCACTTCTGTACTGCAAAGTGCATTGGTTAATATCCAATCCATCGCTAGAATTGAATTCTGTAATCAAAATGACGCCCCTTTAGAGCAGTCAAAATTGATCCCAAAGTTTTCCCCAAACCAATCTTCTTCACACTTGAATTCATGCAGAACATTAGTTCCAATGAGTTAAGTTCTCATCACTATTGGCATATCCTTAGGATTTCTATTCAATTAGACCAAACCAAAAAAGTCGTATTACAACAATGACTACTAGAGACTGTGTTGTTATAGTTTGAGTTTGTTGTTTTTGTATCTGTCAACCAAATCAAAATTTGAACATTGATTCTGATACAAACGAATATAATCAGGGATGCTAAATACTGAAGATGGGTTCCTTTCCTGTAGTGACGTCGTTCGGGGTGCAATTTATCGATCAGGTGATCAAATCTTTAAGGACGAATCTCAAAACCTTTATCTGAGATTTTACCCCATTCTTAAGCCTTCAAATTGGCCTTGCAATTGTTGCCGCAGTAATTTTCACATGCCCAGAACGAAACATTAATTTCCCTAGAACTTTGAAATATTTCTTCCGTCGTGTAAGTAAAACTGACAAGGAATTGCTTGTCGCATTTAAGGCAAGTTGTCACAGTGAAAACGCCTGACAAAAGATTTAGATCTAAATTTATTGTCCAAATTTCCCCTTCAAAATTTTTCTTCAGGTCTTTAGGTCACATGGTTACCTGCGCAATGATCAGTATTCTTTACTGGCAATCTCCTCTCTCGAGTAAAGTTTGCAAATGCCTTGGTAGTATTGGTCACTGTTGCTTCAAATTCAATCTCAGTTCTACTACTTGTTTGCTTTTTAAACCATAGTTTCTATTAGGTCTCTACTTCCTACAAATTCAAACGGAGTAGGAAACAGAAGCTTAATTGGAACCTTTTTTTGATTTAAAAAAGTCTTAAATTCGAATTTAGCGGAAATATTCACCAAAAAAACTCGGATAAAACAAATTGACGAGCTTTCTCTATCCTTAACCGTATAACCAAAATCATAGTTTTTAAAACATTAAGTTTTAGCAAAATTGTTGAAAATTCATCAGAAATTAGGAAAATGTGAATAAAAACAACGGAATTCACTCTACATTTCTCAAAAGTTTAAACCTCGATAACACCCTGCAAAAAAAAACGAAAACCAAAAAAATCTTTTTAACTCCATATTCTGCACTGGACGAGCTTCCTAATGGTACCAGCCAACTCTCTACGATGAAGATATCGATCGGCCCAAATTGTCTGACCAAAAAAAAACCCATTTGATAGTTCCTCCCCCAACAAGTGGGTAGGAACAACAACCTGAACGAACAAGTTTCAGTGAAAAGGTCAGTGAAAGCAAAGTGAAACGAAGAAAAAAATTAATTAGGAACTCTAGAAAATACAAAACTTTAAATCGAAGATAGATCGTTTTAAGGTCTTCAGCAAAACTTTTGTAGCCAAAATACACAAATTGAAACAGTTGCACTTTCACAACCACTTTCCACCATTTTGGACCAGGGAGAGGGAGAGGGAGAGAGAGAGAGAGAGAGAGAGAGAGAGAGAGAGAGGAGATAGCGGCAAAAATGTAACTTTTAATCAGAAATTCTGACAAAAAAGTATAAGAAAGAAAATTGGCACAAAATTGTTGGTAATCCAATACTAAGTGGCTAAACCATTATTTTGCTGCTAGAGAGCAAAACATGTGGCTTTGAGAGATATTCACGAGCCACTCAGGTCCAAATACAAACGAGAAGGCAAAAGCGCTCAAATAATTTGTATATTGCATTAAAAATTCATTTTTTTTAATCTGAAGAGTTCAAAATCATTTTCTCGCCAAGGGCTGCTAAATAATTAAAGGTAGGCCAACAGACCTGCTTGAGATATATTTTGACAATTTGCCAAATTTATTGGCAGTAATATTAACGAAAACACCAGTGTGGCTATAATCTACATATAAAATCATTTACAAGATTTGGAGAATCATAATAGGCAAATTAAGCTAAAAAAAATACGAAATAACCAAAATTTAAAAAGAAATGGGAAAATGTGGAAAATTCACAGCATTTTTCTGTTAAAATTTAAGTCGCCAATTACCAAAACACATAGCTCAAACAATGTATACCTCAACATGTTTTCAACATGAACTATGGCGGATCAGAGGTAAGAAAAATTACTGATTTTTTTTAAAAAAAAACAGTTTTGTGGCAATGTTGGGGTAAGTGAGTCTGTTAATGTGAAAGGGGTGGGGGTGATAAATTTTGCTTCTACAATCTAAATTCTACATTCTGGAGCTTTCATATGTTACCACATATGTTACTTTTCTAGAATTCGTAAAAGTTTTTGATTTTGGAGAAAAGATTAAAGCCTATAATACCTTTCTCCCAAGTAATGGAATTAAAACCGTAACATTAAACGTGAAAAAATTAAACGGAATTAAATAGAATTAAAAGAAAAACCTTAAAAGCGGAACACCTAAACCAGTAATTGCTAGGTTTACCCGTAGAGTGACCAAAATTGAGCTCTTAACGCAAAAGAAAAACCTACAAGGAAATTCTCTTCTAGCGAGCGTAAGGATATATAAAGATGCTACAAAAGCTCGCGTAAATTTCACGAACTTGCTAAGAAACGATGAACGGATAAACAAAGCTTGGATCAGAGAGGGGACATAATTTTTTGTAAGATAATGAGTTCATAGAAAAAATACATGGCCTTTATGAAGGAGCTGAATTGATACAAAACAGTTATGAAACGGTTATAAAGTGCTTTGAAACAAAACTGACCAACAAAACAAACCCGGCATACGAAAGTGAAAATAGACGTGAAAATTTGCATAACGAAAGTCCCGAGCAACAGAACTTGAATTTTAAGAACAGAAATCAAAACCACAAAAAACAAAGTACAAAATTACTACCCATGGATGCAATTTTACCAAGATTCCTCGATTCCTGCCATATTTTAAATATTCCTCAAATAAACGTACGGTCTCTCAAAAAGCATTTTTCAGACCTATAGGCTTTAATTTTAAGTCTTGAAACTAAACCAGATATTCTATGCCTGAGTGAAACATGGTTAAATGAAAATGACTAACCGTCAGTTTATTTTATACCTGGCTTTAATAACTGGGCAATTTCACGAGTCTGATTCATTGTAACAATACCTTGAACATTGAGAAAAATTTCTAATCCTTTTAATGAAGCGTTGTACTTAAATCTAGAGATGCAAAGTTTCAACATCAAACTCATGGCTTTATATAACCATCCACGATACAACAAAATGACCTTCAAAGAAAACCTTGATAAATTTTTTAAAAATGAAAACCCGAATACCGCAAAAAAATATATGTTGACTTCAATATTGACGTTGAGAGCGAAAACCAAATGGTAGATACGTATTTAAATAGCATTGCTGCTAACGGTTTTGATATTTTTTGCGATAATCCAACAAGGGTAACAGAAACATCATCAAGCTCTTTAGATAATTTTCTATTTCAAAAAATTAAAGAAGGGCAAGTTCTCCAACACCAAAAGTTCAGTGACCACTATCCAGTTCAATTCAAGTTTAGAATTCACAAAACAACGACAAAAATGAAAAAGTGTCTAGATATACAACATTTTTAAGTTGCCCGGAACGAGTGAAAAATATGTCAATGACTTGAATCAACATCTGAAAAATAACGAACAATCAATTTTTAGTCAAAGCGATGTAAACGAAGCCTTTGATATTTTTAATGAGCATTTTTTAGAGGTGATAAATGTCTATGCACCAATGACAATCAGTAAAACGAAAAGTAAATGTCCACAATGGTTTTGTAACAAACTGAAAAACTTAAAAACAAAACGAACAAAAGCTCACAGAAAATGGAAAGAGAACCAATGTGAACCACCGCTTGCTGCTTTCACGAAAGCGAGGGATAATCTTAAAAAAGAAATCATAACAACCAAAAAACAATTTTATCATAATAATTTTGACAAATGTATTGGCAATTCAAGACAAACATACAAACTTCTTAATGAACTCAAGGGTAAAACAAATGCTTCCGAAACTATTCCTATTCTATCCAGTTGTCAGAAAAATATCGAGGAACCCAGTCATGTAGATAATGCAACCTCTTTCAATGACTTCTTTATTAATATTGGTTCAAACTTAACAAAACACCCAAAAAAGAATACCAGACTCAGACTGAAGAGCAATGCGTATTCCATGTTATATAAAACAAAGTCGTCTGAAATTCAGAAAATCATGCAAGACTTAGACAACAAGTCATCGTAAGGGGATTACAATCTCATTAATGTTTTAATGAAAACTTCTTGTTCGGTAACGGCAGTATACTTAGAATACCTAATTAATCTTTCATTCAATACAGGCGTTTTTTCCGATGCACTATCGAATGCTAAGGTTTTCACGCTTTGTGATATCCCTGACCGTAGAGATACGTTTCGTGTCACAAATCCAATTAGAATTTGTAGAGTGGATTCGAGGTGCGAATCCAAGTTTTACTAAGTTGTGGGATTACCACTTTTAGATTTACTTTGCAATCGCGATGCGCTTACAGACAAAATTATTGAGTGTGGAATTCCTCCTCGAATCCAATAGGATCGCTCTTAGTGTAAAACAGAGTAGATTGAAGCAACTGAATTCAATGATGAGATTCTAGAGAATGAATAAATAATCAAAAGTAGGAGATATGAACAAAACTGAAAAGTTGACTTATTAGTCGGCGGTAAATTAATTATAGGTGAAATATGACTTTTAGCTTGACAAGGGCAAACTTAAATTAATCTAGTACTAAGTAACCAAACATGAACTTAATATGGTACAACCGTATCACATATCCTCTGCTCGAGAGAAATTTTTAAACTGAAAGAGTGTAAAAATTTGGAATAACAGTAACATATGTACTGGTTAGTATAAATAGTAAACAATGTGAGTAACTGCAAATGAATGATGAAATGGCAATGGAAATGAGGGGCTTATGCTTGAAGAATAAAATCAATGTAAACTCTCAACATTTACTTGAAATCACAAACATAAAACATAAACTAAAGCACAATCGAAGTGCGAATCCCCGAAAGTAATAGCATACAGAATATTGATACATAAGCAGCATCAAATTTAACTGAAGAAAATGAGACAAATACGCAAATAAATAGTGAACATTAACACAAAATGAGCGCACAAAAGGTACGGATCCATATTTAAATTAAGAATGGACAAATAAATAATTCAGAATTAACACAAGCAACAATTTAAGAAATTGAACATAATTGTTTGTAGTTTAAATTTGATTTTCGGCGTCAAAGACGCTCATGTTTATCTCTCTAGTATAATCCTCATAGTCATAGCCCTCGGGTGATCATGTTCCAACTGGAGGGGGTGCAGGAGGACTCAGTACTTGTAACTCATAATAAGTCGCTGGTGCAGAAGGTTGAGCTGCCTCTTCTTGGATTATTGTCGCAATTACTGGATTTTCAGGCTTTTGTTTCTTAGATGCAGGGGCGGCAGAGTCATCGCTTACTGAGCACACAGAACTTTCGAAACCGAAATAGTCGGGGGCGCGTCGGGTTCTTTTATTTCTGGACGTTGAAGGTGAAGCGGCGGAAGATGTTACTGAGGACGCAGCAACAGAAGATTCATTTGATGTGTTGAGGGTTGCAGAAGTATTACTGGAACGTTTGCCTCCTGCTTGTGGCTTTTTAGGTTTACGAGATGCCATCGCCTTCGAAATATTGCTATTAGCAGACGAGACTCCCGAGGCCGCGTCTGATTGGGTCGGGCGGTGACGAATTTTGATTTCCCCAAGGAATTTCTTTTTGAGCTCTTTGGTGTGCTGCGAAATCTTTTTCTCTGTGGTTATCTCATAGGGGAGAGGACGTCGTTTTGCATACTCCCAAAGGTCTGTGTTGCGTTCAGCGCGAGTGCCAAATTTGGCAATGTCACTATTTCGTACACAAACTTCGGGTACTCCAGGTTCTTTAATAACTGTAGTAGTATCAGATGTTCGAACGACTGTACTACCCGGTGCCAAATGTTTCCATAATCAACGAAGGTCCCGTTTTGATCGCTTCGTTACTTTGCGTGCCAATTTGAGATCAAGTGACTGTTCGGTCCGAGGAATTGGGTTATTCAGTTTGGGATGCACAATGAAACGGGAAATGGACTTATTGTCATCCCCATTGTAGCGGCGTCCCGCAACCACTTGTGCTTTCTGCATTGCCTCTTCTATGAGGATATCACTACGATCACCTGTTACCCAACCGTTTTCGTCTAGGTAATCTTCTACTGGGACGGTATCGGCATCTAAATAGTGGTGAAGAATATTTTCATATGAGAGATTAGATGACTTTGGTTCTGTACTTATATTACTTAGTGGTGTGTTTGGCTTTCTTCCAAAATGTGCTTGGAAATGTGTTACGTTTGTTGTCTTTTGCTTGCAAATACGTAATTGATAGACTATTGACTTTATTGCTTCTTTAACTGTAAATGATTTATTTCTATTATCTAATTTCATGCAGCTTAAGCGTCTTTTAACTGTTTGTGTCAAACGCTCTACTAATCCTATAGCTCTATGATCATTAGCAGGGGCAGTGAGTATGTTAATGTTATGTTGTTTACAGAAAGTTTTTACTTTGTTACCGATTAAGCAACGTGCTTGATCTAGTCTAATATTTCGGGGGACACCGTGTATGTGAATGTAGTCATCTAAGAAATTAAGAACGTTTGGTATATTAGCTTTTTCAAATACTTCTACAGTGGGGAATTTTGAAAAACGATCAATACATGCAAGAAAATAAATATATTGATCTTTTTCATTTGTAATGGGTCCTCCAAAATCAATTTGTATTTCTTCATTAGGCTCTGTACATGTCTGCAATGGTTTCCATTTAGACGCCGGAACAACGGGCTTAAGATTCTTACAATATCAGTACAAGGCTTGCACTGAGCCGCCTTGTTGAGGATTTCTCGGTGCATATACGGCCAGAACGCGTACTCTCCGAGTGTTATCATTCCCCAACTACCAGGGTGTGTTAGATGAAGGTTTTCCAAAACTGCGTCCTGAATAGAATGGGGAATTGCCAACCGTTAGTCTATACAGACACAACCCGAGCGGACATGTAGATCTCTCCAATAAGAGAACATGTATGGATTCACTTCCTTACCTCTTTGGGGGTCGTTCTGGAGGATGCAATCACGCACCTCTTTAAGGACGGCATCTTTACTTGTTAGAACAGCCAAGAAGCCTTTAGTAAATAACTGTGTTAAGATATTTTCAAAGACTTCTTCTTTCGACAAGTCCAAGTTTGGTGAATTTTGACCCTCGTTAGATGATCTCGTCGTGTTCCCTGCTGAATTCGGGGTAGATTGAAACGTTACTCGGCTGTCTGTCAGCCTCGTATATGGGCTCTGGAGGTAGAATAACTTTGTCTGGCGGATCTCCAAGAAGAATATCAATCCAAATGCCTTCTTTAGCCATGATAGCTAATTTCAGCATGATCTGCCATCGATCCCATCGCAATGGAGGTTCAAGTGTTGGTTTTTCCCAAAAGGAGTGCACGTTCTTTAGTTGCTGACTGCGCCATGTGATATCCCTGACCGTAGAGATACGTTTCGTGTCACAAATCCACTTAGAATTTGTAGAGTGGATTCGAGGTGCGAATCCAAGTTTTACTAAGTCCTGGGATTACCACTTTCAGATTTACTTTGCAATCGCAATGCGGTTAGACAAAATTATTGAGTGTGGAATTCCTCCTCGAATCCAATAGGATCGCTCTTAGTGTAAAACAGAGTAGATTGAAGCAACTGAATTCAATGATGAGATTCTAGAGAATGAATAAATAATCAAAAGTAGGAGATATGAAAAAAACTGAAAAGTTGACTTATTAGTCGGCGGTAAATTAATTATAGGTGAAATATGACTTTTAGCCTGACAAGGGCAAACTTAAATTAATCTAGTACTAAGTAATCAAACATGAACTTAATATGGTACAACCGTACCACATATCCTCTGCTCGAGAGAAATTTTTAAACTGAAAGAGTGTAAAAATTTGGAATAACAGTAACATATGTACTGGTTAGTATAAATAGTAAACAATGTGAGTAACTGCAAATGAATGATGAAATGGCAATGGAAATTAGGGGCTTATGCTTGAAGAATAAAATCAATGTAAACTCTCAACATTTACTTGAAATCACAAACATAAAACATAAACTAAAGCACAATCGAAGTGCGAATCCCCGAAAGTAATAGCATAAAGAATATTGATACATAAGCAGCATCAAATTTAACTGAAGAAAATGAGACACAAACGCAAATAAATAGTGAACATTAACACAAAATGAGCGCACAAAAGGTACGGATCCATATTTAAATTAAGAATGGACAATTAAGTAATTCAGAATTAACACAAGCAACAATTTAAGAAATTGAACATAATTGTTTGTAGTTTAAATTTGATTTTCGGCGTCAAAGACGCTCATGCTTATCTCTCAAGTATAATCCTCATAGTCATAGCTCTCGGGTGACAATGTTCCAACTGGAGGGGGTGCAGGAGGACTCAGTATGTGTAACTCATAATAAGTCGCTGGTGCAGAAGGCTGAGCTGCCTCTTCTTGGATTATTGTCGCAATTACTGGATTTTCAGGCTTTTGTTTCTTAGATGCAGGGGCGGCAGAGTCATCGCTTACTGAGCACACAGAACTTTCGAAACCGAAATAGTCGGGGGCGCGTCGGGTTCTTTTATTTCTGGACGTTGAAGGTGAAGCGGCGGAAGATGTTACTGAGGACGCAGCAACAGAAGATTCATTTGATGTGTTGAGGGTTGCAGAAGTATTTCTGGAACGTTTGCCTCCTGCTTGTGGCTTTTTAGGTTTACGAGATGCCATCGCCTTCGAAATATTGCTATTAGCAGACGAGACTCCCGAGGCCGCGTCTGATTGGGTCGGGCGGTGACGAATTTTGATTTCCCCAAGGAATTTCTTTTTGAGCTCTTTGGTGTGCTGCGAAATCTTTTTCTCTGTGGTTATCTCATAGGGGAGAGGACGTCGTTTTGCATACTCCCAAAGGTCTGTGTTGCGTTCAGCGCGAGTGCCAAATTTGGCAATGTCACTATTTCGTACACAAACTTCGGGTACTCCAGGTTCTTTAATAACTGTAGTAGTATCAGATGTTCGAACGACTGTACTACCCGGTGCCAAATGTTTCCATAATCAACGAAGGTCCCGTTTTGATTGCTTCGTTACTTTGCGTGCCAATTTGAGATCAAGTGACTGTTCGGTCCGAGGAATTGGGTTATTCAGTTTGGGATGCACAATGAAACGGGAAATGGACTTATTGTCATCCCCATTGTAGCGGCGTCCCGCATCCACTTGTGCTTTCTGCATTGCCTCTTCTATGAGGATATCACTACGATCACCTGTTAACCAACTGTTTTCGTCAAGGTAATCTTCTACTGTGACGGTATCGGCATCTAAATAGTGGTGAAGAATATTTTCATATGAGAGATTAGATGACTTTGGTACTGTACTTATATTACTTAGTGGTGTGTTTGGCTTTCTTCCAAAATGTGCTTGGAAATGTGTTACGTTTGTTGTCTTTTGTTGCAAATACGTAATTGATAGACTATTGACTTTATTGCTTCTTTAACTGTAAATGATTTATTTCTATTATCTAATTTCATGCAGCTTAAGCGTCTTTTAACTGTTTGTGTCAAACGCTCTACTAATCCTATAGCTCTATGATCATTAGCAGGGGCAGTGAGTATGTTAATGTTATGTTGTTTACAGAAAGTTTTTACTTTGTTACCGATTAAGCAACGTGCTTGATCTAGTCTAATATTTCGGGGGACACCGTGTATGTGAATGTAGTCATCTAAGAAATTAAGAACGTTTGGTATATTAGCTTTTTCAAATACTTCTACAGGGGGGAATTTTGAAAAACGATCAATACATGCAAGAAAATAAATATATTGATCTTTTTCATTTGTAATGGGTCCTCCAAAATCAATTTGTATTTCTTCATTAGGCTCTGTACATGTCTGCAATGGTTTCCATTTAGACGCCGGAACAACGGGCTTAAGATTCTTACCAATATCAGTACAAGGCTTGCACTGAGCCGCCTTGTTGAGGATTTCTCGGTGCATATACGGCCAGAACGCGTACTCTCCGAGTGTTAGCATTCCCCAACTACCAGGGTGTGTTAGATGAAGGTTTTCCAAAACTGCGTCCTGAATAGAATGGGGAATTGCCAACCGTTAGTCCATACAGACACAACCCGAGCGGACATGTAGATCTCTCCAATGAGAGAACATGTATGGATTCACTTCCTTACCTCTTTGGGGGTCGTTCTGGAGGATGCAATCACGCACCTCTTTAAGGACGGCATCTTTACTTGTTAGAACAGCCAAGAAGCCTTTAGTAAATAACTGTGTTAAGATATTTTCAAAGACTTCTTCTTTCGACAAGTCCAAGTTTGGTGAATTTTGACCCTCGTTAGATGATCTCGTCGTGTTCACTGCTGAATTCGGGGTAGATTGAAACGTTACTCGGCTGTGTGTCAGCCTCGTATATGGGCTCTGGAGGTAGAATAACTTTGTCTGGCGGATCTCCAAGAAGAATATCAATCGAAATGCCATTCTTTAGCCATGATAGCTAATTTCAGCATGATCTGCCATCGATCCCATCGCAATGGAGGTTCAAGTGTTGGTTTTTCCCAAAAGGGCTCGATTCCAAGGAGTGCACGTTCTTTAGTTGCTGACTGCGCCATGTGATATCCCTGACCGTAGAGATACGTTTCGTGTCACAAATCCACTTAGAATTTGTAGAGTGGATTCGAGGTGCGAATCCATGTTTTACTAAGTCGTGGGATTACCACTTTCAGATTTACTTTGCAATCGCGATGCGATTACACAAAATTGAGTGTGGAATTCCTCCTCGAATCCAATAGGATCGGTCTTAGTGTAAAACAGAGTAGATTGAAGCAACTGAATTCAATGATGAGATTCTAGAGAATGAATAAATAATCAAAAGTAGGAGATATGAACAAAACTAAAAAGTTGACTTATTAGTCGGCGGTAAATTAATTATATGTGAAATATGACTTTTAGCCTGACAAGGGCAAACTTAAATTAATCTAGTACTAAGTAATCAAACATGAACTTAAAATGGTACAACCGTACCACACGCTTCATAAAGAAGGCTCCAAAGTTGATGAAAATACTTTTAGGCCACTATACCTTTAAAATGTATGGAGCAAAGTTTTCGAAAGAGTAATGTACAACCGATTATATTCATTCATCGAATGTTTAAATCTACTGCATATTAACCAGTTTGGTTATAGAGCAAAACACAGCACTATTGATTCATTGGTTCAGCTAACAGAAACAATACGCCGAAATCAGAACAATAACATCATCAGTTTTTTCCTAAACCTCAAAAAGGCTTTAGATACAATAAACCATGTCATCTTTATAAGTAAATTGGAATTGTACGGGATACGAGGAACGTGTCAGTTTTGGTTTAAATCGTATCTTGGGAACAGAATGCAAAGATCAGAATTAAATGGAACAAGCTCCTCTTTTGTTTGCAGATGATACAAATATTAAAGCAATTGGTTGTTCTATTAACGAGGTAGCATCAGATCTTTAAAACATAAATGATTTGTTAACTGAAATCATGTTTGTTTTAAATCTTGAAAAAAACCATTCAATTGAACATTAAAACAGATAATTTGAATCCACGCTTCGATTTTAATAACCAATATGTAAAAATTGACAATACATATAAATATCTTGGTGTACGTTTGGACTCAAAAGTAACTTTTAGAACTCACATTTCCCATGTTGTAAAAGCTTAGCAAGCATCGTGGACTTTTCGAAACTCAGACACTATATTCCCAGAAGTAATTTATTAAACTATTACAATACAAATGTAAATTCAATGATTCAGTATGGCATACTTGTCTACGGATGTCGCAGCTATTCTTCACTCATTCCCATTTTTCGATTACAAAAGAAAATTTTGAAAATAATACACTTCCGAAAAAAGCGGGACAGTTGCAATGACCTGTTTACAAACAATACAATACTCTCTGTTTACAAATTGCAATTATATGAACTGCTCAAGTTTGTTCTCAAATCTCTAAATGGACATCCCTGCATTAAGTTTTGTAACGATATGGTTCAAAAAAACAAAGGTGTCAATACATGAAATAGTACATTGAATTTGCTTAATATTCTGTTTGAAAAAGTAAAGTTGAGAGGAACTCAGTTCAATTTAGAGGTTCTGTTCTATATAATAAGCTTAGATTAATTGGAGTGTTACCTGATAATGTCACTAGAAACAACCTTCCTGATATTTGCCACAAATTGAAATATTCTTATATCTGTAATAATTCTAAATTTGTTGAATATGTTTATGGCGACCGCTCCAAATAATCGATCTTCCGTAATTTTGTCTTTTGTTCTGTCATGTGTTCTGCAAAGTATATTATTTTCTTGTGCTACCATCATGAGAGGGTGATCTGAAAAGAGGAAATTGATGTCCCCGTCCTTGCTTTATTGTATTTATACGAAAAAGCTAAATAAATCTCTCTCTCTCTCTCTCTCTCTCTCTCTCTCTCTTTCCCATCTAAATTCTAAATTATTAATGTTTGCTGGAGAAGTAAATTGAAACAATAATCGAAAGCATTTTTCACAAATAGATCCAAAATTTACATATTTAAGTTCAAATTTGAGCTGTTACTTGGAACTATTATACAAACAAGCAGAGCAAATTACGATAGAAGAACCAAAAACAAATATTGGTGTGAGGTGAAAGTCAAATAAAACTACTGAAAATGAACAGGAAATGATTACAGCAATTGATGTAGCGAATCCTTTCAGGATATTGTCAGCGTACTTCACAACGCATGCAATTATAAGACCTCCTAAAGCTTGGCTAAAGATGACAGTCATAGTCCAGCGGTTGTACCCATGGAAAAACCCACGTTCCACCACGTCTAATCCATCGTTGTAATAAACACCGGCAATTCCCAGAATAAGACCAAATGTTGCCAGTTGAATGTTTCGCAGCCAGACCGAAACTTGAGTTTGTTTCAGGATCTTTTCAAAGTACACGCCAGAGAAGCCAGATGTTAAACACATGACCACGATTGCAATAAAACCAGCTATTGGATTATGATATTCGGGACTTGCATCTTTGGCTGCGTCGCTGGATACGGTTGTTTCAATTTGGACAGCCGCAATTCCTAATGTGAGAAGGAAAAGAGAGAGCCATTTTGTTCCCGAGAGTTTCTGTTTGAGGATTAGCACCGCAAAAAGCGCAGTCGTGATAATTCTGGTCTGGAAAACTACCTGATATGTAGCTGCTGGAAGATTTGATATTGCAACATAGAATAAATTGTTCTGAACCACGTAGAGAACAGCAGGCACGCCCACCCGCAAATTGTCCCAGGGCTCATTTATTATGTCATTTTTCACCTGTGTTATCAATCCTCTGATCCCCCCTTCATAAAAGAGAATCATGAAAATACTGGCAAATAGTTTTATAACTTCCTGAACACAAACAGCAGTAGTTGAAAAGTAACGTTCGCCAGGCATTGTCCGCGAATATCTTGTGACTAAAACAGTAAAAGCACTTTGTGCTGATAGGAACATCAAGGATAAGTATCGCTTCCGTTTTAACAATGGATCAGTGTGAAGTTGTCTTTGTTGCTGTTGTTGTTCTGGTTGTTGTAATTGTTTTTCGGCCAGGAATTGTTGAACCTCATCGTTATAATCAACAAAAACTGCAAGCTCGTGTTTTTCTTCATTATTTTTCTTCACTTCAGCCATGGCTGGTCTCTTTATTAACGAGAAATACCAACGTTCTTAAGCATAACTTATCTGTAATACGTGGTACGTGAGATACAGAAACACATTTTTCTTAATCAATTAGAATGACCGTCCTGAACAAAATGCTAAGCTGACAGAGAATCTTGAACACGTAGTAGAATTGTTCGATAAGCTTCATATTGATAAATTTACTATGAAACTCAATACACTTTGAGAAAAAAGAACATGAATTAATTTGATAATCGCGTTTCATAATTCAGCGTTCTTAAAGCTGAATTAGCGTTCATAATTAGCGTTCTTAAAAATTTTGGTTCGAATCAAATTGCACTGCTTCGGTAAAATTTCGCTGCAGAGCAAGTTCGACCCCCCCCCCCCCACTCCCCCTTAAATAGGATCAGCACCAAGGAAAGCGAAAAACCAGTTGATGGCTTTGTTTGTAACAAAAGATACTACATTAGCCCTGATTATGTAAATGCGGTTTATGACTCTTTCCGTCTTATACTTTTTTGGATCTCGGGATAACTACAGCAGCACAGAAAATCTCATCATAAAATTTTGACACATAAATTCTTGATTACCCTTCCACAACAGACTTGACTCTAATTTTTACCAATAAATGTTTCAATTAAGCGAATATACTTTTTGTAGGTATCTCCGGCAAGAATGTTCGTAGCTGTTAATAAAACCACCTGGAATGTTTGTTTAGGAGAAACAAAAGGGGGAAGCCAACAAAAGTCCGCAATGTAAGGCAAAAACTGCTCCAAGTTCTATTTCCTGACTTGAAACTTAGTCAGTATAGAACTGCGTGATAACATTTATCCCAAACAATAAGTTAGTCAGATTCACGAATCGCTGCTCCCCCTTGCACCCTGTGAGTTCCCCCCTCTCATCTATGGATCTGTGAATGATGGGTTTGGCTATCCCGTACAAGCATTTAGGAACAAGCTGGTTAACCCCGTTGACTTCTACACAACTAAACTGATAGACAGGTGATCCTACGTCCTTGAAGCAAGTGTTAGCATCTGCAAAAAATAATAAACAAATAAACAATTAAGAAACAAGGACTCAAGAAACATTTTCTTTTTCTTCCATATTGTAGGTAATGAAAATATTCGGAAAAACGTTGCCTCTTATCTATTTGAATAACGTTAGGATTTCAAACGCATATCCGGAAAAATACAACCAGATGGTTAAATGTTTACTTGTCTGGGATAAATTAATCGTATTTGAATTGAAAACACAGTTTTATACAAAATCACATAGAAAAAATTAGAAAGCCATTCCGCTAGTTCAAAATTAATACTTTTAATATTAATAATTTAATATTAAAGCCCGAACTTTGGTCGCAGTGCAGTTCAGCGCTGTACCATCTCAGCCTGTCCCTCATCTTCGCAGCCTCACTTACATTATAGTGTTATCCGGGGATGTCTTCCCAATGTAATATCACTAAATTCCCAATGTTATCCTATGTTCACGATGTTAGCTTCTCCAAATGTTTTAGTATTCATGTTCTTTATTGACCATGTTTGACCATCAAATGTTTTATCATACACTTTGCATAATCTATAGAGTCAACAGTTTCTGCCTCCGATTTAATCTTTTTCAGATCTTTGTTTCTATGTGATTCGATGTTTTCCCTCCTTTCGAACCTGCCAGAGACGCGGCCCTTCTTTCCCTAGCTTTCCCTCAATTCTGACAGCCATCCGTGAGGAAGAACGACCTCCAAGTATTCGATGTAATCTTGGGAAAAAATGGAACGATGCCCTCTCTTCATGATCGGGTCAGGGAACGGTTACTCAGAGAAGAGTTTTAATCAGTTATTGAGCGATAAACAGAAGAATGTTTTGAAAATTACTAAAGAACTTCAATGTTCTTTAGTAATTTTCAAAACATTCTTCTGTTTATCGCTCAATAACTGATTGAGCGATAATCTCGCTCAATCTTTATTATTTTGAACTTGATCACCGTATTATTTATTATGTAGATCATTTTAATTTATTATCATTATAACCAATTTGTTATAATCTAGATCATTTTTAATCATAGTTCACTTGATTACCAGAAACATGGTTTCTTACTTCACTTAAAGCATGCAAGTAGGGCAAGTGGGATAGAGAGAGCGATATTATATATATATATATATATATATATATATATATATATATATATATAGCTATATATATATATATATATATATATATATATATATATATATGTATATATATATATATATATATATATATATATATATATAATAACCGTGATAGGGAGAAAATTAATTGCCACTTGAGAGTGTGAGTCCACACAACAGCGCGGGTAGTGACGCCGAGAATAAACACAGCCGGCGTTTGTTCATGCTTATTTGCAGGACAGTCTTAGATTTGTTATGCCCACATGAGCACCAGAAATGAAAAAAAAAATTATTGTATGTGCAGATGGAACACTCATTAAGTAGAAAAATTCAGACTGTAAATTTTAAAGTGGGACCTGATCAGAATAATGGAATGAGTAAAAAACACTCTGCAACTTTTAATGGTTCAGGGTTGATATTCAATGCGAACCAGGTCCGGGAGAGTTTGGCACTGCTTTTTTTACCAGCAATAATTTATCCCATTTGTTTGGTTTTCTTTCTTGATGTATATACTTTGGCCCTTTTGGGTTCAGTTTTCTTTGAACTGGAAAGCGCTTGGCTGATTTTGACTCATAAAAGTTGTCAATGTTCCCATTGCATCCAATGCGAATGAAGCTTCGTCAGAACAATTGACGAAATACGTAGTTTAACCAGAAGTCGAGATTTGGTGAGTAGATATATTAACGGTGGTTTCTATGATTAGACATGACAAACTTCAATATTGAAAATTCCTGCCGATCTAGACGTTCTGTACTTTTTGTAGACAAATTTCGAAAGAAAACAGAATTGGAAAAGACATACGATCTAGTACAGCTGACTTTAAATCTACGTGCTCCCTGGCAATACATTGCTCTTTTGCTCAAAACTACGTTCATCCAATTTTCGAATGTCAACCTTGAATCGATGAGAATCCCAATCTTTCCAGATCATGAGAATTCCAATGTCTTCGTTTTGTTTTGTCTTTGATTATTGAAATTAAAAATTCTATTCATCAGCATTCATCAGATAATGAGAGAAATTCAATATATCATCAAAGACACATATTAGTTATACAACAACAAACAACTGACATTACCCATGTCACATTGGTTAGTTAATGCAGAAAACATAACAAAAGACGTACGGATCGTTAAAGAGCATACAAATGTCCAGTTGCTGGTATTACTTTAAAAAAGCATTCGACACATTGGACCATGGAATTCTAAAAAAATAAATTGAGTTGCTATGGAATTAGAGGCTATTGTTTAGCTTCCCTAAGCAGTTCCCTAAAGGATCGTAATCAATTTGTTGAAGTAAATGGTTCCAAACGTCAATTGAATGCAGTGCCTTGCGGTGTAGCTCAAAAATCGCTCATTGGCCCACTGCTGTTTGTAATCTACATTAAAGGTCTTCCTTTAGTAAAAAATCATCGACACTAAATCTTTTCGCCGACAGCACTTCGATATTAAAAAATTTAGATGCCAGTATCCAAGGGTTTCAGTAAAACTTTAAAGGTGTCGATAATTGAAGGAAAGCAAATAAGTGGAAAATTTACAATTCCGAGAAAAATAAATCAAGAATCAATTAGCAATTGTATGGATTTCTATAAAACTCCACAAAAAACAACACAAGAGTTATATGTTTAGGAACCTTTTTTTAATTATAAACAATATATCAGAAAACTCGCGCATCAAAGAATGGCTTTCTGAATCCAACCCCCGAAATTTTTCTCAGGGTATTATATTCTCATGTGTATTTTTTTAACTGCAAATAAATTGAACTATTCTTTTTATAAGTACCTTGTTTTTTTGTAGTGTCAAAGTGGTAACAACTCAACGAAACATTATTTCACAAAAGGTTTCAAAAAAAGTAGAAAAAAATTAAAAGTTGACGAAAAACTGTTTCAGCGTCGGAGTGTTAGTGAAAAGCAACATTCTGAACAGCAAAATTTGACCAAAATCGCTGCACTAGGAACAAAATATTTGCAGAAATTTGTCTAAATAGTTCTTAGAATTGTTGTTTTGTGTCAGGGAAGAAGAGTGCAGGCTGCTTTAAGATGATAATACATACGGGATGAAAAAAACATTGAACAAAAATGTGGGAAAAACTATATGAAAATTATGAAAACTAAATTATTTTTAAATGAAATACAAATAAATTTTATATGATGTCTATATCTGATTTGGCGAAACCTGTATGTTGACCGACGTGATCACCAGTGATAATTTTGTCACTTATGTGATAGTGCAGTTTTTACATATCTAGGACAACTTGTATGTGGATGCTAAAAGCTGGTGCATTTAACATTAAAAGATGTATTAATGAGATGACCGTGTAAACTTTTCTTTTTATGGACTCGCGGTGTTGGTTTACCAGGGCGAAGACAGACAATACGAACATCTTAATCTCGCGACTAATTTGTCCTAGACAAATATACCAACAGTTTAACGTTAATTCTGCTGCTTGACAATCTAACACAGCCCAAATTACTTCATTCTAACCCCCCCCCCCCATTCCGGAACGAAGCCATACAAAATTGGATAAAACTGATGGCGAATCTAAAAGACTATTCAGTCTCATCGATATATTTTTATCCTGCGCAACTTCCATTTTAATTACCAATTTCATTAAAGTTTAATCATTAGAAAAAATTACGAAATTAACTAAGCTACACTTGAGTGTCGTGAAATTAGTGAATGATGTAGTTGAATTGGAACCTGGCGTATGGGTGTTGGTGCAAATATCTTCATCTCGGCAAAATCTAACAGGATCCACGATTGGTATGAATCCACTTTCTAAGTAGCTCACACTGAAGTAGGCTTCCATGAGGCTGTTTGCAAACGAGTTCATATCACCCATTCTTGAGGTCAAACCCAGGCCACACACACCGATTAGGTCGCCCTGTCTCGCCACTTCTTCACATATTGGCAAATGATGCCTTCGAGAACCCACAACTATAAAGAGAAAAATACAACTCAACAATTTAGACAAAACGGAATAGTTATCGGCCTGTTTCTTTTTGCAAGATAAAAAAATCTGAACTCTTAACTACATTTCATTTTAAATACACGCTTCTTTTAATGTTCTCATTATTAAGGCTCGATGTTAAAAACAACTTAAAATGAGTGCCTGTTCATTCATTATCATACAAAAACTAAATTATTAAGGCTTGTTGGCCTATTTGATATAATAAAACGGGCCGGTGTACTGTTGATGTACCGCGTTGATTTGACCAAATTATGTATAAAGCTCAGAAGATGACAAAGTTCTAAAACACAACTCTTAGATGTCAATTTATTGCTGTGCAACAATGTCTATACGTTCACGCGGTACAGAAAGGTGCATGGTTTTTATTGATTAATTGGACCTGTTCTGCCTCCCACCGCCAGCTTAGTCACTTAATAAAAAAATTAAAAAACATAAATCAGCTGCATTATTTCCCTCCCAAATATTTCGCCTCGCTCACAACCAAGATTCTTTCTAACAAAGTTTCCGTAGTTTTAAAAATTTTGGCAAATTAGGCGTTCGCTTTCAAAACTTCATAGATACCCAGAATGCGATCAGCGACCCAAAACGTGTATGGGCCAACGGACTAGGGTCTCGGCGGCGGGTTGGGTTCAGACGCAACACCCGAAGCCAGTTATGGGCTAGAACGAACAGACGTTGACTACCTTCAGCCAGACTGAACAGACCCAAGCCAAAATCAGCTAGAAGTATTTTGACTATTTTTCAAGATAAAAACAGTGAAATCCACGAATAACGCAGTTTTCAGTAATCAAATATTAGTGTTTGTTTAACCTTCTACTTTATGATGCTAGTTGCTAAAGACCAGCTGCTGCTTTAAAAAAATGTCATTTCATAACGCCGTTATTTCTATTTTGCAGATCTTTTCTTACCGCCTAATTTGTGCCTGGGTACAGATGAAGATCTGTAAAAGACTGCTTTCATCGCTTTCGGACCGGTACATCAACGTGTGACAGGAAATCCAGTACTCAGCGTTGATAGGAATGTCCTTAGGCTTTCTATCAAAAGCGATTTTTTTAAAAAAAAATTGTCTTTTTTCTTTTTATCTTACTAAATGACTAAGTACGACTTTTTGAAGCCTGTAAAAATTTTCAAACGACCTCTAAGAATTTGAAATTTAGACCATTTGCTCCTTTACTCAAAATACAGATTTTAAAAAGATCAATAAATTTTTTCGTTTATATAAGGAACAGACTTCACAAACGCTGCTCTAGCTAAAATGAGAGAAAATAGAGCTCTTATATCAGAAGCACGAGCAACTGCAGATGAAGCATGCAAGATGATCAATACTTCATCGAAGTGCAAAGCAAAAGTAAACGTTTTTAGCATCAAAACAAGAGTAACTAAATGTCACAAACTATAGATCAACTGTTTTATCAATTGATCCATAGCCAACTCAGGTGAAATTTGCAAATATCAAACGTGCTAAAAACAACATCACAAATGTAAAAATGCAAAAAAATGCAGCAAGCAGCTATCAATTCAGCTAACACTGACAAAATTTATTTCTTGCAATGAAACTGCCGAGGTTTGTCTAACACAAATGCAAGAACTTTGCCACTGTGTGCCTCAATGAGGTAAATAAGGAACGGGAAAAAGCTACATAAGATTAAAATTTACTTCGTAATGGCAACAAGGAAGGCAAGTTAATTAAATGGTTCAAAGAAATTGGCAAAAAAAGCAACAAAAACCAAAGTTAAACCTCAACAATCTGATATATATGACGACCAAAGGAAAGTTCTCGAAATACTAAACGCGCGCTTTGGAAAAACCTGTGTTAGGAAATCTTTGGGTTAGAGCTATATATCACTTAGGTCGAGATTTTTCCTGTAAAGATTTTCGAAACCTAAATGTAAATAGTTTTCATCTCCGAACATTTTCACGCTTCCCGTCAGAAGCTAAGTTGCATATATAACAAGAAAAACGGTTAAAAAATATTAGAAATTCTTGAGAAGCGAAATTTAGACTTTTTAAACGATGGTTTTCACATCAATTGCAAGAGCACGCCGAAACATGCTTATCGTACACTTGACCGATATATGATTTTCCAATTGTTTTGGCACATTCCTTGTTGCCGAGAACTTTGGTACTGACTACAGTTCGGCCATCACAACCTCGAATCAGTACAAAAAAAACTGAGGCAAAAAAACAATTGCAGAAAAATCTAAGAGATGAGAAGAGAGAAAAAACGAAAACTCCACCAGCCTATCCAAAAGCTGAGGAACAATATAACCAACTACTTACACTGTTCGCTCTTAGCCCACTATAAGAATCGTACTTCCAACAGAAAGGATTTCTCTTCCGCCAAAAAACTATTGATCTCATCCGTCAAGAACAAGAAAAGGAATACAACAGAAGAGCAAATTTAAAACAATACAGAACTTTGAGGGAAAAAACATTTTCTTCACAGATGTACAAAAAAGGTGCAACGATCGGATAAAGTTAGGCAGTCGAACCTGATCGCAGTGACTCAAAATGAGGGGAACAAAAGCATTTGGAAGAAAAACTAAGGCTTTGTCTGGGGATTTAAAAAACCAACTAGAAAACAGCAAGGTACTGAAATCTTCTCTAAGAAACTCGGAACAATAATGGGCAAAAAAATGCGAAATCATTAAAACTTTATTAGCGGGTACGATGAAAGACCAAAATTACGAAAGCTTGAAATCAAATCAGCAGTTCGAGGAATTCAAATAAGAGACCAAATTGCCTCCTCATAGCGGAGGAATTGAAATCAAAAACTGTGTACAAAAAGTAGATCAAAAATAGGAAACTGCGAACAAAACTAATAATTCAAGCCCCGGATAATCTAAAATCATATAAACATTCTATAATGTTGCCTAACTGCCTCAAAGCATATACCTCTCTCCTTATAACGAGCTCTAAGAACACATCTTTTGTTTCCATTTCTTGGAAAAATTGAGAAGTCAAAAAGATACCAAAGACGAACAAAAACAGATAAGAGGCAGAAAGTTACCGACCAATCAGCCACAACAACTGTCTGGCGAAAACATGCAGCATTTCTGCAAAGGACAATTCCCTAACGCACTCTGAACATCATAATGTCTTCGGCGAAACATAAAGTACCTATAGACGAAGCCGCTTCACAACATGCTCCAACTAATTCAGAACATAAGAGAAGCATCAGTAGACCGAAATGGTGGATTTTGTTTGAATAGATGTTGAAAAAGCTTGATGCAGTGTGGAGACTAAGACTACAAAAAACTGCAGCAAATACTTTGCGCACATAACTGAGAGAAGATGGCTAAACCCTCTTCTCACTCAAAGAAATTTATATGGGAATCTGAATAACTCAAAACGCACCACTTTTTCAACAATAGCTGGACTAACTCAGGACAGTGTCATTGTACCAAGACTCTTCTTGGTTTATGTCAGTGTTATTCCTAAAGTACCTGTCCAAATACCATTTCGCCGTTGATTTTGCCCTTTTATTACAGGACGTGTTCTTGTACATCAAAACAAGGGTTACTTCATTGCTCACTGAACTAATTGGTCAAATGGCGCAGAAAGATAAATATAAGAGTATATCTTAAGAGTAAACACTGGAAAAACAAACTACCTGGTGTCCAAAAACCCGTGAAAAAATCTAGTCATGATCTTTCAAATAAAGAAAAACTGATTAAAAGACCAAACTCAGTTAAACTTCATCACCTAAACATTAACCCTTCATCTAAAATGGAGCAAACAATGTAGAGATCGGGTAGGCAGAGCAAACAAAAATCTGTCAATTATGGCGTCTAAGTCAACTAAACATTTTTGAAAAATGTGATATTTTGTATAAATCATAGGTTGGAGCTCTACTTTTCTACGAGAAAACTCGCTGGCTAGACCAAGCTCGTAGTTGTTACGAATATACAGCTACAGCAAAAAAGAGCGTTGATAAAAGTGTATGAGATCTCGTTGGCTTTATGTGAAACAAGTTTATCAGAAGTCTAATATACCTGCCGTAAGGGATATTCAATTCAGATTAGCAAATATGACCTCAAACGCGCAAAAATTAATAAAAACTTGAATCAGGACTTGAACTTATCTCGAGAAAAAGCAGTTGCAAAAGCCAGCTGGATATGTTCAGCCGAAGTCAACAACCGAAACGCCATCTGTTTTCACACATCCTTAAAACTGAAACAAGCAAAACGAGCATGGATCTGCCGTGCAGCCCAAACTAATCATCAAATCTTTTCAGAGGCCTATGGATCGAATCTCAGTACCGAAACGCAGGTGTAGACTGGCAAAGACACAGCTTGCGACTAAAATCATAAGAGCACATACAAGCAATTGTGGATCAATTCATTGTTTTGACGTATTCATTTGTCGCCAGACACAAGAGAGAATTCAAGCAGCTACACAGTCAGAATAACGTTTTACAATCAGACGCTCGTTTGAGAAAGCATATAATAGCTCAATTGCTATAACAACGATGGATTGATTCAGGGCAATAGCTAATTCCTTCTTTTCTGTCTTCTAAGTTATCTTCTGACCAGATCGTTAAGCGTACCAATGACCACAGATAATTTTGAATTCAACCACAAGCCTAATCATTCAGACTTCAACAACAAAACGCATAACGCAAATTGACGACGTTTTGAGTTACAGTATTAGCTTACTTTTTACCTTCCTTCTGGTTTATTTATGAAACAGCTCTCAGCTAATGATATTTGATAGACGCTTGATTAGTTTCTTATTTGCAATTATCAGCAAACACTGCTTCCTGTTCCAGAAGAGACAGCCGCTCGATTCGTTATTTTTGGCCTAAGCCATAGGAAAAGCAAAAAACTCGCCATCAACTCGCCATCATAAGCATCATGCTAGAGGAACCAATAGAAAATCCATTTTATCAATTACTCTTAATTAATTCTCATACTCACTCCACTGATTTCCTTATCAAATGTTAAATTTATTCAAACAACAACATAATTTAGTGCGAAGAGCGGTTTGGTTCAGTGGTGTCATGGTTTAGGTCGGGTTAGTATAGCACTTTTTACGGCTCTTACCTTTAAAATTTTCACCTTATTATTTAGATTTTTAACCGTTAGCAAATCTAAAACCTCCATCCTAATACTCGTTAATCATTTCCTTTATCCACAAAATCTTATACTTCATCATATAAATTTCTGTCATGAATACATTGACTTGTAGCGCCGCGGTCTCCTCGTCTGGTTAAAACGAGCCCAGTTGTTCAATCGCCACCCGGTAAGGAGCGCTTTTTGCTTTCTCCCTTATCACATCTAATTTATTGCCTTCTTAAACATACTGATTATCAGTTCTTCTAATTAATCGACAATTGGCGTAAGGTGAAAATTTTAAAGGTAAGAGCCGTAAAAAGTGCTATACTAACCTGACCTAAACCATGACACCACTGAACCAAACCGCTCTTCGTCTTCGCACTAAATTATGTTGTTGTTTGAATAGATTTAACATTTGATAAAGAAATCAGTGAAGTGAGTATGAGAATTAATAGAGAGTAATTGATAAAATGGATTTTGTATTGGTTCCTCTAGCATGATGCTTATGATGGCGAGTTCGCCTCTCTGACAAGAATTATGCAGTTTTGCTTCACTGGAGGTTTTTGCTTTTCCTATATCTTAGGCCAAAAATTACGAATCGAGAGGCTGTCTCTACTGGAACAGGAAGCGGTGTTTGCTGATAATTGCAAATAAGTAACTAATCAAGCGTCTATCAAAAATCATTAGCTGAGAGCTGTTTCATAAATGAACCAGAAGGAAGGAAAAAAGTAAGCTAATACTGTAACTCAAAACGTCGTCAATTTGCGTTATGCGTTTTGTTGTTGAAGTCTGAATCATTAGGCTTGTGGTTGAATTCAAAATTATCTGTGGTCATTGGTACGCGTAACGATCTGGTCAGAAGATAACTTAGAAGACAGAAAAGAAGGAATTAGCTATTGCCCTGAATCAATCCATCGCTGTTATAGCAATTGAGCTATTATATGCTTTCTGAAACGAGCGTCTGATTGTAAAACGTTATTCTGACTGTGTAGCTGCTTGAATTCTCTCTTGTGTCTGGCGACAAAGGAATACGTCAAAACAATGAATTGATCCACAATTGCTTGCATGTTCTCTTATGATTTTAGTCGCAAGCTTTGTCTTAGCCAGTGTACACCTGCGTTTCGATCCATTGGCCTCTGAAAAGATTTGATGATTAGTTTGGGCTGCACGGCTGATTCATGCTTGTTTCAGCTTTCGGGATGTGTAAAAACAGATGGCGTTTCGATTGTTGACTTTGGCGGAACAGATCCAGCATGCTTTTGCAACTGCTTTTTCTCCAGATAAGTTCAAGTCTTGATTCAAGTTTTTATTACATTTTGCGCATTTGAGGTATTATTTGCTAATCTGAATTGAATATCCCTTACGGCAGGTATATTAGCCTTCTGATGAAATTTTTCAGATTAAGCCAACGAGGTTTTCTCATACAATTCATCAACCCTTTTTTGCTGTAGCTGTATATTCGTAACAACTACTAGTTTGGTCTAGTCAGCGAGTTTTCTCGTAGAAAAGTAGAGGTCTTTATCCACGAGGCTAGCCAAGTACACCACGTATAAGAAAAAAACAAGCAGAGCCAGCAAGCGCCCTTTCCGATGCTAGAAGTGGCTCCCCCCTTAAGGGTTACAGTCATTTGATTTCATAAACTCTCAAAGAACAATTAATATTTTTTTCTCGTTTATTTCCAAATCGAACTCTCTTTAATGATGCCCTCTAAATTGTTTGAACTTCATTACACATACATTAAAAAACTGCTGAGGCCAGGCTGCTTTATAGGGCTGGAATTATAGGCTTTAATTTGTCGAAATTATTTGTTCGGACTGCGATCAGAGGTAAACATCTGACTGTTACCTCTTCACAGAGAATGAAAAAGAAAAGCAGTGAAAAGGAAAAAACTGAATGATTTTCTCATGTTTTTACTTTTCTAATGGTTTTCTCTTAGCCATAACAGAAAATAGGTATGCGGCCGAGGTAAGGGTATGATCCAGGCCGAAATTGTTTTTGGGCGGAACGCACAGGAACTTTATAGGCGAGACCTAACAGACACCCAATTTAGTTATGGTCCAGACGGATTGGTGCGAAGGAAATTTAGTCCAGACTCTGAGTTCAGTCGCACCAGACCCCTGTCAGCGACCCATATCCGTCTGGTCTATACCTGTCTTAAGGTGAGGACCTCATACAGAGTAGTGACCTCAGGAATTTGTGATCTTGTAAGAAACTTGATATTACCTCCTCAGAGGACTATCAAAAATCATCGCTTACCCGGGTCGAGGTGTCACCGCTAAAAATCGCTAAAAGATGTAAGATTTGAAGTGAATTTGAGTAAAAAGTGTAAGATTTGCGCTCAATGCAATGAATGCCCGGGTTGCCCATCAGTAGTAGTAGCTGAGCAGAGCTGGGGGGGGGGGGGGTAAAAGGATGTACCTATGTATTAACATTAGGTATAGCCTATTTTCGTTCAATTTCCAAAGATGTACCTAAAAAGAGAGTGAGAACAATAGACCTGTCATCTTATCGTAATTACCCAGGGGTAATTATCTTAATTACCCCAGGGAAATGCATCCGCTCTAATGCACTTCAGCTAATCTTATCTACTTAACCTTTTTTGAAAGGAAATAATTATTTTTGTTTTTTTTTATTTTTCTATTTTTCCACTTTTCAATTTTTGAAGTTTTTTATGTAAATTTTTTCATTTTAAATTTATTTTTTTTAAATTTAATTAAATAAATTTTGGTTGAAAAATGTCGTTTTTTGCGTAAGGTTTTTGATGAAAAATGCATAATTTGAAATTTTCTTTTTTTTCCATTTGTTAGTTTTCGAAAAAAAATAGTTTTCATTTTTTTCGAATTTTTGAGTTTAATTAAAAAAAAAATTATTTTTATAGAAATATTAATTTTTTTTAGAACATTTCTTATTTAAAAAAGTTGTTTTTTACATAAGGTTTATAACAAAAAATGCAGATTTTTACGTTTTTTTATTTTTCTATTTTATCATTTTTCAGTTTTTGAAGTTTTTTTCATGTAAATTTTTATTATTTTTTTTTTGAAAAGAATCGTTTTACTTAAAATAAATGTCTTTAAAAAATGTCGTTTTTTACATAAGGTTTTTAGCAAAAAATGCAGATTTTGAGGTTTTTTATTTTTCTATTTTTTCCATTTTTCAGTTTTTAAAATTTTTAATGTAATTTTTTTTTGAAATAAAAATCGTTTTACTTAAAATAAATTTCTTTCAAAAATGCGTTTTTTTTACACAAGGTTTTTAACAGAAAACGCAAATTTTGCGGTTTTTTATTTTTCTTTTATTCCATTTTTCAATTTTTGAAGTTTTTTATGTAAAAGTTTTATATTAATTTTTTTTTTTGAAAAATGTTTTAATATAATGAATTTTTTTAACCAATCATATCATTCGTATAATCTATGTTAAAATAAGCCAGGACCGAGAAACTTTGTTCATTTTGTGTTTTGTCTCAGTTGAATATCTGTGGTCTTAAAAAAATGCAAAATACTCCAACACTTCCTTTACTTCCTTCAACATCTTTTCTTTCGACATTTCATTCTGATTTAGATTTCGTTCCCAACAAAGAGGAATCGAAATTTAGAACAACAGTAACTGATAATAACATCGAATTATCCTTTGAGGTGGATTGCACAAGAGTAACAATAAAAACACAGACTACTAGCTTAACACTTCCGGAAGATTTGTGGAGAACTTTAGAGGCTGCTAGACATCATAAACTCCACTTAGCGAAGAAAAAGTCAACAATTCAGTACTTTCTCTCCCCACTTATTTTCAAGCCGTTGAGAGAATTCGAAAAGAACAAGGATTTCATCCACTGAAAGACTGCAAAGGTATTTTGTTCCCGTACTCTCGTGATATAAATCACTACGGTGTATGGTGGGTAGAAGACATATTCTCCAAACATGCTGATACATTTTCTACAAAATCACAAATCTTCGATCTACCCAATTTCCAAGACCTCATTCTTCCTCCTATCCAGGAAAATGACAATGATGAGAACCAATCACTTCATAAAAATGTTCCTTTCTCGAACTACAAGTGCTCTCCAATATAGGTCTTAAAAGTTGCTTGTCTTCACTGATAAATTCTCCCTCACGTGACATCAATTGTCACGTCACGTGATGTTACTAAAAATAGAAATGACATAACTATTACGTCATGAAGAACACTCAAATGTCATTGGTTACGACTGCTTTTATATGATCTCATTGGTTACGAAGTCGCAATAATTCTCGTTCTTACTAAAATTTTATTGGTTCGATTTATAAAGCTCTTTCTTGAAGATAATTCAATCATTTGCTGCTTTTCGTTTTCAATATTCAGTTACCTTATTTATTCAATTCTTCCTTTCTTGCCTTAAAAACTCATCTTTTACTTACTTCAAACGCCACAGATGGATCAAAGTTCAGTCTCAGCTGACAGCAAAAAACCCTACGCCTTCCCCTTCCGCAAACGAAACCATAAGGGAAAACCAGTTATTCCTTCTTCCCAGTTTGATTATCAAAATGAACGCATATATTCTTTGTATAATGATATCAACGTGAAAGTTGAGGACACTGAATCCAAACCAAATGAGGATCGCCAAGGAAACAACAACCTTTGGTCTTTCCAAGAATACAGCAACCGGAAATATCAAATCAGCATCCCAGAGGAGACTATCAACACAAGCTCGAATTGGACCCACTTGAAAGCCTTTCGCGAAAATGTCGAAAATGAATTTGTTCTACATCAGTTTCTGATGCTGTCGGTCTGGGAATTGAAAATTTTCATTCAAAAATTACCTGAGATGTTAAAAGAAGCACTACAATTTGAACCCTCAGAAGTTATTGCAAAGTTGATGATTGACGAAACTTTGTTCCAGCCAACTGATGTGGAGGAAAAAGCAAAATTCGATGTGTTCTGGGAATTGAGTGAGACTGCTAAGCGAAAAGTATGTGTGACCAGAACATTTTACCAAGATGATCCGAATCGATGTTATTTCACTATCAAGCTCTTCACTCGAGGGACTGAAAAGGACAGTTTTAGAAGGAAATGCTTCCTTTCTGTCACAATTGGGGAGTTGCAGAAAATAAATCGAATGAGCAATGAAATTATTTCAGTGCTGAACAAAGTCAAAAACCAGACAAAATCGCAAAGTGCATAGAAGTAATTGTAAATTTTTATAATGTATGTGATGTCTGTATTTATTCACTTTTTGAATTACATTCTTTCAGAACAGTTGCTCGATATGAATATTGAGGAAATGGTAGAGTTCGAAAAAGAAATCAGTCAACTTTTTGTTGGAAATACAAAAAGGAAAAATTATTTTTTGGCTGTCTGTCGAAGTTCTGACAAAAATGTAAATCTAGATAAAATCAACAGAGAAGTTCCCTTTGGAGGACTAATAGGGGTTGGCGATTCAAAGTTAGAAAAACTTTTGAATTGGTCGAAAATTTTTTTCGTTTACATGCCACATTTCATGATGCAACGGGATACCTGGAAACAAATCTAAATATTGGTCGTGGGTACTGTTACATGGTTCCATTCCTTAATTCAAAATTAAACTTTTGTTTCTTGGGACATATAACAGGTCTAGCATATTGTTGTTTTCTGAAATTGTCACCACGATTCCATTTAATCGAAGTGTGAATCATTATTTCCTAATCACGAACAAAAATCAGTTGCACTCTAATGACAGATCATAACAACCACGCAGCTGACTTTATTTTCGATAATAACAATCAAGAGCGACCTCCTTGGAAAATGTGTGGACGCACTTGCTCTCGAACAGCTTTTTTGTCAATATTCCAGTGCTTAGTATTATTAATACTTCTTCCTTTTTCAATTATCAACCTCATTTTTGCCAGAACTTGTGACGAACGAACAGTTTGGATTGCTATTCTTTCAAGTGCTGTTGGTTGCATACTTCCTAATCCCAGAGCATAAAATGAATAAGATTATATCAACAAAGGAACGCATTCTGATGTATCTTGTTGGTCCTTCCGGATCTGGGAAAACTGTTTTCATTATTGATATGCTACAAATGAAAACTTTTCAACCCTCGTTTGATCGAATTTTATACTTCTATAAGCACTTTCAGACAATTTACGATACAATGATGCAATCAAATGCAGGCATAGAATTCATTCAGGGTGTTGATTTTGAATTAATTGAGAACTTACCAGCTGACGGCACAAAATATTTACTTATATTCGATGACTCATTAGACATTCTTTCCAAGTCGGAAAAATTCAACGAAATTGCGACAGCCGGTAGACATCGAAATTTAAATTGTGTTTATATCAAACATAATCTTTTCCACAAAAATAAAACTGGACGTGATGCCGAGCTTCACACTACTCACATTGTTTTGTTCAAAGCACCCAGTGATGTGCAGCAAATTGATATATTGGGAAGACAACTGGGTCTGGGAAAACAACTAAAACAATGGTATGATGACCCTACACAAGAACCATATGGGCATCTTATGGTAGATTTGAGACCACCTACACCTGATTTGTTAAGATATTGTTCAAATGTAACTTCATTTCCTTCAGAATTCTTCGTACCGAACAGTCGTGCTCGTATTAGTGATATTAATGATAAACGCACAGAATTATTATACTCTGAAGCTCTTTCGGAATCTCAACAAGAAACTTCAACCAGCTTTCCTTCTACATTGTCCTAAGGAATTCATCAGATTTCTCTGTGAGTGTATTGTAAACTTGATTAAAGGAAACCTCACATGATTAAGAAGAAATCAGTTCACTCGCTTCCAAAAACAACTTAGAAAGCTCACATCAAAATTAAAAACCCTAAGTTCGAGAAGACTTATATTGGGCTCAAAAGCTGGAATAACAATATTAAGTTACATATACCGACCTTGTATGAACAAATTTTCAACTTTCTTCAATGAGTGAGGTCAAAAATTTTGTTCTTGTTCCAAAAGAACTGTGGGAGACCAGAAAAAGGAAACCATCGGAACCCTACAGCGAGATATATAAAAAAAGAAGAAACAGTTTCCCCAGTTATCAAAAAAGTGAAAGAAGAACGTTCCGAAGAAACCAATCGTCCACCTAAAGAACTTAAGACAGACCTGGAATTTCACTATAAGAACTATCCTGAGACATTGAAAACTTTGAAAGAGATATACGAAAACAAACGGGTGAAAATTTCACTTTCCAATACAATTATTGTCGACAACGTTGACACAGGAGTTGACATAAAAACATTCCTTTATTCAATTAAATTGAAGAACGCTTCAGTTGATCCAAACTATTTCCTAATTCTGAAAGTTCTAAATCTGAGACCACATCTGGTTAAAAACAACATTTTGAGGACACAATATGGTTCAGACTGGTTCAATTACAGTTTCAGATAGAATCAAATTGCAAAAGTTGTATAACGAGAGGGGACCAGCAGCTTTCGGTTCTATCAACAACTTAACAAAAGCAAGTGGAATCAGTCGCGAGAGAGTTACAGAATTTTTAGTCAAAAGACTCTTATACGAAATACAAAGGAATCAGACGAAAATTTCCCCGGCTAAATGCGCATGCTCGCTATATTGATGAGATTTGGTGCTTGAATCTTGCGCAAATGGATAAACTATCACGATGGAATCGAGGTATCAACTTTTTACTCGTTACTGTAGATGTTTTTTCTCGACACCGTTAGGTTGGCATTAGCAGAGGGCAAATTTCAGAAAGGATGTAAACCTCACTATACACATGAAATTTTCCTAGTTCGAAAAATAAACACTTTAGCGCCCTTCCCGACATATTTTGTTGTTGATCAGAAAGGTGAAAACATTGATGGAATATTTTATGAACAAGAATTGTCAAAAGTTGCATAATCATTTTTCAATTAGTCGCGCTAGGAAATGGACGGTTACAATCTACCTTATTTTAAAGGAGTTCCTCGTCAGAGGGGGCGTGGCTTTGGAGTCTTGGCTAGAACAGTCGCTAGGACAACTCTTCCCATTCTCAAGAAACACGTTTTACCTGCAGCAAAAAAAATTGGACGAGATGTAATCGAGTCAGCAATTCCCGAAATTGGTGGTGTTTTATCAGGACAGACTTCGATTAAAAAAGCAGTAAAGAAGACTGCAAAATCAACAATACAGAAACAAGTTGGTGGTGGTATGAAAAAGAGGAAAAACAATAGACAAAGTGTTACTCGACAAAAAATTCGCAAAGACTTTTTGAAGAACCTTGACTAACCATTTTCTCAAACAAACGTCACACAGAACAGTCAAATGAATTCGTTTTATCTAGAATTAGTATCCAACGCTTCCTCTCGAGTTTACCCTCAAAATGCAACGGCTTCGTTCACCAATTTTCTTCCCGACAAAATTGAACTGGATGGATCATGGGAAGTAGCTTTAGTCGAAGTATCATATCCCGGTATATGTTATAACATTGAAGGAGGATTGATGACATTTCACTATGATGAGAAATTTAAGCATGTATTCGCTATTCCACCAGCAGTTTTTAACTCTATGGACGAATTTGCGAAGAGTCTTACAGATATACCCAAAAAAGCACGACATCCCAAAAAATTAGATCCTCAATTTTCTGTCAACATCGACAAAAAAAGTCGAAGACTAACTTTTTGCAATAGAGGATCTCAAAATGTATCCTTCAGCAAAAGTTTGGCTGCTAACTTGGGCGTTGAAGCTGACAAACCTGTTATGCCACCTGATTCGAAAGGATCATACAACACCAAGTCCTGGGCAACGGCAGATCTCCCTTTTGATATTACTGGAACACATACAATTTTACTCTACTTGGATATAGTTGAACCCAATTCAGTCGGTGATGTGAAATGTCCTCTTCTACGCTCCTTGCCCTTCAAACATCGAGATAACGATGAGATTTTTAAGAGATCTCAGGTTCTGAGTTATCGCAGTTTCGAACACTTGAGATTCCATAAAGTAATCAAATCCAACTTCCACAGTATCCATGTAGAATTAAGAAACGCTGCTGGGCACCTTGTTCCCTTCTTCCCTATTGGTCAAGTTCAACTTACGTTATTATTCCATAAAAAATCTTGATCATTTCCTCAATTATCATTATAAAAAACGGTCGGCTGAAATGCAAATGAATTCCTTGTCTCACTCTATGCTAGACTTTTTTGGGAAAGTTCCAAATCTAGACCCCATTCTTTGGTCCAATGAACAGCAAATATTTCCAACAAATTCCTTAAACGAGTCAACAATCGAATTTCAATTGGAAACTGATCGTAATATTTTTACTGACTTGCGCTCTATTCGATTATTAAAGGAGATCGAACACGTTAAGATAATGCCGAAGAAACATTATTGGTAAACAATGCTCTTCATTCTCTTTTCTCTAATTGCGAAGTATATCTTAACAATGAACAAGTTCACAGTGCCAATTCTCTTTATGCTCATCAAGCTTTTGTCTCTGCTGACTGAATTTTCAGGGACAAAAGGAACGAAGGAAAGCTTATCTCAATGCCAAGGATATCGATACGAGATTGAGCCAAACGATATTACAAAAAGAGCATTTACAGATACTGTTTTTAAAAAGGATAAAGATGATTTTACTTTTTACGGTCCGTTAGCAATAGGTCTATTTGCTTGTGAAACTTTACTTCTCCCAAATGTCAACCTCAGACTGAAATTGATCCGGTCATCTCCAGCGTTCTATATGATCGATAATGGTGGGCTGAACTCTGAGGCTACAATTTTGGAAGCTTGCCTTTTTACTAGACAGGTAACAATCTCAGATAACTGGATGAGAAGTTTCAAAAGCAGACTGCTGCGAGAAACTGCCATATTTTACTATAATGAAGAACTTCCAAAAACGTTTATCATTCCAGCTGGACAGAATCAGTTTATACAAGAAAATATATTTTCAAACAAGCCAATTCGAATGATAGATATTGCTATGAATCTGAATAATGAGTTCAGTGGAACATACAACACGAATCCGTTCCATTTTCGTAAATTTGGTCTTCGACAAGTTAAAATTGTGCGTGGGAATCAAACTATAGTTAACTTGCAAACGGAAAATCATGTGAGAGCTTATGCTGAATCGATGAAAGCACTCAAATTTGATGATGACGGTCCTAACATTCAAAACAAGGATTTTGAAAACCATTTTCATTTATTTTTCGATCTTACTTCAACACAGGAGGCCAATGTCGAAATGCATTTTCCTGATGTAGTTGGAGCAGGAACTCGTTTAGAGCTCTACTTTGCTAACAATTTGGCTAATACTGTAGAATTATTTGTTAGTGGTGAATGTATAAGTTCAGTTGCAATTGATAAGGAGGGATCAGTTACTAAAAATGGATAATCAACAACTCTTACATGTTGTCAACAGGTTCCCACACCTAAAGTTCAAATATCGTGGTTCCTTCCCAGCAGATCTTCGACCAAAAAATTTACCTACAAACACGTTTTGTATAATCAACCCAGATTCATCTACTCAACCGGGCTCGCACTGGATTTTTCTAGCCAATAAAAATGGAAAGTTGTTCTACGGGGATTCGATGGGAGAAGTTTTGGAAAAATATGGTATCAGGACAAAAGCAAACTTTGGTTCATTAGTACAGGAAAAACTCCAAAATTCAGAATTGTGTGGTTTATATGCTATTTATTTTTCACATGTGTTATTTTCTAAAGTCTCGTCTAAATATTTAAATGATTTTCCTATTTTGAAGTTCTTTGCTGATGTTTTGTAAGCTTTGACAACCAAACACTTTAATTATTTAAACATTAATCCGTATAATGATGCAAATGGTTTTCAAAACTTTTTTTAAAAAAATTGTAAACTTTGTACTTAATTATTTGTATGTGTATTTGTATCTAATTTAGTTATTTTATAAAATGATTTTTTTTTCAAAAGACATTTTGTATGGTAAACAGTGAATTAAAAAAGATATAAAACGAAAGAAGGCTAAAAATTTACAAAATCTAAAGAAAATGACTTATATATATAAAGGAGTAGTGTGAATTCCGTCTTCACAGACTTTACGCTTGGGATAAAAGTATGACAGTCCCACTTTTTTGAGTTCATATGTGCATACTTTCTTATTGTCGACTACGCGAAATCCCCTGTTCGTTGAATATACTCGCTCCTCATCAAACAAAACTTTTCTGTATTTGGCTAAGGGCTCCTCGATGTTGTTTTTGTTGAGCCCCTTACTGGATAATTTTACAGTATCTGATCGCTCATCGTAGCAGCAGTAAGTTTTTGAGCACAAAGCAATCATTTCTGAGCATCTAAATTCTTCTTTGAACAAGCCTGGAGTTCTCTTGTCAAAATTCGAATGCTTGTTGCAACATTCACGTGGGAAAAAGTTGCAGCTTGAGTTTGCTGCAAAATTATCACTGCAGTCGCTCTGTCTCATCCAGTACCACAATGATTGCATTTCTGGTCGAATGATTTTGTCAAGTCTTTCCTCACTAAGCGCCATGTACAGACTGTCGGTATCCATTTCAATGAGTTCGTACTTATTTTTGTCGCAGAAAGTGGAGAAGAAATTGTACTTGAGTTGTAACATTGTAAGTTTAGCGTACTGCAGAATAAAAAAGCCAACAATTATTGGTTCCTTGTGCTCGATACGTGTTTTGATCATTTCTACCCCATAAATTTCTTCTGGTAGTTCGTTCATAGTCTTGAAAAATCTGTTGTTGATAAACTTATCAAGTTGCGGCTCCTTGACATATTTTGTGGTCGTATGCCGGCTACGATCCATTATCTGATACCCGTATGAGCTGTTACCTATCAATTTCATAGTTTCAGCAACGACTGTTGAGTCTTCGTTTCGGTCTCCTTCGCGGCGAGCATCAACAACGTTTTGCACAAAGGACTGGAAGCAGCGGCGGGGAGTGTATTGTAGGAACCAAAAAACGTCTCTTAGAATCACTCCTTTTTCCAGATAAAATAACAAAAGTGGAGTAATAATTGGTCCTCTGTCAAGCTTGAAACTAGAAATGAGCATTTTTCTTGGTTTTGACAATAACTTGTGTCGCTCAGCAAATTCTTTCATATGGACCCTAATGTTGTCTCGTCCAACTTCACAATTCTTAAAAATAGGAGGAAAGTCTTCAAAGTAAGGGTACAAGTGTTCGGGGACTTCAAGGCTGCAATCGACCACTCCAAACAAATCTCCTCGTTTTATTTTTTCAATAAGAGCATTTTTAAAAAAGGGTGGTTGAAATGGATATTTCTTGTTGACAAACTCCTTTAATCCATTTATGTTTCCCCTCCTCCACTGTTTCCACTGACACTCCCAAATTTCAACAACTGTGTATCCTAATCCCTGCAGATACTCTCTTCGATCACTATCTCGTTCCCGTGTCTTTAAACTGTTCTCTATATCTTCAAATAACAGCGGCTTTTCCTCCTGACAGGGACAAAAGTGAAAGTAGCATCCCATTGCCTCAAACACTGTGTTGCAATGAGAGCAGAAGCCATCGACGAGATAAGTTCCAATTTTTTTCTGTTTTTTGTGACGTAACTGTGACTGTATTAAACATTCTGGACGAGTGCTCTGCAAGTATTCGATTACCTGCTGCTCAAACAAACTCCTCCAATTCCTTTTTGGGTGAAACTTTGCAGTGTCGTCATTGAACTCCCGTTTTGTGTAGAGTCCCGTTGGCATTTCCCTGGTCATTGAGAATGGGTAGAGTTGACTCGCATCAATGCCCACAATAGACTTGCACACATTTTCGGACTCTCTAATCTTTGTTTCGCCAACTTTTGCATATCTGGTGAAGATAATCGAGGGTCCTCCTGTCAGCCAATTTCTGATATAGTTATCATATTCCTTGTCTTGCACGCAGAATGGGAAAAATGCAGCATCTGTTGATGAATGGAGAAATCTGTTTGCCAAGTTGGGAAGAGTATAGCCCAGTTTCAACATATCAATTTGTTTTGAGTGGAAGAATTGAATCATCTTTGTCATCGCATCAAGAGTGGGCACGACGTCTTTGTTGTTATACCACTTGAGAAAATCACGAAAAGTGTTCATGTTCTCCTTTTCCCAAATGTTTTGAAGTTCCCGGTAGTTCTTTTCTGCATTTCTGGGAACTGTTTTTAATTTCAGCTTCTTTAAAGCTTCCTTTTCTTCAATTCCCTTTTTTTGCAATCCATGAACTTATCGTAATCGACTGACAAGGCGTTATGGTTTTTCAAGTTACTCCAGAAACTTTCAATTGGGACTCATTCATTTTTTCAGCACTGTCAAACCACTCATAAGGGAAAAAACCCTTCTCTTCACTGGCTCCATACGCTTTCAAAAAATTATCCAGAGTTGTAACTCCTCCCAGGAAGTTAAGAATGTCCAGAAATTGCAAGCCAAGAAACTTCATTCCAATATATTTGTTCCCCGTACGAATCACTTTCTTTAGGAACAACGTTTTTCTCGATTAACAGATGATGCAGAAGATATTCTTTTATCAGGTTCAAATCATACCGAGAGCTATCAAACCCGAAAACAGGAATGGTGCTGTAATAGTTCTCAAAGTCTTGTCTCAATTTTGATAACATCTTGAGCTCGCACCTCAGTCTCCTAATTTCAAGTTCTTCATCCTCCTCTTCGTCGGGTTCAGCTTCGTTGTCAAATAAGTCTTCCACTCCAGTGGGTACTTGCTTGTCTTTCACTGGAACCAATTGTCGAACTGCCCAATACTTTTCTTCCAATTCCAGCACGAAAGCATTGAGTTTTTCCCTCATTATAAGTGTGTTTTTTTTCTGCTATTTTAGTCAAGCTGGATACAACATCACGGATTAGTTGATACGGATCTTCGTTGCAAATGAATATTGGGTCTTTAAGTAGGTTGGAAGCTATCGAAACGCTAATGGGAACATGTTTTCCAATCCACAAAGTCAAATCAGTGTTTCTGATTGTATTGTCGGGGACGGTTATTGACTCAAAATCAAAGTTATTGTGGAACATTAATTTTAATGTCATCCAAACGATCAAAAAGAGTTTCTGATAACTGATAGGCTCCTGTTGGGTATTTGTGGTGTGTCTTTTCGGAGCAATTTTGCATGTGTCGCAATAGGTTGAATGATCTGTCGAAATACTGATCGCATATGTAGCAGCGAAATCTTTTGAGGAATTTGTTGATGTCCGCTGTCCAACAGATATGATTTTCATATCTCAGCAACGAAGTTGTCTTTGTGCGTTTCATCAAGGAGCGACGAGTTAGTTCAGCAAACATTTCAGATTGTTCCTCAAAAAATAGTGTATAAACTTGAATATTTCTGTCAGTTATCTCTTCAAGTACAGGAATATCGTCTTCATGTATTCCTGGAAAGGTTTCGTCATCTCTCCTTGTCGCTGAGAGAAACATCTGCATCAATTCCATTGTTTTATTTTGTAGCTCACCACTACCCTACAAATCGTAAGCTAAAGCACGGAACATACACAGGTTGTCTTGATAGGGCTTTTTTTCACAATCCGAAACAAAACACTTAACGTAACCGTTCCTGAGCAAAATAGATGGAATATTTTGAGTTATACAGCCTAGAGGAACACCACTGAGGAGAAATACAAAGAAAGTGACATTTGTAACACAATAAAACTTCCATTTCGTGTCTGGACGTTGATTGATTAGATTGGGTAGAAAATCTTCACTTCTCAATTTCGATTTGATAAAATTGAGATCTGAGTCATCGGAGAGAACCATAGGATTTTAAAAAATGGGGTTGTTGTGTGCCGCGTAAAAGTATCGAAATTCGTCCGAGTTATTCACACTTTGAAGTACAAAACCAAAGGAAATGTTAATTTTCGCTGAACTGGGTAAGTCGTTGTAAACGAAATCTAATTTGTTGATCACTGTTTCGTGACTGAGTTCGAATAACTTGAAGTTATGCACTTTCTTTCTAGACAATTCAAGCACTGAGTCTTGTAAAAAGTGTTGAACCGTTTGAAGTTCACTATGAAGAGCAAGAGAGTCTCCATAGATAGTTAAGTCAAGGTCAACGTAAGCCACTGGAACAGAATGCTGGTGATTGTTTCGTTTATTAGTTGATAATATGTGGAGAACGATAAATTGCAGCTGCTACAAGAAAACTTTTTCTTGAAAACTAGAGACGGCGCATGTACAGAAGCAACGTGTTTCTGCAATTTATCTTTGTCAGGAAATGACTGGGTGCAATGTGAGCAAGCTTTTGCGTGAAGCTTCTGATGTCTGCTCATATTAGATCTCAATATAAGTTTATTGCATGAAAAACACTGTTCCGTTGGATTAGAAGTTCTTGGCATTTTATCTGAAAAGTAGATTAATGGAAAACTAATATAAGAAGTGAGATAGAAACAGAGTAAAACAGAATGTAGAAATAAAATTTGTGACGGAATAAATCGGATTGCTAGAAATTGTGAGGAATTTTTTTATTCAACTGCACTGAACGTTTAAAATCAAACAAATGAAAATTGAATAAAAATGATAAAGAACTTCGTAATCAGATTTGACGTAATTATGACGATATTATGACGTAATACAGACAACACTATAACGTAATTATGACGACATCATGACGTAATTATGACGACACTATGGCGTAATTGTGACGATAGTATGATGTAATTGTGATGTTGTTATGAGTAATTGTGACGATAATATAACGTAATTGTGACGCTACTACGACGTATTTTTGTCAATTCAGAGACTAATTGTCCAATCACGTGAGAATTTTATGATTATTAATAGATGGCACAGATTTGTTATTGGGTATTCACAAATCAGAGGTCATTTACCTCCAGACAAAACCAATGCGATCACGTGAGAGATTTCGTGATTACAATAAAGATTTTGAAACTTGTAAGGTTCTGAAATTTCGAAATTGTGAGAATAATGGGAAGAAATTAGAACAATTTAGAAAAAGGAGTAAATTTCTTTGAATTTTAGGGTAATTTTTCAAAATATGTTAATAACACTGGGTATTTTGAGCTCTAACTTGTTAATTTTTGGCCACGAATTGGGTATTTTTGGTAAAATTTGGTTTTTTGGGTCAGAATTGGGTATTTTTTGGAAAGTATGGGTATTTTTTGATAAGAATTGGGTATTTTTTGGTCAGAATTGGGTATTTTTTGGGAAGAATTGGGTGCTTTTGGGGAAGAATTGGGTATTTTTTGGGAAGAATTGGGTATTTTTTGACAATAATTGGGTATTTTTTGGCCAGAATTGGGTATTATTTGGGCAGGGTTGGGTATTTTTTGGCCAGAATTTGATATTTTTTGGGATGAATTGGGCATTTTTTGGTTAGAATTGGGTATTTTTTGGCCAGAATTGGGTATTTTTTGGTCAGAATTGGTTATTTTTCTGGAAGAATTGGGTATTTTTACCAATAATTGGGTATTTTTTTGGCAAGAATTGGGTAAAACGATTCTTTTCAAAAAAAATTAATAAAAATTTACATGAAAAAAACTTCAAAAACTGAAAAATGATAAAATAGAAAAATAAAAAAACATAAAAATCTTCATTTTTTGTTATAAACCTTATGTAAAAAACAACTTTTTTAAATAAGAAATGTTCTAAAAAAATTAACATTTCTATAAAATTAATTATTTTTTTAAATTAAACTCAAAAATTCGAAAAAAATGAAAACTATTTTTTTTCGAAAACTAACAAATGGAAAAAAAAGAAAATTTCAAATTATGCATTTTTCATCAAAAACCTTACGTAAAAAACGACATTTTTCAACCAAAATTGATTTAATTAAATTTAAAAAATTAAATTTAAAATGAAAAAATTTACATAAAAAACTTCAAAAATTGAAAAGTGGAAAAATAGAAAAATAAAAAAAAACATAAAAATAATTACTTCCTTTCAAAAAAGGTTAAGTAGATAAGATTAGCTGAAGTGCATTAGAGCGGATGCATTTCCCTGGGGTAATTAAGATAATTACCCCTGGGTAATTACGATAAGATGACAGGTCTATTGTTCTCACTCTCTTTTTAGGTACATCTTTGGAAATTGGACGAAAATAGGCTATACCTAATGTTAATACATAGGTACATCCTTTTACCCCCCCCCCCCCCAGCTCTGCTCAGCTACTACTACTCCCATCATACAACTTTCCTTGATTTCATACAAGGTCCTATATGATCCCCGGTAATCATACAAGTTCATATATGATTTGTATGATTTCCCCGTAATCATACAAGTTTCATACAAAAAATTAAAATAGTTGTAAACCACTCTAATCGTAACAGCTATAACGCTCAATAATGCTCAATCTACATAAATTGTTTTTCCGCGTTTTTTGAGGTAATGTGAGAGGTTATTCGTGATTTAAATCCTTGATTTCCCATAAGGATCATTAATGATTTCCTCGATTTCATTCAAGAATCACAGCTAATACATTATTTTTTTCCAAACCTCGACCCGGGTAGTGTTTTCCTTGCAACATCAAAGGTTTGAAATTTGTTTTTCAATCGATTGTTGAGTTTTTTTTTATTAATTGATACTTTTCAAAGAGCATGATCTTCCAAACGGTCATTTTACAGCATTAGAAAAACATAATTGAAACTTCAGCCATCATTCATCTCTTAGGAATCCTGCAAGTTCATCATAGAGCAATATCAAGGTTATTATAAATCCCAGATAAGTGAAATCTTGTTTATGCTGTTCGTGCTTGAATCTGAGGAAGTAAAGCAGGTTTAATTTGACTTACAGAGAACGGGCGAGTGTAGCTTCACCAGTGCCACCACATCTATCGATTGAGTTGAGTTGTGCAGCCTAATTGAACAAAACCAACTCTCTCCAACTGATTCATAACACAAATTAACACAACAAACTGTAGGGTATCTACTCCGTCCTTAGGTATTCAATGGGGCTAGGGGTATTAGCCGACACACATATTAGAAGACACGCCAATTGGCCGACAGATTTCATCACGACGACAAGAAAATGACCGAAATCGAAACTAATTTAAATACTGTTATTAGAAGCGTCGCCTTAATTATGTTCGGCCGTAATAATTTGTTCGGTTGTGATAGATTCATATCAAGTCCCACGGGCCGCTGAGGCATGGCCAAATTAGTTAGTAGTAATAGCCGATTATTGTTTGTTTTACAACGAAGGGACGCTACTTTTACCGCTTAATGCGCGGGTAATTATCGTGAACTGTCGTTTTCGAGTAGTTATATTTGCTCAAGTGTCGGCTAAAAGGTGTGTCGGCTAATTTGTATGTCGGCCAATTGACCGGTCACGATATTTAATCGGTCTTTTATTCAATTGCAACCTAATTACTTTACTCGTTTATGTATAAACGTCATTTCATCTACTTTATGCACTTTAGCTTTCATAACGTTGGGTGATACGAAATTGCAGCTAGGAATTACATAGAGCCGAACGGGCACAGAGCCGAATGAGAAAGTGAGAATGATTAAATAGTTAAGGAGTGCAGGGTACAACCACGGATGCTGCTTGGAAAATTGGCCGACAGGGGGGTTAGCCAACAAGGAAAAAATGATAACTTTAGCCGACAGTTTTATCATTTTTGGTAAAAAAAAAACCTCATTGGTTGATAAATCAGTAGAGCGGTGGACCATTATCTTTTGTCTGGGGGGACACTCCACTCGGCCTCTCCATTGCCGCTTAAGGAATACTGTTTTAAATTGTCCAATCACAGCTTCAGAATGAATCTAACTGCAAATTTGGTTTTAGATTTTTCATTTTTTGGTCGTGAGCTAAACGCCCTGTCTGTCAATACGGCATCCATATGTCTGTTCATTGCTGCCTGAGCAAACTATGAGCTATGACGTCATTCATGCTATAAACCGGTCCACGTTTGTTTGAGTGTCAAGGCAATTTATAGTGTCAGTATCCGTGGCCCGTTGTTAGCCGACATACAACTTAGCAGACGTAACTTTCGGCTGAGAAAAGTAAAACCATCTCACTCGTGTAAATTGGTTTGGCGTCCATTCAATTTTGAGCCAGCGTTATATACATCAATCTAAATTTTAGACGCGAGTAATCATTTTGCAGTCAGGTCTCCAGAGGACGACCATCTAGGTGATTAGGCGTCTAGCACATTGGGAAAAATGAGATAAAAAGCCGAATAATTTCTGCTTTCTCATTGGTCAGTTTTTAATGCATTGCTTAAGACGCTATTTTGAAGCGTTTTAGCACTTTTCAAATACACACTAAAAAAAGTTCAGGTAAAATTACCTTAACGCAGTTAAGGTAAACCTCTGTTAAGGTAAAATTAAGGTAAAAGTTACCTTAACTTTACCTTAACTTGAGTTAAGGTAAAAAATTACCTGAACTGTGTTAAGGTAAAGTTACCTGAACTGTGTTAAGGTAAAATTACCTTAACTTACCTTAACTTTTTAAATAACTTTCTGCAGTACATAATTGTTTATTTTTAGTAAAATTAGCAAACCAAATGTTGAAGTTTATTACAAGAGCTTTACAATGATCCTTATATGAAGCAATTTGAGCTAATATTTGTCGACCTACACTACATAGCTATAAAATGGCTCAAAGAAGATCTATCCGTGGAAGACTGATTTTAACTAACCATTTCGGTTCATTTTGTTGTTACCCCCCCCCCCCCCCCGTTCTGGATAAATACAGTTCTGAAACTCCTTTGGGATTTCCAATTGAGGGTTTAAGTACATAGATAATTGTTTTTCCGTTTGTGATGAAAATGATTTTATCTGCTTTAGAAAATATGAATGTTTTTTATTTGAACTTTTCCGGCTTATTTAAGCTTATTTTCTTATATTTCTTTTAGGTGAGATTCATCAATGATAGTTTGCATCTTTTCTGATGAGCTGACTTTAATGGTTTCATGCTTAAATCTTGAAACTTATCGGTTTCATGCATAAAGAATGGTCTTCTGGCTTTGATTCCACAAAATTTCCTCAAATATTCTTTTTCAAGAGTTTTTTCTCATATTTGAGTTTAACTTTGGATGAATTGTCACATTACATTCCAATTACAAGTCTCATTGGCTTTGAATGCAGGCTCCTTTATATACGTTATTTCATTTTAATTAATAGCTTGGGATTTTATTGGCTTGGACGCTGATTTTTAGCAAATTTTTATTGTTTTTCATTGTTTTCAGTATTTGCTGCTATTTTATTAGTCGTAAGAAAAATTCTGTAGTCAAATGAGAGGTCTCAATGGCTTCTTTTGGAGTTATAAATGAACCTATATAATGATTTCAGTTGATAGCTAATAGTTCTCAAGACTTAAAAGTTTTTTAAAAAAAATATAAACGTTTTTTTTAAGATTTTTTGAATTTTTTTTAGTATCTAAGGGCAGATCCAATATTTTTATTAGTGAATTACAAGTTTTTTTATTTTATTTTTCAATGTGATAAAAATTTCACCTTGTTAATTGATTTGGTTGTAATTAATGTTTGTTTTTGTTATTAGATTTTTTCTTTGTCTTGTCTCGTTCTTTTTTTAATGGCATATCTCATCGGCCCATTACAACAACATTGTTTAATTCGTTTAGTGTTTGGAGCTTAAAGCAACTTTTTTTAAACTTCAAACATCATTTTTTTTAGATAAATATAGGTTTTCTATCTCTTGTTTTTGAGACCTAAATTTTTGAAAATTTGGAACTTAATTACTATTTGGGCTTGAAAGCGTTTGCTTATTTAACGGAAGAAATCTGATGATCTGCCAAGCAGAACGATTGGTTGATAAGATCTTTAAATATGGGTTAATTCAAATTCCTTGTCATTATTTGTGCAATTCGTTTTTGGAACCGGAGAAAGGTGAAAAACTTTTTGGTGACTTTTATTGTACAGTCAATTTTGGCCGATCGATATATTCATCGTAGAGAGTTGAGACTGGTATCATTAGAAAGCTTGTGACTGGTATCATTAGAAATTAAAAAGATTTTTTTGATTTTCGTTTTTGACAGGGAGATATCGAGGTTTAAACTTTCGATAAAATAGAGTGAATTCCGTTGATTTCATTCATCTTTTTTCGGAATTTTTGACAAACATTTCGCCAATTTTGATAAAATTTAATAAAAATTTCAAGAAAAAATTGTTGATTTTACGTTTAAATATGTTGTCGGCTTTTTTCATTGAATATTTTTTGTCACAAATTCAGGCTAAATATTTCACAAAATTCAGATTTTTTTTATCAAAAACAGCACGAAATAAGTTTCTTTAGTCCACTCTGATTAAAATTGCAGGAATTGCACACCCAAACACCACTAACACAATCTTTGTAGACTGAAAAGGGGGCTAATTCCACTTCAATTTCCGTTGAGAGTGCTCTGTAAATAAAACTTTGCTGTTTTTTGCTAACTTTATTCGATGATTATCAAAAACGCAGCATTTATTTTTGATTCTTTAACTAACAAAATATCTCTATCAATGACATTCCAAATATCAAATATTCCTAATGGACCATCAGCATCAGCAGGATTAGTTCTGTACCAAGCTTGGACCATTACAATCCAAGAACAATTCGGATTGTCGTCAGTCGGTTTTTTATTAAAAAAATTCGATCTTTATTATATTAAGTAAATAACAGAACTTTTCAAACCAAAGCTCAATAGTGATAGGTCCTATTGGCTTCCTAATTAGCTTGAAAGTAATTTATCTAGTTGATTGCTTGAAAGCTTGTGGTCGTTTTGACTTTTAAAATATTTGATTATCAAATAAAAAATGGCTTATTGAACTTTGCCTCCATTTTCTCTTAATTTGGTCAATTTGTAACCTGGAGCCAGCAATAAAAGAGTGCTCCTTCTTTCTGCTCAATTCAAGTTTGTCCTTTATTGCGGTTTTACATTTCACAATTTATTTATTTTTTTAAGTATTTGCCCATTTTCATGTTTTCTTTTTTTGTCAAATTATCACCTTATTGTCAGTTCATATATCACATTTTCGCGTTCAAAATAACGCACAATTGATTATATTTAAATCCTTGAAAATATAGATTGTTAATTGAGAACTTAATTGAATTTTTTAATTTTGTCTTTAACTGTCGTTTTTACTTTATCTTTTTAGTCGTATTTAATTTCCTGTACAATGACCCGGTTTGATTGGCTTTTCCTGGAAAAGTAGATGGGCCAATGTTCTGATGTTAGAAGATAGATAATGGCTTTCATGACTTTGAAAACAATTGTTTTCCAAAATGAAAAAAGAAGCATTTCAATTTTGCAATTTTATTTCTTTTATTTCCTGTTTGTGACCTGGTCTCGTTAAACGTTAAACATGACAATTTTTTTTCAAGGGAAGCTGTCAAAAGAGATTGGTGTCACAAAATCTAATGTTTTAAGAGAATTCGTTATGACTACTGGCTTCAACGCGGGTTTTTAAAAAAAAGTAAATGAAATTTTGATTTTTGTCATATTTGACGTTCTTTTTGTAGACGTAAGACATAATCTAGATAGTTGCAGGTCTCAAGGGCTTCTTTTGGAAGAATGGACGAACCTATTAAAATTTTTCATTTTTTAGTTAATGGCTTTTATGTCTTTGGAAATAAATTTTTTTCGAAAAAAAAACAAGTGTTAAATAAATTTGAATTTTTTCTTTTATGTCTAATTGTGGCTTAATTTCAATAATGAGCGGCCACATAATACATTATACGAGTTCAACGATGGTGCAATAGATCATATTAGGGGGGCCAAAGTATGGTTTTACGGCTTCCAAAGCATTTTCTGGCAAGTTTTAATTGATTTTTAGTTTGTTGTCCATTTTTTGTTCTTTTTGTAACTGCATAAAAAATTGAACATTAAGAGTTCTCAATTCCTTTTTATGGAAGCATTTGTAATTTTCAACCTATGGGATATTTTAGTTGATTCCTAATTGTTTTCATTACTTTGAAATTAATTCTTTTTTTAAAATTCAGCGAATTTTCTAACTTTAAAGTTTCTGTTCTTTTTTGTCTAATTGTTACCAAGCTTTATTATGAACTGGTGAATAACTATTTTTTTCTGGTGAATTAGAAGTTATTTTGTTTATTTTGAGTTTTATCTGACGCTTTTTTTACTTTGTTATTAAGTTTTGTTTTTTAAGACGGACATAAATTTTTCGATGTAATTAATGTTTGTTGTTGTTGTTGTTTGATTATCTTAATATCGACATATCTCATCAATCTAATGCATCTTTTTTTACTCCACTGAGTTATTTGCTTTGGAGGCTATCTTTTCGTTCATACACCAGTTTTTTTTGAAAAATACTTGAATTTTTTCTGTTTCCATCTGTTCCTTATTTGGTAGACAATTATGCCAAAATTGTGGATGAGCGGGGTCGGAACCTTATGTGCGATCGCACATTACCGAGCCGCCTTGTTCAACTTATTTTCAAAGGCAATTAAAACCAGAAGATAACAAAACTAAATCCAACAATAATAAATTTCTGAAAAGAGACTGGTAACAACTTTCAGCACTTTCCATTAACAATATTGTTCTCTGCTGGTGCCGCAATTAACAAACGAAAGACTCAGACTTTGTAAAGCATTTCAGTTAAGATACCTTGCTATGGAAAAACGAGATTAGCCAAAAATTCACATTAATTGATCAACAGATTTTGATGACTGATAAAAGCAGAACTTGTTGTTAGAACAAAACAGTCATCATTTTTTTCACAGTCATGAAGTCAAACCTACGGGCAGATGAAAAAATCCCATCCGCAGAGTTAATTAACTATTTGGACAATCGAATAAGATCTAACTGGATGGAGTCCCAGCCCTCAGAATAAAAACTCGGTTTTTCAGTTGAGAACTGAAATTAAAACAAATACCGTATCAAACACATCTTCAAACAAGAAATAAAAAAAAGAGCAGAGAGGCTTGTAAAAGCCGCAAAGAATCTTTAGTATAAAATTGGCATTTGAAATAAAAGCGTAGTTTAATTTGAAACAAAAAAGAGCTTAAGCTGAAGCTGTAACGATTTGTAGAGCAAAGTACACATAATCTACCCTGAGACAGTGCTATTCAAACAATAATGACTAAAAAGCATTGACTCCCAGTCACATCCTGCCGGTTGACAAAAATGGATGCTTACTTTGTCTCTCATGCGCCGATAGATTTGACGGTTTTCAGAGGTTGGTTTTACAAATCAATATTCGCAATCGAAAAAAAAAATTCTGTTGTTTTGAGTAGTGACTGACACATGATCAAAGCTCATAGCTCAAAACTGATCTAGCTACTGGAATTTTGTGTAAGATCTGACAGATTTGTTCATACCCTTAGCTACTCTATACTAATATACTAGGTTTTTTTTGCGAGGTTTTTGGGAAAGAATTTTACATATTTAGCAGATAATAAAGACCTCAAAAATCACTGAAAACTCTTGCTAAGCACAACTCACCAAAGGCAAAGGATAAACATAATCATTTTTGGGTTAAAAAACTGAACGAAAACCAAACCTCATTGAAAAATTTGAAATTTATTACAAAATTTCCAAAAAAAATTCCCTGATCCTGAAGCGGTAAATTAATAGTATTATTTCTTGTCTCTGTATCTCACTTAATTTTAGGACTATACTGTTCAATTAAAATCATGGTTTTCGAAACCAAAACTTCAGTCCGCTATATTTTTTAGAGCAAAAATCTATCCAGTTATATCTCGTTTTAATCCCCATCTTAAATAATATATAACATATTTACCCTATAAACTTCCTCGTAATTAGTAGGGCTATAATTTCGTGAGGGCTAAGATGAGTCAATATGCAAATCTGAGTTAACTTATATTATGTTATCATAAACTATTCAATCCTTTTTCCTTTGATATTTCATAGAAATGTAGTTCACTTTCAATTTTACTCTAGATTTTGAATCTGTACTTTTTGCATTGTCTAACATTGCTGTTTTTTCCGATTATTCAGATAAAGTACATATTACCAAATAGACAGAGATATGTCATTTTTAGACATTTAATGGATGCTGGCTTCAGCGAACCACTATCAATGGCCATGCTTATCATTCACTGTCGCATGTAAATCCAGAAACAGCGGGCCGGTCGACTTAGTGGCCCACCAGTTAAAAGATAATACAACAGTAGTAACATTTACACCATGGAAGATCGGGGGGGGGGGGGGTTGTCATACCATGTAAGAGATAGGATTGTCCTGAGGACAACCCTACCTTTTGCATTGGGAAGGACAACCCAACCCGATACATGCGCTATGACAACCCAACCTTTTGCATGGGATAGGACAACCCAACCTTTTACATGCAGGGACATAACTTGTACATGTAACAGCCGAATTATTATCCAAACATTTCCCCCTCCATTGAGACTTGACAAAGAGATTAAGGGGATTGGGTTACGGTCAAGAAATAACCATTTCTGAAATAGTGCGCAATGACAACAATTGCTACGGTAGATTTGGATAGGATTCATGAGATATACAAGAAAGTGGAAAAAGAATATTCACAATACGGTGAACGATATTTGTATTTTTTAGCAACTTGTTTGTATTTGGATCCTGACCTCGATTTGGAAATTGCATTGAAATTGAGGCCGTATGGTGGATTGATTGGGATTGACAATTCTTCGTTGGACGTATATTTCAAAAATTTTAAAGTTTTAAGACTACATGCAATTCTTCATGACGCTTGTGGTTTTGTTTATGAGTACAGTGAAAAGGGACCCGGTTATTCATACGTTTTACCCTGTCCAGTCACAAATGAATATGTTGGTCATGTGACAGGTATTGCTTTTTGTTTATACTTAAAGACTTTCAAAAACCGTTTATTCAATCGATTGGAATGTTGACTGCAAGAGTGGTTGTTCTTGACTTTGAAGGCTTTCGAAGCAAAAAATCTGATTTTATTGTGAAAGAGCTAGCCATAACGTGCAACAATTACACGGATACAATTTCATTCTCACCTCCGCACTCATTCAATTCTCTTACATTGAGTGAACAAAAATCTTATCAGTGGGTTTCAAAATACCTTCATGGTTTGAATTGGGAAAAGGGAGATTACCCATATTGCTATCTACAACAAATTTTTCAGAGTGTAGTGCTTCGATTTCCTCTATCAGATTTTTTTGCGAAGGGTGTAGAGAAAACTGATACGTTGCAAAAATTGCTTAAAAGAAAAGTTACAAACCTTGAGGATTTGTTATTCCCCAAAATTGAACATTTGAGTTTCTATCGGGAGACCCCAATTTGTGACTTGCATTCAGCCACTTGCCCAAAACGACAGAAAAACAAGCATTGTGCGAGGAAGAAGGCCCAATTGTTCTACTACTGGCTGATCCATGTAAAACCGTCGATTAGAAAAGACAGCACCGTCTGTACTCCGAGTGAATTTGTCTCCAAATTTGATCGTTTACAGTTGCTTAGCGGCTGAAAATCAATTGACTGTTACATTCGTCATGAAGGAAAAAATTGACAGTCGGGGACAAACTGTATTGAGGAAACAACAAGTTGTTTGCACTGGAGCCGAAATAGAATCCTTCAAAAAATATCTTTCACTCTTGGAATATTTTCAACTGTATCATGTCTATGAAAGAGAAAATGCAAAATATGAATCTTACCCCTTTACCTATGCCCAAGCGGTCAGTTCCAGTGCAAGTGCCTCTGAACGATGACAAACTACTTAAAAAAATTAAGCAACTTGTAGAAAAAGGATGTGTGGATTCAGTTACGTATTACGGGATGGAGTATGGCATGAAAGCAAGCTACACAGTTGTTTACAAAAGAGAGGACAAAAACTCTCATTTTACAGTTTATGAATTTTTTATAGTAGACTAACAGAATTCACGTTGATTCATAAATTGAATTATTTTGTTTGAATTCATTTTTGAAAAAACATTTTCTCCATTAGTTCAACTGCGGATCAGTTAGATTCGGGAGGTGGCATAACCGATTTGGTTTTTGATGAGAATCAACAGGAAAAGAGGTCTTGGAGATTTTGCAATTCAAGATTACCACAATCAGAAGTTGTTTATTTCATTCAAATTTTAATTATAGTTTTTCTTATTGCAGTATCTCTTATCAAGTTGGCATTTTTTAAATTGGATTGCAAGGAGTCAACATTTTGGTTTTCGCTCCTCTCTTGCACAGTCGGCTACGCACTTCCAAACCCAAAGCTATGAATGAAATTATTTCAACGAGCGATCTACTTTTTATGGCAGTCTCTGGTCCATCTTGCTGTGGAAAACTGAACTGATTTTCAAAATGCTACTACAAAACACTTTTTCACCTAAATTCCAATCAATTTTTTATTTCCATCAGCATGAACAACCAAAATTTGAGTCCTTAGAGAGAAAATTGAATATACAGTTTAAAAAATTTACAAGCTTCGAAGTTGTCTCAGAGTTAGAAGACTGTCTTCTTGTTTTTGATGATTCATGTGAAGAAATTTTTAACGATAAAGAGTTTTCAAAACTTGCAACTGCAGGTCGTCACAAAAATTTAAGTGTTATTTACGTTAAGCACAATTTATTTCAACAAAGCAAGTGGTCGAGAACAATTGACTTGAATACAACACACATCATTTTATTCAAATCACCACGTGATGTTCAACAAATTGGTTTAATTGGTCGACAGCTCAACAACACACAATTTCTTAAAGAAAGTTACCAGCTAGCTACCAAACAGCCTTTTGGTCATTTATTATTTGATTTAGACCCAAAGACGTCGGACGTTTTACGATACTGCTCAAACATTGTGCCACCAGGACCATCAATTTTCTACTTACCGTCTGCAAAAGCCTTAATAACAAATCTAACAAATGAAACACAGAGAACTATGTATGCTGCGGCAAATGCTTCAGTCAAGCGACAGCAACTTAAAAAACTGATAAAAACAGCTTCTAACATTTTTATTTAATTTCTCTGTGAGTGTTTTCTCAACGCAGTCAACGGTAATGTTGCGATTAAAAAAAAACTAATAGAAACTCACGAAAAATCATTTCAAAAAATATTATCCAAACAAACAGATTTGAAGGAAAAGAAAAGAATTCTTGGCAGAGAATCAGAATTGTTAAAAATGGTTGGTCTTTCGTGTTATTTATACTTGATGGAAACATAATGCATACAGAAGAGTTCATTTCAATTCCAAAACGAATGTTTCTAACAAAGCAACCCCAAAAGAGCGAAATTATTGAAAACCCACAATATAAAAACAAATCTATTCAGTTATCACTTATGCAACGAAACAAGCTAAGAGAGAATTTAGGAAAAACGGATAGAGTGATCCAAACAGATCCAACAAAAATTGAACGAGATGTAGATAAAGCAGATAGAGTGGTCCAAACAGATCCAACAAATTTTGACGAGGAAGAAAAAATGGAGGCTTCTAGTGATGACTGTGAAATGGATCCAATTGTTACAAAAAAGCCAACAGTTGAATAATTTGAGTCGATAATGAAAAATGTTAAATTAAAAGAAGCTCACAAAGTCAAACGTGCAGAAGTAGTACTTGATTTTATTTTCCAATCAAACCAAATCACTATTGGGGAAGAGAGCCAACTAGTTTACATTGACAATAAACCCACGGATGTACAAGTTTCATCTTTTTTATGATTTACAACAACCAACCACGATAATTGATCAAGAGGCATATTCAAGAATCTTGCTAGTTCTTCGACTTGAGCCTGATCTCGTCTCAAACACTTGCGCCAAGCAAATATTGGAAAGCTATGAGAGCGAACAAGAATTTTTCCCAACGCAACAAAGTCTGCAAACAGGAAGCGGTACTTCAAAACGAACCACAACAGAAAAAGAGAAAAACAAAACGACAAAGCAAAAAAAGACCAATCAGAAAAAGTGGTCTCGTTTCGTCTTCTGAGAGAAAAACTTTAGAAAAACTGTACTCGAGAGTTCCTGCATCGTTTGGAAGCTCATAGCGATTACAAAAACACAGCCAAATGTCATTAGCAAAAGTCAAGTCTTATTTAGATACCAAGCCGTCCTTCACAAAATACCGCTCGCATCGAATGCAATTTCCCAGACTTAAAGTGATTGTGAAAGATATCAATGAAATTTGGTCATTGGATTTAGCATATGTTGACAACCTTGCAAATTACAATCGCGCTATTAGGTACCTTTTGGTAGCAGTTGATTGTCTGTCACGGTACCTTAGAGTAGAGCCAATGAAGACAAAATATGCAACAGAAGCAGCTAATGCATTAAGAAAAAATGATCAAACATAAACAACCCGAGAAAGTATGGGTTGATGATGGAACAGAACTTCTCGGAGCTTTCTAAAGACTGTGCAACTCACGAGCAATTCATTTGTATAGCACTTTTAGTGAAAAAAGTCTGTTTTTGCCGAACGGAATATTCGTTCACTGAAAAATATCATTCATAGGTACCTTGAAGAAAAATGGACATATTCCTACATTGACAAATTAGACGACTTTGTGAAAACAATAAATTCACGAGTTACCCGGATAACTAAGCTTGCACCAAACAAAGTTACCAAAAAAAGACGTACCACGGCTTGTGTCCTTGAGCGCTGAAACACCTGTTTCTCAAAAACCTCGCTTCTTTGTTAGAGATTTTGTCAGAATTGTCAAAAAAGACAAAGCTTTCAGAAAGGGCTACGAACAATCGTTTACTGACGAAGTTTTTGAGATAACAGATATTCCGACATTATATCCGCCATCATATTCCCTCATTGATGCAAACAAAAAACAAATAGAAGGAAAATTTTATCAATCAGAATTGCAGCTTGTTCGTGTAGAGGAAAATGAGTAGAAATCGTTTTGACGATGAGTTCACTGTGCAGGTTATTTCATCCGCTTCTATGCAAATATTTGGGTCAAACACTCTGGCTTCTTTTCGCAATTTTTTCTATGATGAAATTAAACTCTCTGGTGACTGGAGGGTGGCTCTTAGTGAAATAATTTTTCCGACAAAATTGAGCACGTCGTGAATGGAGATTTAATAGCATACAATCTTAAGGGATACGAAGACTCGCAAAAAATTTCGTATGAAGCTAGTGTCATTTCTCGGCCTTACAGTGGAGAAAAACTGTCCTTCATGACTGGCAATTTTGACAATGTTAGTCAGCTTCTGGGTACTATCAAGCGAACAATTGGATTACCCAATTTTTCGTTTCGAGAAATCAAGAGTACTGGAAAATACGAAATAATTTTTGGTAAATATGAAGGAATCACTTTTCCTAGTGATGAAAAACCTAGCATTGTGGGCTTTACTGGAATTCCAGATGGACGCGGTGTACACATTGGTTACAAAATGGATTCAGTTACATCAAATAGGTTAATGAAGAGTGATGAGACAAAAGCATACTTTGGAGAATTTCTTGCTGATCTATGCGCGAGAAAGCACCTAATATTCATTTACACAAACATTATTGAGCATCAGTATGTGGGTGATGCAAAAGCTCCGTTATTGCGTGTCATTGATTCAAAACAACGTCTGAAAACGGTAGCGTGTGTGAACTTGAACCAACACATCGAATTGTTTTTTCAAATTTAGACTAAACTAAACTGTTATCAAACACTATACAATCAATTTCAGTTGAGCTTCGCACTGAGACAGGACAATTGGTTCCTTTTTCGGTAACAGGTAAAGTTGTTTTAAGTTTACAATTCAAAAAGTTTTCTGACTAGCATGGTTTCCTATTATGCCAATCAGGAAACATCTTTGCCGCACTTCTCCGGACACTATAGACAAAGGGGAAGTGAATTTGGGGCTTTAGCAGCGGGAATTGGACGCGTTGCTTTACCATTGGCTCGACGTTTTGTTTTACCGGCTGCAAAACGTATCGGGAGAGAGCTTTTAAAACCGGGTGTTCCCGAACTTGTAGATGAAGTCTCAAAGAAAAATTCACCAAAACAAGCCTTGAAAAACACAGTCTCAAACACTATTAGAAAACAAACAGGAGGACGAGCGCGACAACAACGACCAAGGAAACAAATTGGAAGCCGTTCAAATAAATTAACAGAAAAGCGTAAAACCTCATTCATTTCTAAGTCAAGAGCTCCAAAAAAAAGTCGATCAGATTTTTTTGCAAAAGTGAAAGATGATCGCTATTTTATTACCATCTGAAGCACCTCACAGTTCCCTCAATCTGTTTGAGAAACTATCCCTCTTAGTAACATTTGATGGAAGTTTTTGTCAAACACTGGGCCCGGTGTATAGCCCCAATGGTCCAATGTTGGAATTTGAAGTTGCTGGCGATAGAAACAACTTCATTGATTTACAAAAAATATTCCTCGAAGTCAAATGTAAAATTGTTCAGTCGTCCGAAGCAAATTTAAAATATGACGGTACAGCTGCTGCAGATGTGACTAAAACTGACCCTCCCTACTTTAGCAATAATGTGCTGCATTCACTGTTCTCTGACTGCACAGTGTCAACCAACGGACTAAAAATATCGAATGCAAATGGAAATTATGCTCACAAAAGTTTTATTAAGACTGAGTTTTCGCATAACAAAGACGCAAAAAACACTTGGTTAGCTTGTCAAGGCTACTCGTATGAAGAAAATCCGGGAGCCTTATCAACTACTGAAGTAAAAGAAGAAAAACTTTAGTCAGACAGTCAAATGAATGCACGTTTTACGGAAAGGTTGCAGTCGACTTTTTCACATGTGACAGGCATCTAATGAGTGGTGTCACTCTTCGGATTGCTTTTCGAAGATCAATTGATGACTTTGTTATTATGTCAGATGATGCCGCTAAGCTTTATAAAGTGAAAATTGTCGAAGCAAGTTTGTATGTGCGCAAGATGACTTTGAACGATGACGTCGTGTCGGCCATTGAAAAAACTTTGCTTACTATTCCCGCTTCCTATCCGTACCTTGAAACCCTAACAAAAACGTTTTTGGCTTCTACTGGTCTGCACAGTTGGAAACAAGAAGACATATTTGCCAGGGAACCAATCCGAAGATTAGCTTTATGTCTGAACACAAACGAAGCTTTTCTCGGTAACAACAGACAGAATCCATTTCATTTCCAAAAATTTGATTTGGAACAGATTTATATCTATCGAAATGGAATGCCAGTCGCTGATAGTCCAATATCAACAAATGATGACAAACGTCTTTACTTCAATACAATATTAAACTTAGCCTATATTGACAATGGTCATGGCATAAGTTTGACGGACTACCCAAACCATTTTATGGTTTTTGACTTGACCCGTATTCAACAAGCTTCTCACGATTTATTCATCCCGAGCTAACAAATTGCTCAATTTCGATCGAGCTGAAATTTTCGGCTGCCTTGCCCAACAATATTGAAATATTCATTATTGGCGAAAAAGCTAGCACAATTTTTGTGGATTCTGCACGCCGGGTTTCAAAAAATCACATTTTAACCAACTAATGGATGAAGATGACATCAATGACCTAATTCAAAAATGTAGAAAACTGAAATACAAATTTTGTGGTGTATTCGCTGCCAACAACTTCCCCGAAAAGTTCCCCAAAAATAGTTTTCTCATCGTAAATGCTTCGCCCTCGAACAACCCTGGTACACACTGGCTTCTTCTATGTAATCGAAACAATAAAATTATTTTTGCAGGCCCCTTGGGACAATCGATTATTGCCTATAGAATGTTATATCGCAGACTCTCTGACACTAATGCACAAATATGTCAATTTCTCCTCGAACATCAACCAATTCAGAGTCAAAACTCAGAACTGTGTGGACTTTTTTGTATTTATATTGCGCATTATATTTTTAGTGAAAGACAAATTGTAAAAATTAATGATGTTCAATTGCTTCGCCTTGCACTTCATATGATGTTTTAATATCTGTTGAATAAATTTTTTTTTTCAAAATTTAAATTGTTCTTCAAATACAAGACGAACAAATAGTAACTCAGAATCAATATCTAATTTTCCATAACCGATCACAAATATGTCCATAACTTTACAAAAAGCACCAGAATGAGGACCACTTAAAATGTTTTCAACTCCTTTTAAAGTTTCTGTACAAATTTGATCAGTTTGAGTTTGTTCATGGCCGGTTCCTGCTGAGATGGTATTGAGGACTGTTTTCTGTGCTGTAGTTTTTGTCGTTGTTGTCTTTGTTGTCGTCAACATCTTTGCTGTGTTTGAAATTGGAAGACGTTTGTGAACCGTTGCTGAGTCAATTTTTTCTGCTGTTTTGTCATTGAAGTCAACGGCTAACTTCAACTTTGTAAATACTTCATTCGTTTCCAGTTTTGAAGAATTTGAAAAAAGGCGTTTGAAAGTTGTGAAAAGACAGAGGACAGCAAAAGATTTGTTTTGCTTTGTAGAGCCAATATCAGTTGAACTATCAATCAAAAGGTGAAAATGGTTAGTTGCTATTTGGCAAAACTCAGACTCAAAGTGAGGACAAACTGCATATTTAATCAAACTCGTAATGCCTGTTGGCTTTTGATCAACAATTTTGAATCTAAATTGTTTCTGAAATTGTTTGAAATAACTTGGAGAACGTTCATACAATGCTTCCACTATCCTTGCTCTCGAGCTTAGGCCTTTTATTTGGTGGCGGTTTTGTTGAACACTCTTTTGCCGACTTTTCTTCTGATTCAAGTATCTTCTCTGCAGTATTGACCAAACTCCCAAATTCTTGCAGAGTTAACAAAATTCTCTGTTCAAACTCGTATTCTTCTGCTGTTTTTTTAAACAGTTTTAGAAACACATACTTTCCTGTCCTTTCATAAGTTTTCAGGGTTGCCCTTATTAAACGCTTATCAGTTTTAGAAATATCAAAATAACAATCTCCAAATTCTGCATCTTCAATGGAAGTGAAAGGCGTAGTGTGCAACATTTTTATCACTTTCAAGTATTCTAATGTGTAAAGATTCAAATTAATGGCGGCGGCAAGCCAGTGTAGTCCAGTGTAGTCATCTTGGTCTAATTAAATCCAGCTGACATGTGAATACAGAGTCAAGTACGCCTATGGCGTACTTAACTCTGTCTCTTGCATTCACTTTGTGTTGCATAATTAGTTTCAGATGTGACCTTAGATAAAGTTTCCCTACTGAAATGGTTGGTGGAACCACAAAACAGATGTGACCCTAGGTGTGACGACCACAGATTGAATTTAGCGTGAACGTGCAGAAAATTCAAAACAGATGTTAAATGCAATTGAGACCAATGTAATTCAACTAGGTTATAACACATGAAAATTAAAAACAGATGTGACCATAGGTGTGACGTGAATAAAACGTTGAATTTAGTGGGAACGTACAGAAAATTCAAAACAGATGTTAACCTAGACAAGAAATGCAATGCAAAGTTAACTTGGCTTTTACGTTATATTAAGTAGAAATTAAAAACAAATGTGATCCTAGATAAGCGGTGTGTTAAAAACGTATTTGCACCACTAAAATTATTTCGTTCATTTCCTTTGGTTCCTCTTGCTAAACAGTCAATCTCTATTTGAAACCTTTTGGTTCCTCTTGCTAAACAATTTCATTCTCTACTAGTGTTCTGTTATATTTTGATTTTTATAATCTCTGTTAAAATTTTTTCTGAATCTGAATTTTCTCGAAAACGAACTCTTGTTTATCAGACATTGTACGAAAACTTTGTCGTCTTGATTCAACAGAAAAAAATTGGCGATGTTTGGACAGTATACCAGCATTGTCTAATTCCAAAACTCTTTATCAATGCAATAGCAGCTCTACCTAACAAAACAGAGCCTTCTGAGAGCAGCATTATTACTTCGGGTGGGTTATTGCCTCCCAAAACTACGCCTGCTTTCGAAAATCACGATGTTGATACCTTGACAGACGAAGTGCGGAGGATATTCTATCGCTACGATTGTGAGTGTGTTCCACTTTGTGAAAATCAACTCGGGGTTTATCGGGCATGCGACGAATTAGCAGATGTATGGGGACTCAAGTCTGCGCCCGATTCTCCGGCAAGTGAGTAAGTGACGCCTGCAGTGGACCCAAGTCCTACAGTTACACCGACTCCTAGCCCATCCCTGTTTGCGGAAATCAGTAAAAGTTATCAACGAAATTTTTCAGTTTGCAACGGAAACCAAGATTTCGACTTGAACATTCTATCCGGGACAAGCTTTCATACACCACAAAAATCGAATTCAGCCTTATTTGAAACACCGGAAAGCGGTGAGACACCACAAGTTTGTGCGGCTCCTAAAAAACGAAGACCAGAAAGCAACCTGATGGATATATTTGATATTTAAAATTGAAAACTAAAACAATATATGCGTGCTTTAGATTGCTCAATAGTTGCGTATATGACATTCATTCAATTGTGTTGATTGGCTTTGTACAATTTTTGATATAGACTTAATTCCCAATAAAGCTCTTCAAACTTTTCATAAGGAATTGAACAAGTTCAATCATGTCCCAAATGAACACTGCACTTAGAGGAAATTGAAATTGGTTGAGCAAATTCATTAAACAAAAAAATAGATTTCTACCGCTCTTTAGTTATTAGACTTGTCTATTTAATGTTTTAAGATTTGTTCAAATCATATTTCATGAAAATGAAATTTTTTGAAATATTTCGAAAAAATGAAGTATTTTACAAAGACGATGAATATTAAGAGAAAGACCGACAATTAATCACGAAACCAAAGACTACATTTGCATCAATTAGGTTTGCAGTGAAAAGCTCTTGTTTGGAGGAAAAGGTTGCAAAAAAACTTAAAGGGCGAATCAAAAATTCAACAAAAAGTGGTTAACAACTGCAATTGTCATTCTGGTGTTTTTTGTGGTAAAACAAGGAGCTTTTTCCCAGCGCTGACATTCTAGTGAGATTGGTCCAATGTTTGTTCTTTTACTGTTTTCACTAAACAAAATTTTAAAACTTTCAAATTTGTATTCTTTGCATAAATATTTTGACCGTTTTTCCTGATCGTCGTACACGAGAGTAACTTAGCGATGATGTCAATGAGTAGCTTGCTATTAATCGCTATAACAAGTACCACCTTTCTATCAATAACAACAATTTTTTCAACAATTTTTACAAAAATAACAAAACATTTTATTGTAATGATCCTAAAGCAATGAAAAATTTATCTCAAATGAACGGGGATAGGCTCATACGATGGACAATTGTCCCCGCTATCAAAGATCTCAGAAGTTCCAGGTTAAAAAAGTTACTACAACATGGTTTTTTTTGCATTTTTTCTTTTGTTATTTTAGTTAATCCCTCTTATTCCCTAAAAATGAAAAAATGCAATTTTTTAACATGAAGGAGACATTTTTACCCTTACTAAACAGACGTTTTTCTGTAATGGGAACCTGTTAGAGAGCTGATGAAGTAACATACGTATAGCGGTTTTCTTTATTCTTGGAGAAAAAGCCTAATCCCCTTAATCCTTTTGATCAAAAAAATTGAAAAATTGAAAAAAAGTGATGTTTTCTTTCAATTGTTTGCACAAAAGTTTCATATAGGAACACTCCATCAACAAGGAGGTCCTCCTGTGCTTCTCAGTCATATTTGTCAACACATGAACCCTGCTAAAGTCCTCTATTTAGAGGTCAAAGTCATTTGAAAAAACTCAGCTTTCGATGCAGTTTCAACTGATGTTTCCTAATAGCCTTGTTGACTCCAGGAATTGTTTTCTATTATGATATACCTTAATATAGACCCTTAGTGTAAATGCCTTTATATGCTCCTTAGCATGCATGCTTCCGCGACATGAAACAAGAATTTTATCAATTTCGAAATTTTCAACTTTAACTAAAGTTATTCTTAATTGTATATTAAAACCATAAAAATGGAAGGTACATTCAATCTGCATGCTTTTTAAACCGTTTTTTTGGTTGTTTAACTTCTGTCTCTGTCTTGACTGAGTGATAGTCATTTTTTAGTTTGAATTTGATTTTTGGCACGCATTCAAGTTTACTTCAATTTGATTGGCTAATTTCAAATTCAAATTTGCGCGCGCAAACTTTCAAATTTTGCACAGCATAACAGTGAGCTAAGATTGAAATCAGCCATATTTGAGAACTCTTGCATTGATAAAACCGTTTGTTCAAAATTATCTTGAAAATGCCGGAAAAGTGTAACTTTTGTGACCACGTTCACAGCAACAAAAGTAACCGTGCTCGTCATGAACGCACTGTTCATGCTGACGAGAAGAGTATAACCGTATACCGCTGTTCAATTTGTCCAGTTACTCGCCGTCAATTATCTGAAATTCAAAGTCACGTCTCTGACTGCCATGGCAGATTTACCAATCTTTGTCATTATTGTAATCTTGCTTTCAACGACAAAAACTCGTTTAACGAACACAACAGAAAACAACACGTGTTACTTGTTCTTGACAACTCGAGGGTTGTCGATCCAATTGTGCATCAACAGGGACAACAACAACAGCAACAACAACAACAACGAGGTACCCTCACAGAGTCAGCCTTTAGAAAGATTCTCCAGTCTTATCGAATTGTAGATAGTAACAGCACCGTTGGCCATCTCGTTTTCATGACTGCTCAGAGAGATGAAATCAATGACATTATAGAACAAAAAACATTGAACAAAGATCCACAAAAAGTTCAATTCAGTGCGAAACTATCACTTCATAAAGAAGCGCGCGACAACGGAGAAGCATCGGATATTGATATATACGCCAATTCTGAAATGACACCTGTTCATCATCGATTGTCTAACGAAACGTTTTTTCACATGGTTGAAAAGATGCTTACTGTCCTCTTTGTGTTCGCATCTAATGGAAGTGGTTGGATTCTTCAAAAAATTTTGTGGGTTGATTTAAAATTCGCTAAATTTTCGCCAATACGTGGTTCATCTTTTATTGAGCTGCCCCTCTGTCTTCGCAATCAACGGTATTTACTGAATATACGCAACCATGATGATTTCGAATGTTTCAACTACTGCTACACCGCATGGTACCACGAACTGCACGGACCAAACTTAGCTGACCCTTCCCGAGACATCAGAACACAATTGACTAACCCGGCTACATATAGGAAACCTGAGGCTACCAAACCCCGCGGTGAGTTTTCTATACCCATGGGCTTTCACGATATACATCAGTTCAAAATCATGAATGACGTGCAGGTCAACGTTTTTCAATTTTCAAATGGAGACCTCCTTCCTATGTACGTTTCTAATGACAGAAACATCGAACCAACGATGGATCTTCTACTCCTGTTTAACGAAGATGTACATCATTATGTTCTTATCAATAACCTCATTAAACTGGTATGCACTGTGAAAGAAAAACAGTTCACAAGCAGCTTGCGTCTGTGCAGGAAATGTTTTGCTTTTTCCCACTCTGAAGAGCAACATCAAATTCACAATGATGCATATCGAAACCCTGCACCAGCAACAATAAAGATGCCCGGCGATGATAAAAATTCTTTCCGGTTCAAAAATTTTATGGCCCGATGGTTTGCTCCTTTTACTATATACTTCGACTTTGAGTCGTTTCTAATGCCAGTCTCATCTTGTCCAGCTAATCCGGATGCATCTTCAACTGAAGTTATCGAACAACACATACCCTCCGGCTTTGCTCTGACTTTGATTGAGAACGGTTTTACAACACCAAAAGAATTCGTCATCGACAGCTCCGAAAACTGCATGACAAATTTTATTAAAAAACTACATGAGATGGCGCGAGAAGTATACTATGCAAAGAGGCGCTTTCCGATATATTTGGGACAACAAGTACCAAATCGAAGTAGTACAGTTGATTGTTGGATATGTGAAGAACCTTTCGGACCCGAAGATACAAAAGTTTTGGACCATTGCCACCACCGCGGGGATTTCCTTGGTTTTGCTTATGAAAAGTGCAACTGGATAAGACGCACAATCAATTTCACTCCCGTAATTGGTCACAACATCGCTAACTACGACCTTCACCACGTATGCTTGGCACTTCGAGAAATTGAGCCATCAACAACAATAAGCGTCATCTCATCTACAGATGAGAAGTACATATCGATGACGTTCGGTGTCCTAATCAAAACAGTCACGGGAAGGGATGGAAAAGTCAGAAAAATTTATGAATATTTACGTTTCATCGACTCTTTCAAGTTTTTAACTACATCCCTTGAAAAGTTAGTTGCTAACCTACCCGCTTCGGCTTTCGCAATTTTCGATTCAATGTTCGATAGCGATCAGTCAGTTGATGCTCTAAGTTCGATCAAAGAGAAAGGAATATACCCCTATTCGTACATGACTGACCGTTCAAAGTTCGCAGAAACACAACTTCCTGCACTCGAAAAGTGGAAAAACAGCTTAGACAATGGAAAAATGCAAAATGCAGAGGAAGAACTATAAAAACCAAAAACTGTTTTCGAGACTTTCCAATGTCGTAACCTTGAAGACTACCATAACTTATATCTTAAGTGCGATACACTTGTGCGTGTTTGAAGAATTTCGGAGACTGTGTATGAACACCTATGGACTGGACTGTGCACATCACTACAGTGCCTCAAACCTCGCTGGTGGTGCATTTCTCAAAATTTGCCGGGCCCATATTCAATTGTTGACAAATCGAGAGCATCTGGAAATTGTTGAGAATATGATTAGAGGAGGTCTCGCCTCAATGTACGATGAACGTTACTTCAAGGCAAACAACAAGTACCTGGAGAATTATGACAGTGCGCTCGAGTCGACTTTTGGTTTCATGGTAGATGCTAACAACTTGTATGGTGGCATCATGAAATTAGAACATCTACCCGTTGGTGCCTTTTTGCTGGTGAAAGTCCCACTCGAGCAGGTACTCAATACACCAACCGATTCTCCCATAGGTTACATCCTTGAAGTAGATTTAACGTACCCACACAATATACCAGACCTCCATCGTGATTTCCTTCTGGCGCCAACAAAGGAAATAGTACCCGATGAGTGGTTGAGCACTTACCAGAGAGAGTTGAAATTCAATGTCAACATGCCGCGGTCATCTGTCCCCAAGTTACTACAAACCGTTACGGACAAAAAGCGGTACACGCTCCATTACCGGAATCTTCAACTTTATGTACAACTTGGTCTGATTGTTGAAAGAGTACATCGCGTGCTCCAATTTTCGCAAGAAAACTGGATAGAGCCATATATCAGACTAAACATGGAAAAAAGACAGACCGCGAGGAACAAATTCGAAGAAAATTTGTTCAAACTGATGAACAATAGCGCTTATTGTAAAATCTGTGAGTCAAAAAGAAGGAGAGTGAAACTTACCTTAGCGCAGAATGCAGATCAAGTGCTCCAGAATGTCTCACGCTTTACCTTCAAGACGTTCAAATTTTGCGGCGAAAATTTAGCTGCTATCACGCACGACCCAAAGAGAATCTATTGGGATAAGCCAACAATTGTTGGCGCGACAATTCTAGAATTAGCTAAATTTCAAATGTATAGGTTTCACTATAATATAATGAAGCCGCATTTTGATTGTCGCCTGCTATATTCTGACACAGACATCCTGTTATATAAAATTCGATCTGACGATTTCTACAAGGAATTAGCAGCAAAACCCAATATTTTGTCGGAGTGTGATTTTTCAAATTACCCTAAGGAGCATCAACTTTTAAACAACAACAACAAACTCGTCGTTCTAAAATACAAAGATGAATTCGCCGGAAAACTCATCGACGAGTTTGTCTCGCTGAAGCCGAAGTTATATTCCATAACTTGAACAGGTAAAACAGATTTATGTTCATTTATGACTTTGGTGTTATTATGGTTAGACATTATCACACATACATCACAGTAAACTTTAAGAGAAGCAAGCAAGCATTTCTTTGAAAAACTTTCTGAGGAAAAATTGATAAAACTTCTCGCAACTTTTTTGTATTTAGATTCCTGAAAAATCTCTGCAAAAGGTGTTACCAGAGCTGCCAGGGAACAATCAACGCACCAGAAATACAAAGACGCTCTGTTCCTCTCATCCACACTACGAACACCGAACAACAGAATTGTGTCAGACCGTCACGTTCTACAGACTGTTTCAATTAATAAACTGTCCCTGAGTCCCTTCGATGATAAACGTTTCATTCTTGAGGGCGGTATAAAAATTTTGCCGTACGTTCATGCCAACGCAATTGAAGCCACTGATCTTGAAATTGATCCAGAGTGGGATGCACCGACGCAAGATGAAATCGAGGATCTGTTTGGGGAAGAATGGGAAACGGATAATGAGTCGGACAGCACGCTCCCTGCTTCTTATGAAATTTGGCAGCCACCTGATCCTGCCCTTGAAAGTTGGGAGCCACCTGATCCCGGATTCAACAGAATAATAAACGAATCGGACTTGGATAGTGACGATAATGTCGATTTCGAGGCAGTAATTGACAAAGAATCTCCAATCAATTGTCCATTCATTGATTATGAAGCTGTTGAATCTGAGGAAGGAAGAGAAATAACCGATTCGGAGGAGGAAGAAGCAATACCACCGCGTAAAAGGGGGCGACGCACAAAAAACAGCAATTTTCAGCCTTATTTTTATGTCAGTAACTGTTAAGATTGTGTTTTGTGACTTATATTTCAATTAAAATTGTTTAACCTACTCTTTTATATCCCCATTTGTATATACTTTCCCTATAATAATTCAAAAGATTTTAATATTTGCATTTTTTCCTTCATTTTGTGCTAATTTTGTTGTAATTTTCGTTAAAAATGGCTCAATTTTTGTTCAAAACCCATTTCAAAACTCTAACCTACCCGTGCTTAACATTGGTTTCACTAACAACGCGTTTTATTGTGATTTTTAACCTTTCGATTGTACAGATTTTGTGTTCAGTTTTGGTTCAATTTCTCAACCCAAGTTTGTGTTGTTTAGCTAAATTTCAATTGCTAGATTTGAGCAAATTACGTGGTTTGGTTCTACAGTAATTTCACAGTTTATATCCAGTCTTTCTGATAAATCTAAATATTTCACTCTTTGATATGAATAAATAATTACCTCAAAGGAGGGGGGAAATGTTTGGATAATAAATCGGCATAAACTGAATAATTCTTTCAAAAGCGGGAAATGGAGGGGGAATAGGTTTGGATAATAATTCGGCCGGAAGGGAGCTGTCCCTGCATGTAAAAGGTTGGGTTGTCCTATCCCATGCAAAAGGTTGGGTTGTCATAGCGCATGTATCGGGTTGGGTTGTCCTTCCCAATGCAAAAGGTAGGGTTGTCCTCAGGACAACCCTATCTCTTACATGGGATGACAACCACCCCCCCCCCCCCCTCGATCTTCCATGGTGTAAATGTTACTACTTACAACTATCTAAAATTTTGGCGTACGTCATCCATTTTTCAAAAAATGGCTTGATTGCCCATTGACTCCATTTGCCACCACCTTTGGAGTTAATTACAAATTTCATACACTTTTGCAATGTATTGATTGTTTGAATTTGGAGATTTTTGTTAAGTGAACTAAAGCACTTTGTGTATCAGCAAAGATGAAAGATTATTCACTTTGAATAATTGGCTTCCAAGTGATACAACGGTAGCCTATCCTTTAACGGATATACAGATAGCAAAAGTTTACAGCAGAAAATAGATACGCTGATTAAATTGAAACTGCGGAGTGGTGTAATTTTTTCCTTCTTCTCTTTCCATGTTGAAGAGAAGCAGTTTCATATGGCAAAAAATTTGTTGCCAATTAACGAGAAATTTTTTGCCAGGACGAGAAACGTCCTAATTTAGGCCTCTGTAGAAAGTGCGTCGTCGACCAATAATAGTTCTGAAAAATCCGTCATCGATCACTGTAAAAAACAATTGTTGATCGATTTTTTAAAATATGAAGACCTGGCTTGAAGATCTCTTTTTTTGAAAAACCGTGAAAGACCATCCTCGGTCAGTGTTTGGTGTAAAGAATTATTTTATTACCAACGTTAGTAATGAAAGGACAGTTCTCTACAAATATTAAAAATGAAAAGACCGCCTGCTACCGATATATACCGTTGAATATACTCATCTCAACCATTATTCAGAATGAGCAGCTCAACATTATCACTTGTACTCAATTTCGACATAGAGCTGTAGAAACACTGTCCTTCAGTTTTGGATCGGCAATAACCATTATCCTCGGCTTTTTCTTTAATCCCAAATGTATTTTTCAATTTTTGCACTTAATGAAAGTGATTTGCATTTGTTTTAACATTTGCGTTGTATAGGCAATTCTAATAACAGAAAAAAAATGATTTGTCATTTTTCTTCTTTTAAATACGTACAATATTCAGGAGAGTTTAAATGGTTAAAAGATTAAATCAGTAATCAATTTGTCAAATATTCACTGATCGGACTATATAATTCCGTTACACAGGGCCTGTTTTGAGGCTCATTTATATTCTCGTTATCTTCATCATAGAATTAGTCTCAACTTTTTCTAAAAATTATTGAAATTAAAAGTATCAAGTAACGTAAATTTTGCCCCTTGAACTTACTACATTTGTTCAAAAAATTTAAACCTGTAGTAAAATTGCAAAAAAGAAGGTGAAGTTAGATGGAAAGTAAACAAAACCCAGGTTGAGATCCTCGCTTATGACGCAGACCATTTTTGAGCGCACACAGGGGGTACGGTGCGTTCAAAAATACACAGGCGAGGAAATTTTTAACGAGCAACATAAACGCACCAATAGACGCTATTTTTAAACTGACAGTTCCCAAAAAATGAAACCTCCTTGTCCAAAGAGTAGTACACCCAAATACCATTATTCTAAAACCCTCTTAGGGACTTAACACAAAGAATAAGTGACAATGTTTTAGCAGTTCTCTGACTTTAAGTGAATCTACAAAAGACGGCTTGCGCGAGACAGTGTGCAACACCGAATGCTTTAAAATATGTCTGGCGTTTCTCATAAACATTTCCATCCGGCAGGAAAAACCCACTTTGACTATCTTTTTTACAACCCGGACTGAACGGCAAGCAATTATCAGTACTGGGCACGTCGAATTGCAAGTCTTATATCAGTACTGATTCAGAGCTATGATCATGTCACTTTTTACACTTGTCAGTATAAATGCAAGTCCTGGCCAAGACGTGCAAGTCTAAATGCTTTAAAGCTAAAATTGAAGCAGTTTTGGGCTAAAGTTTGAGTCAGACTTACTTTAATGTGGAAAAAAAGAACAATTCAGAAAGCTCATTGTGGTATAATTTTACTTGATGTAGAAACATGCACTGTCGCTGATCTTCAAAATAAAATAACTCTTTAGAGACACTTTTATTGCAATAAGAGCAGTAAGTCGCAAGAAAACTGAACTTGAGTCAACACAAATGGTAAATTGCAAAACAAATTGCTGCGATCAGTTGACACACTAGAAAAACTCAAAACGATTTAACCCAAAAATTTGAAATCACATTTATCGCGGATTTTTCAATTTTCTTTTTTTCCACTTACTTTTTAATGAAAAAGAAAACGGTAAAAGAACTTATTATGACAAAAAATTTATGATAAATTTGGCTCGATATTTCTTAGCAGAAGGAACTCAAATCTATTACTGCTATTCGACGTTGACTGAAACGAATTGAACTATCCTCGAAGTTGGCTCGAAAAACAACTTATTCCTCAATTTCGGCACGATCTATATTTTTGGCCTTGGTTTTGGGTCCACAAAACACAAGGTCCTCAACTTTATATACAGTAGATACAAAAATCAACATTTCCACGTTGTAGCGTATAACGCAGTCAGTGTTTTGCCTAAATGGACTCTTCAATAGGCGGGAGGTATACACCGCAAAAGAAAAATTGAAAACATTCAAAAACTTTTTGAAAAATTATATTTAAAATTTTAATTAAATAAAGAACAAAAAATAACTACTAGTGTCAATTGATGGCTTAAAGTTGTTTTTTTAGATGTAAAATTTGATAAACCATATCTATTTCTTCAATAATTTTGCTTCTTATTACGATTTTAGCTTGAAGAATTTTTCATTTGCCAAGCTACTTGTACAAAGCGTCCACTTAAAAATAAATAATATGTTGCAGAAAAATGCATTTTTTAAAAGTAATTTCAAGTTTCAATTTTGTAAAAAATGCTCCCTTATGATGTGGAATTTTTCTGAAAATGTGGTTTCTTAATTTTGAATACTATTTAAAAGAACCTATCGAACTCCGAAAAAATTTAATAAAAAACTTACTTCTTAAAAAAGCTTTTTTTTGCGAAATTTCTAATTCCTTTAAAACTTCCGTTCCTGAGTTCGTAATTTTGAATGCTTTTTGGGTCAAAAAATATCCGTTTTTTCAAGAAATCGTTAAAAATTTAATATTGTGGTAAATAATGGAGCTGGACATTCCGTTTTTGAAACAAATTTTGAAAGATGGAACAATATAATTATCAAATTTCGATTAAAAAGCTTCTTATTTAAAACTAAACTGTCTGAAACTTTTGTTTTCTAGGAAATCTTCAGTACAATTGCTTTTTCTGTAACCTGTTGCGAATCTGTGGTTTAAGAGATGTCCTTTTAAAAACCAATTTTGAAGGATAACAATTTTTTAAAGTTTCTTTCATTCATTTAAAGTTTCTTTTAAAGTTTCTTTTAAAATTCATCTTCGAAATACTAATTTTTCTGATAGCCTTAACCATAAATTCTACACGGCAACTATGGTTTTTTGTATGTTGTCCAGAATCAGTTTTTTATTGGACGCAGAATTCAACAATCTGTTGTTTCCGAAAATAAAGAAATGGCGTGTTTTTAAAAAAAAAATGGCACAAAAAGAAGTTTCAGTATAGCAGTCATAACCTTATTTATTGTGGAATTAGATGTTTAGAAACATGCATTTTTAAACGAAATAGCAACCAAATGTTTCTGTTTTTACGACATTACAAAAAAAACGAAAATGTTAAAAATGATATCGCAAACAGAAAAATGTTTGAAAAATCTTTGCTAAGTTGATATTTTCGGAAACAGATTTTATCATAAATCATAATAACATGAAAAGAAAAAGTATTTTTAAAACAGATTTTATATATAATCTTTTTTTAACGTAGCAGAACTGCGGATTTGAGAATTAAAACTACTTTTGTTGACAAATTACAATTTTTGAAAAATTACATTTTACAAAAAACTAATTATAAAACAAAGGATTTTAGAAAACTAATCTTAACATATTACACTAAAAATTATTTTGAAGTTAATTTTTATTAAAGAGATAGATAGGTTAAAAACATATTTTTTTGGAAAAAGCATATTTCAAAAAAGCAATAGCTATTTTTTGTTCAACTCGACTTTCCAAAAAAGACTTTTTTTCAAAAAGGAAAAGTTAAGTAGAGTTATGACGAAATTCAAATCAGATGTAAACCTCATTTTCTGCAGATTTTGCTAAGCAATCTAACAAAATGGCAATATAAAACTGTTTTTGTTTTCAATTAATTTGAACCCCAAAAAAGTTGTACTATAGCGGTCGTTAAGTACCAATTTGAAACAAAACTGAGCTCTACTTTTCTTGAGCGCTTTCAGGTAATGTGACAGAGACAAAAAACAATAATTTTGGCTTGCTTTTGTTAGTTCTGAGCCTACAAACAATGATTGTGAGAGAAATAATTAATCGGTAAATCTTTTTTCAGCATTTTATTTTATTTATTGATAATGGCGCCGCAATTCGAAAGTTTTGTTTTCACAGCAATTTTTTTGTGTCTTGTTGACCCATCTCATAACCATTCTCAAATTTTTTTGTCAGAATTAGTTCTACAGATAGTCTTTTTTGTTTACAAGTCGTCAGTTGCTTATGCTTATCTGACGCTGTTGCGGACTTTTTTTCCGCATTTCTGGCTATAATTAACATTTTCTTGATAATCCTCGTCACCACTGCCTAATGTAAAAGCATAGTTTTGAGCTGAATTTTAAACAACTGCAGCTGTCGCGGATCTATTCCTTCGGAACTCTAGTTTCTAAGATAATTGCAAGATATTATTAAAGTAATAAATTTTTACTGCAAAGCTCTCAAAAAAGGTTTTTCTCCAATTATTTCCCACCAATGGTGTTCTTAGTTATTGACGACTTCCCCTATCATCAGAACTAGCTCAGCAGTAACGTCCCTGCCCGTTGTTATCCTTGTCAGAAATACACCAGAGACTTTTTAATTCTCTCTTGTTCTCCTCATCAACAAGATGATTTTCATACAATAGTGTATTATAGATTTTTATTCAAAAACCAGAACACGGACTCTTCCACTTAACCCATATTACCTATGAATTGCGGCTTAAAAAACTGAACAAAAATCCAGTAACGTGTATCCAGTACCTTATTATACCTTATTTACCTGAGAACGCTAACACGTCCTGACTAAAATTAGAAATGGCTATTTTACAGGTTTAAAAATTTTTTTAACAACCATGTCTTCGAAAAAAAATGTTTGATATCAAAAGAATACTGAAAAAAAGAAATCTGAAAATAGGGCTGCTTTTAAATATTTTAAGTTAACTGATAAGTTGGAAAAATATCGTAACACTTTGGTAATTTTACAAAAAGTTGGTCATATTTGAAAATGTTTGGGAATTATCCATAAAAGTTAAAAAAGCAAGCTTGATAGTACTAATGAAATCATTATGATACAAATTTGACGTAAATTTGACCTCCTTATGAGCTCTAGAGTCTTTCAAAAAGCAATTTGATCTATCCTGTTTTGCCCCCCCCCCAGCTTAGTGGGCTTATATTTTTTACGCCACTAGACGCACGTGCTATTTTTTACTTAGTACCCTGCTATATTAACAACATATAATTTTTAACTGGGTTGCGTAAAAAACAGCGGGGGTCAAAACAGAATAGATCCAGTCAATCATATCTGTTGACATGCCTGAATTGACATGCGATTATTTGATTTGATATGTCTTATAGTTTTGATCGCATCAGTTCAATATTCCCTGCATAGTTTTGGTCGCGTCAAAACTATGTGATATTAACCTTAATTGTTTGTTGATAATGAAATATATATAAGTAAAAACTTGAACACGTGCGTTATCTCTTCTTTCAACTTTTCTTATCAATTGCGATCTTTTTTACTACCATATTAAAGGCTGGGTTCATAACTTAATTGAACTTGAACAGTTAAATTTAAAACGGGAATTAACTCAATTTTAATTGGGTTTTATGACATAAACTGTCTTGTTTCAGTAGAAATTTGGTAAAACTTGATGGAACTGGAACAAATTTGGAGTATTCCAACAACAAACTGGTATTACCAGGTCAATTGAAAGAAACAAAAAAAAATGTAAAACAGTGGCAACTTTCCTAAATGTTGGGTAAAGGCTGCTAATGTTTTGTGGATAATTCTTGGGTATGCTTTGAATTTAATTTGCTTTACATTTAATTTTTCTTCAATTTTGTTAAATCCTGTGTTAATTTCCGTGGATTTCCAAAATTAGAGATTAGCGACTTAGAGAAAAAGGTAAGATGCGGAAAATTATGGGTTCAATGAAAAGCGTTTTCATTTTGTTGAAATTTTGTTAAAATTTGAGGAGCTTGTTTATTAGGTAAAATTAAACTTTTGTTAAAAATTGTTGCATTTTTCAAAAAATGTACAAACATTACGAAGAATTTGGTGATTTTTGGTAAAAACTGGCCATTTCGTCTTAAAGTTTTGGTAACTTATGCAAAAGTATTTATACAAAACTTAGAAAAAGATTTATGCGAACTTCTGTTAATTTTGAAAATTAGGTTGTAAATTAAAAATACTTAGAGGAAAAGGTAAGATGCGGAAAATTTGAGGAACTTGTTTATTAGGCAAAATTAAATTTTTGTTACCATTTGCGCATTTTTTCATAAAAATGTGCAAACAGTGGGAAGAATTTGGTCATTTTTATTAAAACTGGTCATTTTTTCCTAAAGTTAACGGCTTTCAGCGCATTCAGCGAATTCAGCGCTAAAAACCGAAATTTTTCTACTCATTCGCCACATTTAGCGCAATTCGTAGAATTTTTAGCAATTTTTAGCGTTGAAATATTGACCCGAGTTTAATACATGGGTTCATCATTTTTCTGAGTAAAAATTTATACTTTATTTCATACGTTCAAAGTCAGTAAAACTGCATAAACACAACTAAAATACTTGAAATTAGCAAAATTTATTCTTTTTGTATGAACATAATCACAATCATTAACTGGTTAGTAGAGCTATGAAAAGCTTTTACTGAGCTTAGAAAAAAGCATTGCAAAATATGCTTGGCTAAATATGATATACTCTGGGCCGTAAGAAATTTTTTTTTCAGCTTCAATTACTTTTTATTGCACAAGAAGTAAACGTTTAAACACAACACAAAAGACTGAGTCTATCTCTTTTCGGATTCGGCATTTTGCTATTTCTTCTGAACCTAAGTGAGTTTCGGATTTCAACATTGAAGGCTGCCACTTTAGTTGGTACTCTGGTACTCTAGTAAGAGTCCTTGAAGTCATCTGATAGATGTTAGGTTTTAAAAAAGACTGAAAAAAATTAGTGCGTTCATGTCCAGACTTTTGTGCGTTCATGTTCAGACTTTTGTGCGTTCAAGTCCAGATTTTCATGCGTTCAAGTTCAGACTTTTGTGCGTTCATGTTCAGACTTTCGTGCGTTTCGATGTTTCCACGCACGACACCTCCCTTGTGCGTTCAACTTCAGTCTGGACATAATTGATTTCGTCTGGGACTTCAACCTAGGTACTCCTCCTCTCGCGCGCATTATATTGTTCACAGGTCGTCATGATCTGAACGGGTCTCATAATAAAACAACCTGGTCTGAACAAGTCTGATAATAAGACAATGTGATCTGAACAAGTCTGATAATAGAACATTGCTGCCTGAACGTGTATGATTGTAATACCTTGTGGTCTTGAAGTGTATAATCAGAGGTTAATTTGAGCGAGCACCTCGACCTGGGTTTTCAATTACCTGTCAGAGAAGAGTATTCGCTGAGCCCTGAACACTGTCTCCAACCGGAACTGTCTCGAGAAGTCAGCTACAGATATCCTCAAATCATCACCTGCAAAAAAACAATACACAACGCGTGAGTGTCTATTTGGTCATCAACAAAAAGCAGGAATTTCAAGCACACCCTGGGTTAAATTGAGAGTAATTCAAGAGAAAATTGATTAAGATAAACAAAGTAAATGCTAAGGTTTGTTATCCAAACGTTTCTGTTAAGCGTATTAGCAAATAATTGAAAACTGGGCAGTTTTGAAACTAGTTTTTTTTCCCGCATCTCTGTAACAATTTGACCTCGGCTTCAATTCCCGTGTTGAGAAATAGCGTCAAAACCGACACAAGAAGCATCGTTTTTTGTCGGTTTTTTAATGTAAGAACTCGTTTACCTTCGTTTTTGTCGACAATTTATGTAAGAAGTAGTTTTTCGATTTTGCATAGGATAAGACGAACCGACAAAAGCCGCTTCTTAAATTTAAAAACGACAAAAACCGACGCTTCTTACGTTTAACTTCTTACGATTTAAACCGACGAAAACCAACGCTTCTTATGTTTTAAAACCAACAATATCCGACAATTCTTACGATTGAATACCGACGAAAACCGATCAAAGCGACGAAACAAACAAGGATTTTGATCGGGTTCGGCAAAGCAAAAGCAACGAAAACCTACGATTTCATATGTTTGAATTTAACGAAATTCGAAATTCTCAACTCGATTTGTCGGCTGCTCAATCTATAGTCCCTGGCTGAGGTGTGACCGCAAAATTTGAAAGAGATAAGCTGCAAAAGCGATGAAAATTGATAATGAATAGCTTTAAAAATGAATTTATTGGGTACTTTATAGTGATGCCTTTTCAAAAAGTCACCAAGCGGGAAAAGTATTGAAAGAGCTTGCTCTTTCGAATAGAAAAAACGAAATTTCAGCGCTAACCAAATATGAAATTACCAGTTTTACCGCTAGTTTATGTGTTCACTTTCAATTTGTTGGCAAATTAAAAATCGCTTCTTTTACAATGGTTTTATAGCACAAACTTTTTAAATCGACAAGTCTGAGGCGTCAACTTTAACTATTTTTTTTACCTTTTCAAATTTTCTCACATGAAGCAGATTTTCGGTGAATGATACAGAATCAAAATCCATCTGAGTCAGTAAATCTCCAGCAGCAACAAACACCGTATGATTCAACTGACTTTATCAGTTTGATCGGACAGATATTCTCTGACTTCAATGTTTTCTCTCACCGTATTCGTCAACCTTGTAAATATTGAAAGTTTTAATAGATCGGTTCGTCTCATTTTGTTGGAAGAGAAAAGTGAACATTTTTCCTAATGGAAAAAAAAACTAGCGTAATGGTAGCCTTTCGCTTTTTCATCGTCTGCATGTTTGCATCTTTTTTCTTGGGCATTAGTTCGATTGCTTGACCGCTAGTTTTTCCAGGACTTCTTGAGGTTTTTATTTCAAAATCTTTTTTATTACAATTGGGATTATTGTTGAAAAATTGGGGTGTAACCGAGGAGGTCGTGTAAAATGAAGAATTTCGGCTAATCTCTCATGATATAGCTTTAAATATTGTTGAGTGTTTTTTATACCAAAGGTAAGTGTTATTCAAAACGAAGTACCGTTTTTGAATAGCTAGTTTCTGTGTGTAATCGCCTGTTATTACACTCCATACTTTTATACGCACCGGGCTAAACGATGGAAGGGGGGGGGGAGGGTAGATTTACTCTTAATGCTTATTAAAACCTATCAACACGTTTAAAGTACAAAACTTTACTGTATTCATACTTTTCTTTTCATGCCCAATTTTTTTGAGGTAGGGTCTATTTGTTAGTCGAGCGTGTTAGCTAACACTAAAGTGTCCTTGTAGTAGTTTTTATTTGAAATTATGGAAAGTTTCCTACCTCTAACATGTCTAAGGCAAACTGCAGATGTAATCACCCATTGTGGGTCTATGAGAGCCCCTCCGAAGTAGTTACTACTGTCATAATCAAAGTACAGCTTCACAAAAAACTTTTTGTTGAAAGTTGGGAAACCATTGACTATGGTGTAAATAACCGAGTTTGCGATCTTTGCATGGGTTTCGGTCACTCTGGTCTCCTGGAGGCATTTTGCTGAACAAGCGAACGCTGCCAAGGTTATTATTGTCAAACAAACCGGGAATTTCATTGCTTTGTCAATCGAACAATATTGAAATGGTTATATTGACATTGAATATATTTGAACTTAAAGAACTAGAATTATATGCACCGGCAAAACAAACTGAATGCTAGTAAATCCTGGTCGAATCTTTTTTCGTGCTGCTACAATCATGCGTTACGAGCTTTTTGGGCAAGGAATACAATTTTTCAGACCTCATACAACATTCTCTAACAATTATACTAAAAAAGAGATTAAATGAAAGAACATCATAAAACTGATTTGAGAATTGAGATCGCTCCAAAACACTGCTACAGTGAGCTCTCTTAAAATTATTTTATTCTCTGAAAATGTCAATCAAATAGTCGCAAGGAAGTTTAAAACAACCAACCTGCACACAAAACCATCCTGAGTGAGGTTTGAACGCATTCCTGTTATGTGTATATTAAGATATTAGACAACTTTTTTTGGCAAATCAACGCTTTTTTTTTTAGCTCAAAGTGTAATTGCTGGTTATTTGACCAAAAAAATATCAAACAATTATTACATACATAATTTGGTGATTGATCAAATATATCACCTCGTCAACAATTTTCAATCAGCGATCTCTATTTTTCTCTTGCACGATCATAATTACAACATCAAAAATAAATGTGTTCTACTTTTGTAAAAAAAATAGCATTGCCTATAACAGCCTTGTCTTCAGAACAATAAATAAATAAAAGCTTTTCATAGAGATAAATATGAAATATATCACTTGATGGGTGCCAAGGTCACTGAAGAATAGTCATTTGAACTTGTAATGTCTCACGACCTCAATTAATATAATTAGGGGAAAAATCGTGCAAGAGAGCTAGGAAATAAGGTATAGTAAAAATAATGGATGATTTACCTGAATCTTGCCACAAAAATCACCAAAACTAAAACACGTTACCAGTGTTTAGCTCAGCTAATGATTTTTGTAACATCATTTTTGTCTAAATATTATCCTGAAACACAGTTGTTTATATTGAAACACGAAAATGTTACTTGCAATTGTTGTAAATCTTGTACTTCTCGGCCTTACTTTTGAGACACCGATCAACATTGAAGAAGCAGTAACCCAAAGCATAATCTTTCATAAGGAAGGAAAGATCCTTATAACCGAAAAAATCATCAATGTCGAGTTTTTAGTCCGGTTTCCTCGTTACAATTTCACGATATGACAACAAGTAGTCACGCTACTTAACGGACTAGCCACCAAATGGTTTACGTCATCAGTGTTTTGCAACTCCACGTATGTAAAACATACATGAAAAAAAAAACAGATGTCTTCAATGTAGACTGGTTCTTTGCAAAAATCCTCAATGAAACAATAGAAGCACAAAATGAAGTCCTCAAACTAAGGAATGAGGCCAAATAACTCCTCATGAGAGTCGAAGAAGAACCAGAAATGGACAAAACAGAGTCGCCCCCTCGCAATATCAGCAGTAGTTGCCGGAATTGGCTCTTCGGCTCCGGAATGGCTAGGAGCAGCGGTGAATGCGGAGAAATTATAGTAATTTTCGGCTCTTGCCAACAAACGTCTCAACACTCTGAAAATATCAATAAATTAGCTAACAGTTTCAACAGCCTAAACGACTATGTAATGGATTTGATGGCCCAATGAGATGAGAAATTCTTTCTAGTTGCTGACGAACTTGCGAAAGATTACAAGGTCCAAAACAGAATGCAAGAAAACAGGAACAAAAACTGGAGTTTAGTTGAATAACAATTTGCAATCGTAGATCAAACTTTAATGGAATGGCAACCTTTATGGAAATGCAAGGAACACAACAACAAATTAACTTCAACATTGACACGGTAGCATCATTACTTCTCATTCTTTATGCACACATCAAATGTTATCGAGGAGCATTATATTCATTCAGAATTATTGTTATAAATGCTAATCCAACTTTTCTTCCTAAAAACCTTCAGATCTCTTTAGTACCAAAAAATTATTTGATATTGATCCTTGAGTCAGTCCAGATTGTCTAACTTTGGCAATACCCATAACTGATATCCTTCCGTATTTGTGACCATATTAAAATTAGAGCTGATTTACAAAGTTGTCAGTACCTTCCAGCAAAAACAGTTAACGTACAACTACCTGACTCACTTGCGCATTTAATTGATTCAGTACCCAACATTAAAGATCTATCGAAATATGAAACAAGCACTGAAGCAAATCTCGACTTACTGAAAAAAATTAAAACAGAATTCATGTATTCCAATCGAAAGTTATCAACCGAATCACTAGACGAACGAGCAATGCCAATTATCACAGAAATGAAATCACACAAGCCAGCACTAATTGATGAACTTGAATCCTACGTACCAATCAAGCTTTTTCTCCCACTAACGATCATTAATGATCACTAACTCTCACTAACTATCGGAAACTTAGCCTTGCATATCGTCTTCATGTATTTATACCATAAAGCAACTTTTGTACGACGAATGGTGCCAAACTTCGTGAAGTTAAACGGACTAAATGTGCCGCTATATCAAGTAATTTTCGTGCCAAAACGCCTCAAAGCAGAAATAGTGGCAAAGGTTACAAAACAACTAACGAAACCTCCAACCGTCATGTCACCAGAAGACATGGGAACCCTCAAACGACAATGCAGTCGAAACTCAAGGCTAGCGACCTCCACCATGTCACTTAACACCACTAAACGCTTCGACACTGAGGACGAACTGGACAACACAGCTCCACTCCGAGATTAAAGTATGCTTTAAGTTCTTGAAAGTCTGAAATAGTTCGACAAAATTAATCTTATATTCCAATAAGTCTCATTCTATCCATTAAGTTCAACTCACCAGTGCTTTAAACACATTAACTAGAACTAAAATCCATGAAACTAACCAGTGCTTTAAACCATTCATTCAATCAGTACACTAATGCTAAAATATTCAAGTTTAGAGCCTTCATTAAGTACCGTTAACTTTGATTATCACAGTGCTAAATCAAATTTCTCTTAACTTTAAAATATGTCTTCTCCTTTTTCTCCAGAATTAGCCGATCTTTATTTACTATATAATTTTTCAGCCTTTATTCTAATCTTCTGTTAACTTTGTTTACGTTAACCCTTATTTTAATTTGCCTTAACTTAAGCTTTATTTCTTTTATTTGTTTTAATTGTCTTTAACTTTAATGCTTCCGTTCAAACTATTTTTCAAAGAAAACATAAATTTGTTGGCTCCGACAAAAACATGTGTATATCCCTATATCAGTGCAGATTATATATGTTTTATAGAAAAAATTTAAAACCCACTTTCTTCTCAAAGTTTTCAAGAAAATTGTTCACAAAGTCCGGTATTGTCTTGCCTCCATTTTGTATTTTGTCCCTCAAAGTTGTGTAATGATTTTCCATTGAATATCCTTGAATAGTGCTATGATTTAGTTCATATTCAGATATATTTTAGGGCCATATATAGCCAGTAATTCAATCTAGGCCTGTAACCCCTTGGTTGTTTATGTTTATTAAAAACACCCGCAGATTGATAGTTTACTGATAGATTTATTAAGTACCTAAAAACCTCAATATTTACCTTTTTGAGTTCCTTGACGATGAATTTACAGATTCGGTAAATAACTTCATGATAAAATTTGTACTTGGTGTAGTAATCTGATAAAGTATGTGCTAATACGGAAATTGTATATGTACTTAACAAAGATCAAGGGACGTACAACAGCTAGAAATTGACCAACTTGTAGATCAGTAAATATTTGCGGAGGAACAATACAACTAGATGTACAGCCCTGTGCAACCCATGGTCACCAAGACACCGGAGAACCAGCCTGACAATCAGTTGATAATAAATCCTGACAATAATTTTGAAACATTTTATTCTATCTCTGAAAACCTTTGTTATAATTTCTGTTATATGATTAAAGATTGAGTGGAAAATATTTATAAAACACTAAGTCAAAACAGGCTTCTATGGGGATAAAATATCTCCGTGTTAAGTTTCTAAATACAAGGCAATTAGTGGATATATCACGCATCCGAACCACTCAATAAAAGGCTTTTACTAGCTAGCTTTCTTGCTAAGCGTCTTTGCTGGGCTGAGGATTGTGGTTTGTTTTTTTTTCTCTTGAATCCAAAAAGATCGTTTTCGGCCCTCTTAACAAGAACGAGGAATTTCAATTCTAGTGATGGGCAAATATGGAGAGCTTGCAATCGAGGTGCTATAGTAGTATCTCTGTTTCCTTGTTGACAACAGATCTCTCGAAAGGTGAATGACAGGGAAACCAGATTTAGTCGCTAGGTTTTGGTAAATATCAGGTGCACCGTTTCTTTACAGGTAATCAATTCCACAGAGGTTGCGGATCTTCAGTAAATCGAAGACGAGTTCCTCCTTGGAGAGCGGGACACGTCTAATACGGAGATGATGAGTAATCGAGTTGTTTATAACGTCGTGCCAGATGCTAAAACTCTCTTGTTTGTTGACACGCGATCTCAGAAAGTTGACAACCTGGGGTCGGCTCTAGGGTTCAAGCTGAGACCCGGGGTTGATTTGACTCCTGGCTGTAATTGTCGTCTGATTATCTCCCACTTCGCTAAAGCTCTGTGAAGAGAGGAGGCAGCAAAAATAACAACAGTTCACAGAATTTGGGCGGCACCACGGCTGCCCCACACATTTTTTTAATCTGAAGAAAACTATTTAATCTGCCGGCTATGTTGATGCTTGTTAAATAGTAACGATGATGGGGAAACGATAGTTTTTCTATTCAGTTTTTAATTGACAGATTGCTTTTCTTGTAAATGCATGATTTTGAGTTCAATTTTACTGATAATACAAGTAATTGCAGAAACGACGTTTTAATTGTTCACTAAATATTTCCAAAAAGTAAAATTTTATGTTATGTATCGTAGTTTAATTTGAAGTGCTTTTAAAATATTTTTAATTTATGGGCATTGATCTACGTGATTGCGTAGGTTCATATCTAACGGCAGTTTTAGCGATGGAATAAGTGATCTAAAGCTTAGCATAGGAACTATACTGATTTAATAGTCCCTACGCAAGGTTAAAAATGTTAAAAAAGCGAAGGGAGCTGCTTGACGGAGGTGTACCTAAGGAGAAATTGAAAATTCGAAATCTTGAACTTTACAATGATGGGGTCAAAGTGCAGTTGGATGTACAGAATGCCCACTGACTAGGAGGCTTTCTCCATATCCTCCAGCTAAGTACAAGAAGCTTAGTAAATATCGAAAGAAGATCAAAATTCGTAAATGCAAGAATTAACTCAGATTATAATGTTCCATGTCTATGCAAAACCTGGTTGAACGATAACATTCATCACCCCGAACTCTTTCTTAACGATTACAATGTTTATAGAAGTGATCGGGCCACGATTGGAGATAGAAATGCGCATGGAGGTACCCTCATTGCTGTGAAAAATACTCTGATATCGGAAAAAATAATTTCCACTCTACCCAACTCATGTGTAGCGTGTAAAATTACTCTGAATGACACTCAAGTATTTCTATATGCGTTCTACAACCCACCCATATCAAGCTCATATTGATACACGACAGAGGACTTCCAACTGCTTCTGAGCAACATTCCTAAAAACAAACCAATTTTCATCTGTGGAGACCTTAATTTTCCAGAAGCAAACTGGAAGACACTGTATAGTCCCAACGAGACTGAAGACAAAGTCATCGAAATGTTTGAAGAGAAATTGTTTCGGCAAATTATCAACTTCCCGACATGAGGAAACAACATCTTGGATACTGCCTTCTATCAAAACTGTCATCTATCCGCTGAATTAGACAAATCTTTTCCATCTATCTATAATCTAACTGACCATGAAGCTATTCGTCTATCCTTAGAAAACCATTACTGAAACAAAACCATTAATACAGAACTTTATAAGTTTTGGGAATGCTGACTATGACGCTACAAACGAGCATCTTGTTGAAAAACCGTTCCAGTCAATTTGTTACACCAACATCAACAAAATGAGCGAAGAATTCACAAGGTATCTTGACGGAATTTTTGATTTGTATGTCCCGAAAAGAACAAGGCATAGACAATCACTGCCAACTTGGATTTCCTGTGGTACTTCAGATTTGATTAATAAGCTGAAGAAACAGAAATGTTTTTTGGAGAATAAACCAACATCTTACAGAAAACAGTTGGTACTAAAACTGGAAATCCAAGTCACTGATTCAGCTGAAGAAGACAGAGTTGTGTAACAAGAAAATTTACTGGGATCAAGAAATACAGACAGAATTTTTAAACATCTGAAAAGCCTAAACAAATCTGCCTGCCTGCCCAAAGTTTTGATGAATGATACCAAGCAAAGTTCACTTCGATGCGAACCAGTAAATTTGTTAAATCAATTTTTTCACTCCGTGTTCTCCCCAAAGAGTAATTTCAGTTGGAAAGGTTTCAAAGTACAGAAACCTTCTCTTACAAATTTTGATATCTCGAAGAAAACCATCAGAAATATAATGGATGATACTGACACACAAAATCCAGAGGACCGAATGGTATACCTCCGGTTTTTACGTAAAGAAAGCCTATTTTCAAAAAAGGTGACCGAAGAAAAGTTGAAAACTACCGGCCTGTCTCACTATTCAACATTGATAGCAAGATTCTGGAAAAATGTATACACATTGCCTTGTATAATCATTTTTTTTAAAATTTCCTAACTAAGAGTCAACATGGTTTTGTAAGGAGAAGGTCTGTGCAAACAAATATGCTGCTGTTTCTCAAAAGAATATTTGAAGCTCTTGATCACAACCCTCAATCAGAGATTATTGCTTTATACACTGACTTTTCAAAAGCTTTTGACAAAGTACCACATTATGAGTTAAATCAAAAATTGATTGACATTGGGGTTGGAGGATGTTTGCTCGAAATTTTAATCGAATACTTGAGTGATCGACAAAAATATGTGCGTGTGGACAATACCAGTTGAAAAATACTCGATATAAAATTCGGAGTACCACAGGGGTCACTCCTATACCCTATACTGTTCTGTAAATTTATTAACGATCTTCCAGATGTCCTGATATTTTCTGAGCCCTTTATCTTCGCCGATGATCTTAAAATTTTGGCTGTACAAAGAAGCTACTGGGAAGTCCAAGATGATCTACATGGGATTGAGAACTGGATAATCCAAAATAAAATGGAGCTGGTAATAGACAAGTGTGCGTATCTGAGTTTCAGAGGTAGAGACCAACAGTACAAATTGATGGGAAAAGATTTGGCGGAATCCAGGACTGTCAAAGATCTTGGTATTCACGTGGCGGCTGATGTATCGTGGAAACAACATATTGAAGAACGAATGAAGAAAGCAAATAAAGTTCTGTACATGCTTAAGCGAAATGTTTCAACTAAAGTAAACACGTTTGTGAAATTGGGATTATATAAGTCCTTAATTCTGCCGGTATTGCTGTATGGTTTCACGTGCTTGACTGCAGGAAGAACTGAAATTCAAATTCTGGCAAAGTTTCAAAAAAAGATAGTCAAATGGATAACGGGAAATAAAGATACAGAATACAAAAGCCAGCTTCGACTATTAAACATATTGCCATTACCAATGTTTATCCAACTTAACGATCTATTGCTGGTTTCAAAAGCTTTGAATGAAGAGAATAGCGGCATCTAGCTACCTGAAGTACATACGAAAGAAACAAGGAACAACGAAATTTTCAAAATGACGAAAACTCGAACAGAGAAAGCGCGCAGCGAATTCACCTTTTAAACCTGTCGAACTGCAAACCGCCTAGAAAATTTAATGAACTTAAGGGAACCATCTGGACTGAAAAACCGAATATTACGTACAATGTGGAATTTTTTCGAGAAGAAATTTTCTGAGCGAAATATTTGCACTTGGAAGTTGTTCTGCGATTGTCAAAACTGTAGAAACTATTGGACATTATTTTAGTTTGATGACTGGGACTTTAGACCCTTCAGCACAGCTGTAAATCCCCAACAACAACAACAACAAAGCTAAGCTTTTGATCACTTCTTCCATCGCTAAAATCGCCGTTGGATATGAACCTACACAATCAACCTGTTTTGTATATTCATCAATGACCTACCTGATGTGTTAGTTTTCTCTGACCCATTTATCTTCGCGGATGACCTAAAAATTCTTGCAGTGAAGAAAACGTTTTGGCAAGTTCAAAACGATCTCAATGGTACTGAACAGTGGGTAAGCGAAAATAAAATGAAATTAGCCATGGACAAATGTGCAAAGCTGAGCATAAGAGGTCAAACACAAAATTACGAGCTTATGGGCACTAAACTAGAGTCATCCAAAGTCATCAAAGATCTCGGCATCTAAGTTTCCCATGACCTGACGTGGAAGACACACATCGAAGAACGACTGAAAAAAGCGAACAAAGTACTCTACCTACTTCGACGAAACATAGCTCTTCAACTAAGACAAGAGATCAAGCTCGGACTCTACAAGTCACTAATTTTGCCAGTACTCTTATATGGCTCTGCATGTATAAATCCGAACCGAGGTGAGCTACAACAGCTTGAAAGATTTCAAAAGAAGGTAGTCAAATGGATCCTTGGACAAAAAGTCATGCCGTATCCAAATCAACTGAGACTTCTTAACATACTAGCACTACCAATGTTCATGCAACTAAATGACATTCTACTTTTATCGAAATTGACAGAAGACGATAGCTTTTTACCAATGCTGAAACAAAATTCAGAAAAAGGGAGAACAAATGAATTATTCAAGCTCCCGAAAACCAGAACTGAAAAGGCTAGAAATGATTTCTTTTTCCGTACATGCAGACTAGCAAATCGAATAGAAAAATACATTGAATTTAATACGAAAAAAGGCCTTAAAAAATCGAGTTTTAAATTTCATGTGGAAGTTTGTAAACGAGCGATTCGACGAAAATAACATCTGTAGCTGGCATCTATGCTGTGACTGTCAGATCTGCAGAAATAATAGGACAATTTTCTAAGACGACGACTGGGACGAAAATCCCCTCAGTGAAAACTGTAAATCCCCAACAACAACAACAACAACAACAACAATCACGTAGATCAATGCCCAGAAATATACTTATTTGCTCTTAAACCGTAGTCATGTTGTTCCTTCATGGTTGAGAGAAATTTGATCTCTTCTTCTGATCTGTTAATGTTTTTCCCAGTGTTTTATGCACAAGTTTTGCGTTGTTGTAAACCACATCACTGTGTAAAAACATACCAGATGCCTGGGGGCGTAAAGGTAAGTACAACCTCTAAGCTCTAACCATAG